>NC_083321.1:93453307-93776489 GCF_963455315.2 Globicephala melas
ACCGCAAACCACTGAGTGGCGCCTGAATTCCTGCTCCTCAGATCAGGAGTAAATGAAACGGTTGTTGTTTGAAACAGAAAATTTGGTGCATAGACTGCCATGTTGTTTTCAGAAGACTTGAAATGCCAATGATAGTTTAAAAACTGTACGCCTGATGAAGGAAGACAATTTAATGTTTCATTCGGATCGAGAGGTGCATCAAATTGAAGGACAGCTCCAATCGGCAAACAGGTGTTTCATGATGGTATCCAAGAAGAAATGGTTGGTGATGGACAATTCAGAAATGCTTCCCCAAAATGTGGATGGTTCTTTAAAAAGTTTCAGGTCACAGCCCTTGCAGAGCACACTGAGGCCCAACACGCTGATTCTCAGTCCAGGAAACGTGGGTCTTCCAGGTATTAAAAATAATAAATATATAAATAAGTATAATAAATGAACAGAAAATTTGGGAACATTTTGTTCTGCAGCCATAGCTGACTAAAACAAGGTGACTGGGTCCCCCGCAGGCCCATGGACCAGACTCTCCAGGGATCGACCTGGGCATCTGTATTTTTACAGGCCCTCCCTGGCACCGAGAAGGAGAATTTGGTCTCCCCCTTATTCCTCCCATGGCCGCTTCACCCGTGACCCAAGACTCAGTGGGTCAAAGCTGCAGGAACCCAGGCCAGGGACACAGAGTAAGAGAGATCAAACAGACTCAGAAAGGCAGAATCTCGAAGAAACAGGGCACAAGAGATATCTGTGTGTGGAGCTCTGAACTAGACACAGCAGGAGAGTCAAAGGAAACAGAGCTATGGAATATTTGAGCCAGATGAGACCTTAGAGAACATTTTGCAAATTGGGACCCCAAGGCCCAGAGAGGGGAACTGACTGGCTCAAAGTCACAGAGCTTATTAGTGGCCCAGTGGGGACCAGAGCAAGGTCTCCTGAGGACTGGCCTATCCTTCTTCCCTTGCCCCACCCATCTCTCGGGGTTTCTGTGTCCTAACTGAGCAGTTGAGAAAACTCACGCTTTCCTAAATGCATGGAAAATATTTTAAAATATTAACTAAGCTGTGTACCTGAGTGCCTATTATTAATGTCCCAATCCAAGAGAAGGATCAGAATAAGAGGTGGGACTAATCAGGGGCATCTTCCTGGAAGAGTTGGGCTTTGAAGGAGGAGGGTTGGGGGTTGGGATGGGAGAGCAGGCTGAGGCTCAGAGGTTGGAATAAGATGTGAGGGAGGTGCAGGCCATCTACTTGGCAGATTTGGAAGCCCTGCCGGGAAGGCACCGGGGTTTGTAAGTTTCCATCTAGGGCCTGTTTTTCTTGTCTGGTTCCTCCACCAGTGGAGGAGAGATAGGGCTGCCTGGCAGGTGCCCAAGTGGGAGGCCCTGGACACCTGAATTTGGTGTCAGAATTCCATTCTCTGCCCCCCTCTCCCCTGAAAGTCCAGCCCCCCCTTCATCATTAGGGGAGACCTCAGAGACACCACCCAGCTGAGTTTCTTTTCAGTTTCCCATTCTTTCCTAAGAACTGCTAGGCACGGAGCACACAATTTATATGTTCCCGACTGCCCTTGGCCCAAGATTTTACAAGAGAGAAGGGATTTTGCTTGTAGTAGGAGAGGTCAAGGCCCGTAGAGGGAAGAACTCCCTTGTGATCAGAGTGGGCAAAATGAGCGAGGTTGGTAAATTTACTTCCTTGGTAAGTAATTCCTGCTCATCGGAGAGATCCACAACGCCATGCCAGAGAACAGGTTCTTCTGGAAGGCGGTGAGCCAGTCGTAGAACAGACATGGATAATCACTGATTGGACTCGAGTGCTGTTGGTCTTAAGCAAGCTGCTTAACTTCTCTGGGCACCAATTTCCTCCCCTGTGAAGACATATTATTGGTAGTCTCTATTCCATGGGATTATTATGAGGATTGGGATAGAAAACACGTGTAAAATACCTACCACAGTGCCTGGCAATGACGATTGCTCAACAGACATTTGTTTCTTGACTTTCCTGTACTATCCAAGCCCACTTTGACCAACCCCAACAGAGAACTGTCACTGACACCTATCACGGACCTACCGTGTGCCAGGCAGGGAACTAGGCGCATCCCACTCCTTCTCACACAACAACCTTGAGTACCAGGTGTTCCCGATTCCCAGTTTCCTGTGAACTCCACCCTGTAGCAGACCACTGTGACAAAAAGTCCTAGCAGGTGCAGAGATGCAAGACAGCAGCGACTGCAGGGTCAGAGGGACACGCCCCCTGCTCTGAACTGTGGACCTTTGCACGTCGGCGGGAAACTGGGTGCTCCGCGAAGGATGAAAGTGCCAAGTTCTGCTAACCCTGTCCGTATCTGGGGGACCCTGATTGATCCAATTTAACTCATCAGGCTGGCTCGGGGAGTGACCAAGAGAACTGAATACCATTCTCTGGTTGGGAGACGATTCTGCAGGAGATACAAATGCCAACAGCCACCTCTGAGCATTTACCACAGGCCTGGCACAGCACTGATGAGTTCACATACATCCTCTTCTTTTCGGGTGCACGCAGCAGGGAGTGGCAGCTTGCGGTAAGCAGCAGCTGGAAGAGAACTTAGTTCCCTGACCGGGAATCGAACCCTGGTCGCCTGGGTGGAAACCAGGAATCCTAACTGCTAGACCATGGGGGCCAGCGTCTAGGGTCTAAATCCCCAGTCCTTGTCTGCCTTGAGAGGAAAAATCTGACAAGGAGACAGAAGGTATAGATGAAAGTAAAGCGTTTATTAGAAAAGCAGAATATGTGGGGAAAGACGCATGGGCGAACTCATCGAGAGAGTAGCTAGAGTCATGCCTTTGGGAAGTTTAGATCCTTTATAAGGGGCCAGTCTTCTGGGACTTTGCTCTTCTCTTGGCCAATCGTCTTGCTTTGACCCCATGGCTAATTTTTCTCAGGGCCCTCCCCTAGGTGCGCAAGAACCCCTCAGCAAAGGTGGATTTCAGCGCAAGGGCGTCTGCGGAGGATGGCAAGACTAATTATGGTCTGGCGTCCCCTGCCTTTTCGACCCCACGGAGCCTTTCTGCACATGTGTCATGTCTCCCTTGCCCCAAGGATGGGAAATAAGTGACCTCTTGATCTTTTAAACAGGGTTTAGTCCCTCTCTGTTCCTGCTATAAAATTGTGCTATGTCTGGCTAGTTACCCTATTCCTGTTGTTTTTATATCAAAGTGCAGATCTCAAAGTGAGGACAGGAGGCTGGTCATAAATACGTTGTCCGGAGCCCACTTGTCTCTTGCCTCAGGAAATATAAACAGGAGGCTGGTAATAAGTGTCCGGCCTGGAGCCCATCTTTTTCCGGCCCCAAGAAGTGTGAACAGGTGGCCAGTTGTAAATGTCTAGCCTGGAGCCCATCTATCTCCTGCCTCGCCCTCATTTAATCCACACAACAGCCCTGCGATGCAGATCCTATTTTTGTCCCCATTTCTCAGACAAGGAAACTGAGCCTAAAAGAATGACGCAATTTCCCAAAGTTGCTCAGTTGATCAGTGGCAGAGCCAGGACCCAAATCCAGGTGCAAAGCAAGTACTTGTTTGGGGTTTGTTTGGTGAGGATGCAACCTCGGCTCACAGCTTCCAGGGGTTCTGCACTCCTGGCCCCTTCTCCCCACGAGAAGACCCCAATCCCCAGGGCTCCCATTATGCATGATCTTGTGACACAAGGACACCCTCTCATAGCCACCAGCCACCCCTGACCCCTGCCCTGTGTTGGGCTGAGGCGCTGGCACCCACCCCTGCCCTCTCTGCATTCCAGAAGCCATTAGCCAGGGATAGGCAGGAAATTGCTTTCTTTGTCCCAGCAACCTGTTTAGGGGAAGTGCTCGGAAGTTTTTTTCCCTCTGAATAGGCCATCTCCCTCGGTCTCCCATCGTGAACTTCCTGCTTTCTGTATTGTTGAGATTAGACTTCTGTCTGTGATCAAAGAAGGGTGCCTTGTGGCTGCTCTAACCAGAAACTGGTAAGAAATAGGCTGGAGACACATCTGGCTACTGTCATTATTGTCATCATTTGGTATCTGCTAAGTGCCCCAGAGCACCTGCCCTAGACTCGGGAGTGCTCTGAGAGGACATAGTCAAGAAAGATGGAGTGAGCTTCCTGCTGCCAGGAAGCCTACATGCAAATCTCCACCTGCAAGTCAGTTATCCCAAGCCTGGTGCACACAGGTGTGTTCAGACAAACAGGTCCTCTAGGAGGGGTTCACGAATGTAAGCGAGACTCGAGCCTCACAACCACCAGAAGGGCTTGTTAAAACAGAGTGCTGGGCTCCGCCCCCAGGGGACCGCACTTTGAGAACCAGCCCACTAATAATGCCTCTACCAACAGCACTGAGATACTCACACGTGTGCTGCAATGCATGTACACACAAAGACACACGTGCTCAGACACAGGTCCTGCCACCTCTTAAGCATCCTCTGGCCCCACTCTCTCCCTCAGTCTTTGGGCTTCAGTATCTCCAGTCTTCTCTGCATTCTTCAAGCCATGGTCCTCCTGCCTCAGGAGGAAAGAGAGGTAGGAGAGCAATAAATTGAGGCAGAAAAGCAGAACCGCTCATGTGTGCTGTGGTCAGCTGTGGACCAAGAACGCTGCCTGCTGAATCAGCAAACAGAGGATGTTGCAGTCATCAAGCCATCAGCCACTGCAGCTACCCTGACGGTGCGCCCTGAGGGAACTCAGGATGGAGACAAACAGGCTGCCTGCCACCACACCATCAGCTACTGTAGCGCCCCCAACGGTATACACTGGAGGGGATTCAGGATGGAAAAGAACAGGATACCGGCCCTAGATAGTGGAGGTGCATATCAAAGGAATGATTTCATTAAGCCAGACTTTTGCATCTTCCCATACATAGAAAAGTGCTAAATTCATTAACTTTAGTTGTTTGTTTTTTCTTTAATTAACAATAATCTTTTGGTGTTCCAGCTGCCCGGGTTTTTTTTTTTTTTCAAGAACTCCTATATATCCTGGCTCCTTGCTGTCTTCCGGGCTTAAGTCCCCAGCAAGTCTGCGGAATAAAACATAATTCTCAACTTTTAGGTTGTCCTTTTTTTTTTTTTTTTCAGTCGACAGTGGGAAGTGGCAGTAGATTCTCCTGGCAAGATGGTTCTCACTGAGGCTGGAACAAGAGACAAAAACTTTCTCTGCCTGGAACACACTTTCTCCTACTGAAACTGAGCAAAGGCTTGTGTGTCTGTGGTGCAGAAAGCTGAACTCTGACAGTGGGAGTTTGCATCAAAGTAAGGATTTACTGCACGGCACTGAGCAAGGGAGTGGGAGACAAGCCTCACATCCACTTCCACTTGACCTTTGAGCTAGCGGTTTTTAAAAAGGAGAACAAAAAGACTGAGATTAATCATCGTCTTGTGATATTTCATAATCATATTTTCGGGAGTCAGAATGCCTCTGGTTTATAATTCTCTGGCCAGGTGGTCCATGGCTTGGGGGGTCTGTTAGCTCAGCTTGCCCTGGAGAAGCAACCTGAGTTTGTATGTTAATGATGATGTGTATAATAGCAATCTTAGTATATTCACATTGTGGGCAATGAAACCAAGTGGGATCCTGCGGGGCCCTCCTCAAAAGTCCCTCCGTGTTTCCTGTTTCTCGTTTGTAGAAAAAGGCTTTAGTCTCCTAGGCCTTCCCTGAATTCCAAAGAATAGACTGAAGTATGTCCTAATTAGGGAAGTGAGGGAATGCAGAAACAAAGGAGAAGCAGTCTAGCAAGAAAAGTAATGATAGCTTAAACAAGAGTTCAGCAATAGAGCAGAGTCCTAGTTCCTCCTCAAGGGATATACAGAACAATCTGTCTTTGAGTTGTTCTGCAGAAACTAAGCCCCCACATGGGTGGAGGATGGTGACTACATACTGACCACAAGCATGTAGACCCCAGACTGGTTGGAACCAGAAGGTTGATGATTAAGATTCCTTGAATACCACCCTATTACCTCACCTCACCAGCAGCAATCAGAAGAAAGTCCACGAGTTGCAAACCCTCACCCCAAATGTTACCTTTAAAAACTCTTCCCTGAAAACCATTAGGGAGTTCAGGTCTTTGGAGCATAAGCTGTCATCCTCCTTGCTCGGTGCCCTGCAATAAACACTGTACTCTCCTTCACCACAACCCGGTGTCAGTAGATTGGCTTTGCTGTGCAGTGGGCGAGCAGACCCAGGTTTTGGTTCAGTAACACCAACGGCAATTTTAGTATGCTAACTGTGTTGTTGACAACAGTAATTTTAGTCTGACTCTGATTAGTGTTCAGTTAGCATAGAACTGAGGTAAGAGGGGACAAAAAAAGAATAAAATTTTGGCTAGAGAGATGAATCATAAACTCGGTATGAAAACTCGGTTTTAAGGGGACTCGGTTTCACTACTCTTTGTCTAGTTAATGCCTACCAACTCCTCAGATCTAGGTTCTAACAGCTCTTTCTCCAGGAAGCCTTCCTGATTCCCCTACCACTCCCACCACCATCACTAGACCAGGGCAGAGTCTAATTATAGGTGGTGATAAAATGAAATTATTTTAAGTCAGGAAAGGAAAAAAATTTAACATAAAATTGTCTCTGCTATTTGAGCCACTACCGCCCCTCTTTAGTATGCATTGTGCATCTGCATTATACTTTAACTAGATCCCCTTAGATGACACAGCAATGCCTATTAGCCACAAAAAGAAAAAAAGAAAAGAAATTTCCTCCTCGTGCCAGCGAGGTAACTCCTTAGGAGATAACATTCCTTCCTTAATCCTGTAAGGGGTCAAAATGGCCAACTACTCACCTTGCTGGACTGTGTAAACTGTCAGTATATTACTTTGATGTATAATCCTTTGACATATAACCCTTTGTCTAATAGCAATGTTGGGGGGTAGGGGGAACAGTTCTCAGAGCTTTTTGAAAGACTGTCTCCCAGGTTATAATCCCCAGATTGGTGCCAATAAAATTTTCCATTTCTTTCTTAGACTGAGTATTGATTAATTTTTCATCAACATTGGTCATATCTTTGTATAATTTTTCTTCACATATTTAAAAAATGTATGTTTGAGTCCGTGAGAGCTGTGATCACGTTGAGTTTCTCAAAGTTCCACCCCTAGCTGTGTGCCTGCTTCACGGTAGATGCTAGCAATGTTTGTTAAATGAATAAATGAACCCCTCATGCATGTGGACAGCTCACATAGACACACAGGTATTCATGTAAGAACACGTTCATGTGTACTTTTATGTCTGCCTTTAGCATTCTTTGAAGCGTGGGGTAACAGACCTAGACACTGTGGAGGTGTAGAAGTTAATTAAACTCTTCTGAAAAAGAGTTTAGCATTTTGGATAAATATGTAGACAACCCTACTTACAGGAATTTACCCTTAGGAGATCATTGCTTCAGAATGAAGCATGCACAGAGAAATCTATAGCGTTAACGTTCATAATATCAAAATCTGGAAACTAACTACTCTACTTAAACGTCCACTGACAGATTAAGTAAATCGATACATCTACACAATGGAGTATTCTACAACCATTAAAGACGATAATATCCGTCCCCCTGGGGAAGGTGTTTATCTCTTATTGTTGAGGGAAACGAAATCAAGGTACAAAATAATCTGTATAATATGATCCCATTCATATGAAATTGTAGACCTCTCTCTATGGATACATAGAGAGAGATCTAGAAAGATTTTACCCAAGGGCTAATAATATTTACCTCTGGGTAGTGGGATTTAAAGTGATTTTTACTTTCTTCTTTGCAATAGTACCTACTATTGTAATAGGTGTTGAGAGATTAAATGAGATAGTAAAATATGTGATGATGTGGAGAGTTTATGCCTGGCAAATAAATGGTACCCTTTATATTATTTTTATAGTTTTCAGGATTGTTTGGATTTTTTTCAGATGCTCCTGTAGTGAGAGTTAATTGCAAAATTACAGAAACAATCAAGCTTTAAAAAAAAAAGACCAGAGTAGAAAGGGGCAGGGAAGGAACACCATGATATAGGTGTGTGTCCTCCACTCCAACCACAAGTCCTGCTCCCAGCACTTAATGCAGTCCTTGCACTAGTGACTGCTTGTCATAATTTGTTGAATTCAACAGAATTTGGGGCATCTATTAGTCCAATCAGAAGGATTATCAGAGAAGAGCCTGATGGAGTTCTAATCTCCAGTCCCAACCACAAAGCAGACCCCACACAGGCTTCATCTGCAATATTGAAGCTATTGGCCATGCTTCCCCAATCCTGGGCAGAATGATCGAAGTGTTTCTAGCACACACACCTGGGATGCTTCAAGCCGCGGAAGTTAAGAAAATGCAAATTCCCAATCACTCTTCTTTCTCCCACCCACTGAGCTCTTCATTAAACTGCAGTTAAATTAACATCCCTCTTCTTCAACAAGACCCAACATCACCACATAAACCTGACTAGCCTCAGCCCCCTTCACGGGAGAGGTTGTTCACTTTTTCCTCAGAGTGAGCAGCAAAGTAAGATCAAGATATGGTTCCAGTAGAATTTCCAGAAAGTGCCTATCCAAAATCAATACCTGCGGATTTCCCTGTTTTTGTCTTGCTGTGTGGTCTAATACAGCAGTCCTCAACGTGTGGTCTGAGGACCCCTTAAGGTGCCTGAGACATTTTTCAGGGGATCAGCAGGGTCAAAACTATTTTCATAATAATGCTATGATGTCATTCGCATTTTTCACTGTGTTGACATTTACCAATGGTACAAAAGCGGTGGTGCGCAAAACTACAGGCTCCTTACCATGAATCAAGGCCACGGCACCAAACCGTGTGTGTAGTCACTGTGTTCTTTGCCAGCACACTCTTGCCAGTTTCACTTAAGAACATCTTTGATGAAGTGGTAGAAATGATTAATTATTGAAAAGTATTCATTTTATTTAATCTCAATCCTAAATACATGTCTTTTTAATGTTCAGTGTGAAAAAATGGGAGATATGCACGAACCACTTCTGCTGCATCCCAAAGTACTAAGGTTTTCTTGAGGAAAAGCCTTGTATTGTGTTGGCCAACAAGTTTGTTTGGGTTTTTCTGTAACAGCTTTTACAGAAAAACCCAAACGAAGTTTTTGGCCAACCCAATATTTTTGAGCTGCAAGCTGAACTAGCCACATTTTTTTCGTGAAATACCATTTTTCCTTGAATGAAGATTAACATACAAATGACTGTTCAGACTTGATAGTTGGCAATCATTTTCTCAAAAATGAACAGAATGAGCTTGTCGCAGCAAGGAAAACAACAGACAATATTTGTTGCTAGGGATAGAATTTAAACTCTCAATTGAACATTAGAATTTTGGAAAATTTGCATCCTTCCCATGAGCTTGACTGATTTCCAATCCTTAAATACTTTTCTAAGAGATCAGCGGTCA
Organism: Globicephala melas; assembly: GCF_963455315.2. Classification (NCBI taxonomy): domain Eukaryota; kingdom Metazoa; phylum Chordata; class Mammalia; order Artiodactyla; family Delphinidae; genus Globicephala; species Globicephala melas. The sequence goes on from NC_083321.1 coordinate 93,462,679, forward strand.
TATTTTTATTTATTTTTTTATTTTTGGCTGCGTTGGGTCTTCATTGCTGCACAAGGGCTTTCTCTAGTTGTGGCGAGCAGGGGCTGCTCTTCCTTGAGGTGCTCAGGCTTCTCATTGCAGTGGCTTCTCTTGTTGCAGTGCACGGGCTCTAGGCGTGCAGGCTTCAGTAGTTGTGGCACGCGGGCTCAGTAGTTGTGGCTAGTGGGATTTGTTGTTCCGCAGCATGTGGGATCTTCGCCGACCAGGGCTTGAACCCATGTCCCCTGCATTGGCAGGCAGATTCTTAACCACTGTGCCACCCGGGAAGTCCCGAGATCAGTGGTAATATTAACACATATTATTTTTGATATTGTATAATGAAGTGTGTCAGCATGTGGAAGATGTTCATAACTCAGAATCAATATTTTCCAAATGATGAAGGCATGATGTTACAATATTAGGCGTGGGTAAAAAGACCCATTTGGAGTGCAACACAGACCAAGAGATTTTAATGTAACTGAGTAAAAAAGTTCATTGACAGGTTTTAGATTCCACATTGCATCTGACCTTTACGAAACTGCCACTTGTCAAGTTTGAGTATAGTAACTATCAAAAAAAAGTATCCACAATTACCTGAAAAGGCTAATAAACTATGTTTCCACTTTCCAACTCTATATCTATGTGATATTGAATTTTCTTCATATATTTCAACCCAAACAACATATCACAACAGATTGAACACTGAAACAAAAATGAGAATCCAGCTATTTCATTCAGCCAGACATTAAAGACAGTTGCAAAAATGCAAAGCAATGCCACTCTTCTCCCTTTTTTGTTTAAAAAGTATTATTTCAATAAAAACATTATTTTTGTTAACATTAAGTACTCAGCTACAAATATAATGAAATAGGAACAGGATCTGTATGCTAAAAACTACAAAACCTAGATGAAGGAAATCAAGTAAAATCTAAATAAATGGAGAGACGTATCGTGTTCATGGTTTGGAAGACTCAATAGTTCTAAAACCTCAATATTTATAAGAACCTTAATAAGAACCTCAATAGTTCTAAAACCGGTTCTAAAACCTATATGGAAATGTAAAGGCTAGAATAACCAAAATAATGTTGAAAAAGAACAAAATTGGAGGATTCACCCTACCCACCTTTAAGACATACTATAAAGCTACAGTAATTTAGACAGGGTGGCATTGGTGAAGGATAGACATGTAGATCAATGGAACAGAATAAAAAGTCTAGAAATATGCCTGTACAAATATGCTCAATTGATTTTTGACAAAATGCAAAGGCATTTGGATGGGAAAAGTACAGTCTTTTCAACAAATGGTGCTAGAACAACTGGCCATACATTTGCAAACAAAGAAACAAACAAAGAATGAACCTCAATCTATAACTCAGTGGTATCCAAAAAGTAACTCCAAATGGATCTTAGGTTCAAGTGTAAAACATAAAACAATAAAATTCTTAAGAGAAAATATCAGAAAAATTCTTCTAGAGCTTGGATTTGGCAAAGAGTTCCTAGAATAATCCAAAAAGAAAAAAAAATCAATAAATTGGAATTCACCGAATTAAAAACTTTTGCTCTGTAAGGACACAATTAAGAGAACGAAAAGACGGGCCACATGGGGAGAATATATTTACAAATCACATATTCAACAAAGACTGGTATCTGGAATATATAAAGAACTCTCAAAACTCAACAATAAGAAACAACCCAACAAACGGACAAAAAATATGAACAGACATTTCACTCAAGAGGCTAGATAGATGGCAAATAACCCATAAAAAGATGCTCAACAGCATTAGCCATTAGAGACATGCAAGTTAAAACCACAATGAGACACCACTACACATCTATTAGAGGGGCTACAATAAAAAATCTGGCAATACCAAGAACTGGTGAAGATACGGAGCAACTGGAACTCTCATATTGCAGGTGGGAATGCAAAATGGTACAGCCCCTCTGAAAACAGCCTGACAGTTTCTTATAGAGTTAAACATATGGTAACCATAATCTCACCTACAGGAATTTGTCCTAGAGGAGTGAAAACTGAGGTTCACATGAAAATCTGTACACGATCATTGAAATCTATGCTTATCTTGATTTCTGCCATGATCTCATCAGGAAAGAATGGCTTTGATCCTAGAGAGAATTTCTTGGCCTTTGTACAGTGTTCATAAGAGACAGGCCTGAGTTGTCTGCAAGCAGAAGGGCTTTGGGGGTTGAAGAGAGGGGAGCAGCCTGGGCCTGACCCAGGGAGAGTGGGGTTCCTGAGACTAGGGGTACAGAGAGCAGAGAGTTTGTGAGCTACTCCCTTGACCTGTAAACCCCCTGAGGGTGCTTGTGATGGCTGCGGACTGAGCACCCTGCCTGAAGAGCAGCGGACAGGCTCTCCTGGGGCTGAGCTTCCTGGGGCAGAACATGATGAGAGATGTTTTCCAGCCAGGCTGCAGCAGTTCAAAGTCAGATTTTAATCTACTTGTAAAGACAAAGATGACATTTCTTACACTTTAATGACATGGAACAAATTCCTACTGGCTCTACCGATGTTAGCTGGAAAACCCAGGGATAGATGAGATGACCCAGGGTGAACATTTACCCTGAGAAGAGAGCTGAGGCTGGTGTCCTGGGGACACCATTTACAGAGCTTGTGGAAGACAGAAGGAACAGCCAGAGGGTCAGGAGGGGAACTGGGAGAGCTTGGTGCCACAGAAGCCGTGGCAATTTCACAAAGTGGGAAGTACTCAAGAGTTAAATGTTGCAGTTCCAGTGAGATGAGGACTAAAAATGTTCCATCAGATTTGGCAACATGACAGTTCACTGACATGATGGGGCAGGAGCCAGATGGCCGTGGATGGAGGAGTCCATGGGGAACAAGGCTGTGTGTCCCCTCACAGCCCTGAACTGTCAGCTCCTTTGGCTGAGCAGTCAGATGCCACCAGAGCAGGGCCAGTGACAGGAATCCATCCTGGTCCCATCAGTGATGAGAGAGAAGAGTGAGCTCTATTCAGTGCATCTCCGTGACTTAGAGAAACCACCCTTCGGGGACGGCCATCTACCCCAGATGGTAGTGTCATCTCCATGGAAGATCAGCCATCGCTATGAGACTGAGAGGAAAGTTTATGGAGAGAAATGGCAAATTTCCTAAGCCCTGGAGATGTTTCCAAATTTCCCTCTCCTATCTCACTTATTGAGTGAAGTGATACGGAGGTGAAGGATCTGGCCCTTTTGTTGCAAACTCAACATTTGTTGAGAGGTCCTAATATGCCAGTCACTTTGCCCTGTGTGTTTACATGCATCCTCCCACTTAATCCTGCAACAACGTGTGGCCTAGATACACCCATCTCACGTATGAGGGAGCAGATCGGCTTGCCACAGAGCCAAACAAGCGGCGGAGCTGGAATTTGTACCTCCACGTTGCTTTGATTCCAGCTCCAGGACTCTCTCCACTACAACATAGTGTAATTAGGAGGAATTATTCAAAGAAGGCTCCCAGCTCCCTCCTTGTATGAAAAGTGAAGAAATTCTGGGACCTGGGACTTGGACAGAGGAGACAGCTTGTTATATCCACAGGTTTCGCTGGCAAGAACTGAGCTTGAAGGACCAAAGACCAAGCCATGCTCCTCCCTTCTCAAAGGACTCATCCAATAAAGGCTCCTGCCTGGAGCATCCCAGCTGCTTATCGCCCGAGCACAGCACCCTGTGTTCCCTGGGTAGGCCCATTATAAAACCAGCATGGGGCTTTCTCCCTGGGCTGGGTGGCAGTTTCCAAGGAACAGGAAGCCTGGGCCAGTGCAGAGGAGGTAGGGAATGAGTGGCACGTACCTCTCAGAGTCACCCACCCACATGGAGGAGACATGGAGGTGTCCTGGGGCCATAGTGGGTCATGGCATGGGAGGGTCTCCCAGAAACCATCCACTTGGGGGTGGTGGGGAAGGTGCCAGGGGGCCTCGTCCCATCCACGATGCATTTGTCCCAGGTTCTAGAAGCTGCATGGTCTAAGGCTCTGGTCGTGTGACACTCTGAGGGATATGCCCATCCTCCTCTGGGAGTTGTGCCACCTTGCCCCTCCTACAGCACAGGCCTGGTGGAGAACAGAAAGATCCGCAGAGCCAGATGGCAGACCCCACGAGGCGGCAGCTAGGAAGCCTCCACCTGCTTCTAGAGCAGCTTTTAAAATCAGACAGCCTGGATTCAAAGTCCAGCTCTGTCACTTAGTAGTTGTTAGTTTGGGGGCAGCTTATTCCAGTTCTCTCGGCCTTGTTTCCTCATCTGTAAAATAGAGATAATAACAATGCCTACTTCATGCTCGCAGAAGATAATACACGTCAGGTGGTCAGCACAGCATCTGGCACGTAGCAGCGTTCAGCAAAGGCTAGCTATTACTGTCATCGTCCTCCTCGTTATCATTTCGAGGAGCTCTCTCCATGTGCATCTCTCAATGTCCTCCCAATTGCATCAGGACATTGGCTAAGCAATTATGGAAAACAATAGGTCTTGGGAATCTAACCAAACCCCAGAGGCAGCTGGATGGGCAGCAAGGCTGTAACTGGCTCCTTCTCCAAAGAGCCGTCATCACCTGTCCCACCCCCAATGCGCTCACTTGACCCTCCCCCTCTCCCCAGGGAAATTCAGCTGTCAACAGAGCTGACAAAGCCAGAGAGCTTGACTGGAACCTGGAGATGCCTGGGACCCAGGGACCATAGGACAGTGTCACCAGCAACACCTCCCCTCAGTACACACGCCCATCTCCCTGGATTCTGGATCAGTGTGGGAAATCTCATCACCCACCCTCCATGATTTTTATAGCCTCTGTAGATGTCCTGGGCCTAAGGAATATTTTTCTCTTCCCATCTAGATACTGCTTTTTCTCTTACCTCTCCCTGACACACACACCTCTGCACCCCCAGCAAATCAATTTCTGCCCTAGGAAGCCAAGAGAGGAGAGAAAGGGTCTGGTTCCCAAGTAAAATCGAACAGAAATGCCCTAAGCCCTAACTCTCGGCCCCAAGGCCTGGCTTCTGGGATATGACCAGCTTCCTCTGGGGGGCAGAGATGGCTGGTTAGCTTCCAAAACAGGTGTTTACTCTTGCATGGGAACTGCCCAGGGACTGACTTTCTTAGTGTCTTTCCCACTTGATCTAGGTGGTACCATGTGATATGTTGACACCCATTAAATATGAGTGAAAATGACATGTGTCACTTCGGAGCCAGAGCATTTAAGAAGTGGAAATGCTTTCTTCATCTTTTCTTTCCTCTGCCCACCAGCTGGAAGCAGATGACAAAGTCACTAGGCTGAAAGAATCTGAACCCCTGAAAAATCATGTGGAAGAAAGCCTCCCATTGGCCAGACACCCTCACTGGACTGTTAGGTAGATGAGAAATAAACTTGGATTGGGTCAAGCCACTGAGATTGTGGGAAATTTGGGGATCTGTGACAGCAGTTGTGTTACCCCTACTGCTAAATATAGGAAGCCTGGCACCTGCCCCCCTCCCCATGCTTTGTCGTGCAGACGGAGCGAGAAAATAATTGGAGGAAGGATTTCCCCTGGCGTTGACAGGGGAGATTAAACAATCTTGGGGTGTCCAAAGGCCAGGCCCACGGAGGCAGGTCTGGAGAAGTCTGTGCTCATGGCTAGAGGCATGCGTGTGTGTTGAGGGTGCTGGGAATTCATCGTGGATCATAATGGGTGAAGTCAATATATTGATATTAAACGGAGGAAAAGTGCAGAGCAAGGAGGGCTAGAGCTTTCAGAAGAGGCCAGTGGGACCGCCCACCCAATTCTCCTGGAAACAGTTGAGTGAGCACCGGGGCTTCTTTGTAAACATGCCTTTTGCTGAGCTGGCAAAGTCAGAGGCAGAGAAAGAGAAAGGAGGGAAACAGAACAGGCACTGGCCTGCTCTTGCCCCACCCCAGCTGCTTGGCGAAGACTCGCCTACTCTATTAAGACTCATTTCAAATCTCACCTCATCGATGAAGCCTTCCCTGACCTCTCTAGGTGCAGCTACTGGCTGTGTTCCAAGCACGGTGTCCGCACCGAATCACAGCTTCTATCACACGGGGTCACGACCATGACTTCCTGAGGACCATTGTGGCTTTTGTACCACCTGGGCCTGGCGCAAGTTCCTGGTACAGAGCAGGCACCCATACGGTGGGTGAATGAATAAATAAATGAATGTATGATTCAATGAGCAGAACCCCAAACTGAAGAACCAAAACTAAGAACAAAAACGGAGGATGTCTGGGCACCTGGGTGGACAATCTCAGTTTTCTACCTAGGGTACCGTGAAAACATCCAGCGACACATTTTTCAGGTCACACAACATTTATTGCTGAAGACCACTGCTAGGGGTGGATGTGAATGTTGCCGTCCCCCAAAAAGCCCCAGCTGTGATAACATGTCACCAATCCCCTCAGACCCTGCCCAGTGAACGCTAGCCAATTCCAACTGCTCTTCCAGAACAGTGTCTCCCCCGAGCAGCAGCCTGCCTGGGCTGGGCTGGGCTGATCTGCTCGGACCCTGCCGATGGAAGTCATAGCACTACCAGACAGGCCCAAAGATGGTAGGAGAATGGGATTGCAGGAGGATCGGGTGCCCCAGAGAGAAGGATGGGGAAGGTCCAGGACTTCAGCTGGTGCGGGGACTAGACGCACTGATGCCCTGCAGGAGGGGCAACTCGGATCCTTCAGAAAAGCTGCTTGGAGGGCCTGGGGACAGAGCCAGCTTTCTCTCCAAGGCAGTTTTCATGGCAACACTGTGTCTATGAGAAGCTGAAATGGAGAAAGCTGAGAAGAAATTCCAAAGTCCAAGGACAGCCCTGGGTACCAGGGATGTCCATCCACCTGGATTTTCCCAGGCTCCGGGGCCAGCAGAGAAGCAGCATCGGTTCCTTCATGCTCCTGCAGCCCTTGGGTGCAGCAACAGTTGTGTTTCTCTTTATGATGGATTTGTCCGCCAGCCCAAGTGAGGATTTGCTTCCCTGAGTATCTCAAAGGGCCCCTTGAGGGCAGGAGCCTTCTGTGGGACTGCAGAGGGGCACAGCTGCCGGGAGTCCCTCTGAGTTCCTGAGGTGATTGACGTTAGCTCTCTTGGCTCCTGGAATTTTTTTTTTTAATGTTTATTGGAGGATCGTTGATTTACAATGTTGTGTTAGTTTCAGGTGTACAACAAAGTAATTCAGTTACACGTGTACACATATCCACTCTTTTTTCTTTTAGATTCTTTTGCTCCTGGGATTTGTGGAGAATTTTTAAAAATACATCTACTTCTATTTCTTGAATATAAAAATAAAATGAAATGAAATTTGCCTCCAACAGCCTGTGACCAAACGAGGACAGCAAGCCCTGTCCTGAGTTGTCCGCGGGGACAGCCACGACACGGCCCCAGCGGGAGGGCTGAGAGGGGAGAGGCCACGCAGAAGGTCAGTGGGAATATCTTCCCACTAGGGATGGTCCCAGTACTCCATGAAACATATTACTGGCCCCTGACAGCAGTGATGGCTGGGCCACTGGAGGCGGGGGGGCGGGCAGCCCATTCTGGACTAGTCTCCAAGTTAGGGTCAGAGAAGCAAGAATTCCTGATGTGACCTTCCAGGCCCTTCCCTGGGCTCCACCTCCTGCATCCATTATGGTCACCCCTGTGGGAACCTCCATGGTGTCCAAACAGTTCTCTTCAGGTGATTTCCAGCCTGGCGTTTGAGAAGAGCTGACAGTGCTCCTGGTTTCTGAAGACCTTGGGAAAGCAGTGATACACACATGTGCCCACGCACACACACATGTGTATTCACAGAGGCAGCAGACAGTGGAGGTGGCAGTAATGATGGTGTCTGGTGGCCTTTAGCCCAGATGATGGTGCCTATGGCCCGGTCACATTGGCCAGAGTCTTTACAGCAGCCAGTGCCGTGCGGTGGAGCCGGACTCAGGCTTTCTAGAAGCGCGTCTCACTCTGAGGAGAGGGAGAACAGGGTGAGGGTGGGCAGGGTGTGCTTGGAACACAGAAGGCTGAAGGTGGGGGCTCAGAGCCTAAAATTCAGCCCAGCTGTCATCAGGCACTGCTCCTCAGAGAAGAGGGGCAGCCCAGAGGAAAAGATGGGAACAGGACCTGCCCCACTGGACTTCCAGAGAAGCCTTCCCATCCCCACCTGAGCCCTACTGCCTGGGCAGAGAAGGGAAGGGCTGGCACAGCATCCCTGCCCTACAGCTAGGATGCAGGCCCAGGGAAGGTAGGAGCTGGACCGGGTCCACAGAGGTGGGGGGTAGACCTCCGTTTCCTGAAGCCCAGTTTCCCGGGAGACCCACCTCCTGCCAATAAGGGGAGGCCTCCTCCTGTCAGTATGTGGGCTCACGACGCGGCCATCACTGGGCAGAGGCTGGGGCCAGTACCCAGCCTAGACCCACCACTTTCCAACCCTCTGAGCTCTGTTTTGCAGGAGGAAAAGGGGCGGAAGAAGCACAGGCAGCTGGGGTCGGCCCAACATTTGACTCCTGTCCTGTCCTGGTCATTTCCACATTCTGAACACCCCCAAAGGCGAGGGGGCAAGGGGACCTCGCCGAGACCCTGGGGAAAGGCTAGGCCCTCTTCCAGGAACCCCACCTTTAGGAGTCCCCGCCTGCTGGGTACACACACCCCGCAGGGCTCTCACCTCCATCTTGCTGTATATCCAGTGCAGGACTTCCGTCACTTTGGTGTACACGCCGGGTTTGTTTCTCTGGCCACAGCCAATGCCCCAGCTGGTGACTCCTGCCAGGTACCAGCGGCGGTCCTGCTCGCAGACCAGGGGCCCCCCGCTGTCTCCCTACAGGGGAGTGCACGCGCATCAGCAGGGTGAGAGAGGCAGTCCTTGGGCAGGAAACGGTGGGCACCTGACTCTCCCTCCGACCCCAAAACCTCAGCCTTCCTCCCTTCCCTTGGGGTCCCAGGGCCTGAGCCTCACGTGGGAGCAGCCTCACCTGGCAGGAATCTCTCCCTCCCCGCAGGTCCCCCGCACACATCATCCTCGGGGTGAGGTTGCTGTTGTAGACCAAGTAGTTGTTACACCTCTTGAAGTCGATGAGGTTGACCTGCACCTCCCGGAGGAATGGGGATATCCTCTCTTCAGTGCAGTGGAGGAGAGAGAAGAAGGGAAGGGAGTGAGACTCCGGGCAGCTTTGTGGCCTTCCAGCTGCCCACCCCACACCCCAGACTGGCAGCCTCCTGGGCGTGGAGGGCACCATTCCCATGGTAGGCCACCCAGGATGTATGGGCACATACACCCTCACACCAGATACAACTCACTACACGTAACAGAGACACACGTACCCAGACAAACTCACAGGCCTTTCAGGCTGCCTCACATGCTGCACAATGCCTTTCTGTGTCCAAAGCAACGTCAAATAGATCATTTGTTTCTGGTAACCACGTGCTCTGAGGAGAGCAGGTGTGATGAATCCATTTATAGAAGGAGAAATTTAGGGCTGAGGAAGGACTTGCCCACCGTCACCTAGCGAGTCAGTCACAGGGCCAAGATCAAAACGAGGCTGCTCCTGGCCAGTCCCCGCTCCATCCCACGAGCAGGCCCCGACACCTGCAGCGGCCACGAGCTTGCGATGCTCACGGCAAGGCCAGCTGACTGCTGTGCCTTCCTGCCCAGTATACATAATCTTACAGACCGGACACAAGACACGGCCACCTGTGATCACGATGAAGTGAGGGAAAACCAAACCGCTTCCTAGCCTCGTTTCAGCACAGACAAAACACAAGGTAGGTCAAACCACGAAAGGACCAAACAGCCCCCTGTCCCAGCCAGGAGGAGCAGCTCCTGCTTCTTCACCAACTATAGCTTTAGACGCAGTCTATTAACTCTTTCTAAATGAGATTTTAAGATATCCACTCACAGGATTATCCCTGCTTCCTACAGGCAACCAATCTAGAGAAATACTTCACTTCTTTGAACCCCCTTCAAAGTACCCGAATCCTATAAGTCCTTTCTGACACCCTCTTGTTGAGACGCCCCACGGTTCTCCCTGGTGTGAGTTCTCCCTCGGTTCAATGAGCAATGAACCCAGGTCTTTCAAAGACAGGGGTTTTCCTTGTGTTGTTGGCTGGGGCCTTGTCACGGCAACTGCTCTGATGTATACGCAGGTGTATATACACACACATTCACACCAAGGTCCATGACTCTATATATCCAAACCCTCCTCTAGGTAGACCCTCATCTCTATACCCTGACATATCACCCCCCCACACTCTACACAGACACATATGTACACACACACACACACACACACACACACACACACACACACACACACTCTAGCATCTGCCTCTCACCATCTGTCTCCTTGGTCTTGCCGAAGCCTGTGACCCAGCAGGTCTCGTTGAGGCTGAAGGTCTGTCCGTGCATGGGGAGGCAGGCAGGTTGCACATGTGCTGTGACAAGACCTCAAGACATCAGTGAAGGGACAAGGCTGGAGGTTTTGGTGGGGGGTGTGTGTGGAGGGACAGGAGTACCAATGTCCCAGGACCTCCTCCTTCCCCCCAGAGTGCTTCTGAATCTTTCAGGGCCTCGAACGGACCAGGCAAGAAACTCAATCACTTTATCTTGCCCCTCCAGCCTTCAGGGTGCCGTCAGAGTCCCCCAGACATTCTGATTTTTCGGTGGGTGACATGTGGGCAAATGCATATGTCTTGGAAGCTCCCCTGTGCCAAGCTGGTACTGGGTGGCTGAGGGTCTCTCTCTTCAAGAGTGGCTGTCCCAGCTGAGCCTCTTCCACGCCTGTCCCTCAGAGCAAGGAGCAGTGCAGGCTAAATCCCAGGTATTACTGCCATGACGTCTCAGGGTGTGTCCTGCCTGGTCTGGGGAGGGCACCCTTGTTTGGCCAGGGCCTGAGCCTCTCTCTCCAGGGTGAGACAACCTCTCCAAGTGGGGAGAGCACATCCCTAGAGGCACAGGCCACGAAATTGCTGCTCCCTTGCTCCCACACTCAGAATCATATAGAAGGTGCGGTTGTGTATCAGTTCATAAGCTCCCTCTGAGGACCAGTGTTCCCATGTGGACTAGAGCATCGACCAATTTGCAAGAAGAAAAGAGTTGATAGAATGTTTGCAGTGTTCACGATTGTTATGCTCACTGCAGCTTCCCGTGCCTAAAATAGTGCCTGACACATAGAAAGTGCTCATAGGAAGGAAGGAAGGAAGGGAGGGAGGGAGGGGAGGAAGGGGAAGGGGGGAGGGAGGGGGGAGGGGGGAGGGAGGGAGGGGGGAGAAAGACAGAGGGAGGGAGAATGAATGTAAAATTTTTCTCCTGTAAATTGGGAGTCGAACACATTTCTCTGCTAGAGAGTAAACAAACAAAAAATAAATGAAGGGATGCCATCAATTATTAAGCAAAAACACAAAACTTGACTTCTTAAAATAGTGTGTGTCTATTTTAGAGACATGCAGTCTTAAAACCATGTAACACTATTATATATTCTACTCTTTTTATGGGATAATTAAATTTATCAGTGAGCCTCCACAGGTTTCCTCAGCTAGTACTGTGACTTCGAAGCGCTCAGCCTACCAGACAGTTTAAGAAACTCTGCCCTGATCTCTAAACCAAAAATCAGAGCACATGGTCTGACCACAGGACTACATAAATCTAAGCTGTGAGTGTCTCAGCCTAGAGATATTCCTCCTTCCCAGGAGAGTGGGAGGGGGTGGGAGCGGCTATCAGAGTCTAGAGAGGGACTGCTGCAGTCTGAAAAGCATAGGTAGTGCTATATAGCTTTAATTTAGTTTTACAAATTAATTCTATTTGGAATTCCAAATAATACTCAGGGGGGTTGGGGTGATGGCAGGTAAGATCTGGACGGTTAGTCAAATGAAGTCTGGGTTTTACAAGGCTGGGAAGGCCTGTTCTGATCCTTCAGACTGCCTGCCCGCTTTTATGTGTGCGCGAGGGGCAGGGCAGGGGCAGCACGGCACCCCCATCTCACCGCCCCAGGCTCCACAGACGAGGCTAGGAGGGGCAGGAGAAAGGCTGAGAGGGCTCACCCGTGGCGGGTGGTGGACTTGGCTTCTGCTGGGATCCGCTGGGGGCCAGCTCCACCCAGCCCAGTCCTGCGTTGGGGTTGGGGTTCTCCTCCGCACACCGCTGTGATGAGCTAACCGCTGTGACTCAGGACCAACACCGCCTCCATAATTCACGTGCCGACAAAGGCCCGCTCACAGGCCCAGAGCACCAGAAAGGCTGGACTAAGCAGAGAGCCCTCCAAGGCTTCCAGAAGCCTCTGTAGCCTGCCAAGACGGATTAGGTGCCCGAATCTGTGCCACCACGGCTCCCCGGGGTGCCCCCGACATCACATCACTAGCTTCTAAGTGGCTGTTTGTGTGTGTCATCCGTTTTGTTCTCTTTGCAGTGAAATTGCAGAGCCGCTATGTAGGAGACACACAGTGTTTGACGCGTGAACAAATGGGTGGATGAAGTAATGAAGATAAACCCTGATCTCCTGAGAACTTCAGTAGCATTTCCTTCCTGTAGCCCCATTTGCTCCTCAGCTCCACCCTCAGCTCTCACGGCAGTTAGATGTTTGGATGTATAGGTACTTTTCTTGTGTTCGCAACTTTGGCGTTGGCAATTTGCCAGCAGAGAGCAGCAAGGGAAGAGCACTGCTTAGGAGCCAGACCCAACTGGACCCAGTCTTGGAGCGGCCACTCATTACTGCATGGCCTCGGGGAACTCTCTCTCTCTCAAGCTCCTCTTCTCAAATGTAAAATGAAGTTAATAATAGTACCTGCTCCACAGGATGGGTTGTGAAGAGTAAATGAAATTGTAGATGTAAAATGCCTACCACAGGGTCTGGTCTCTGTTAAGTGCTCGATATACCAGTGAAACAATTCGATCTGTTTATCCTGATGAAGGCCAGTATCCAACCCCTGGCTCTGTCACCAATTTGCAATGTCAGATGTGTCACTGGGGCAAGTTTGTTTCCAACCTCTGGGTCTCAGTTCCCCTAACTGTAAGACAGAGGTGTTCCACTAAATGATCTCTAACAATCTTTGACGTCCACCACGCTGAAGCTCTGGACCCTGGGATGGGTCAGTGGACGCTGCTAAGTGTCAAGGCTGGGCCCCAGGGCTGCTGGATGAGCAGGGTGGGGTGTGACAGGCATGGATTCACTCACCGGTCAGAGTCAGGGGCTCGGAGAGCCGCATGAGGGCGATATCATAGTCGTCCTCGTTGTCCGAGTAGTTGCTGTTGATAATGATCTGGGCAATGGAGGCTCCCTCGGGCAGCTGGTGCAGGTTGTTGGTGCCCACGTACACCTTCCAGTCCTCCAGGATCTTATTCGGGGTCCTGCTAGGGCCACAGAGAGCATGGGCCAGTTACCACATGGCAGAGCCCTCTGGCAGCTTCCACCACACACAGGGAGCTGCGGCCAGAGCGCCACTGGAGGCAGGAGAATGGATGAAATGACCTCTGGGGGGAGCTCTCTATCTTAGCCCGGGGATCTAGGACAATCCCCTACTTCCAAACAACCGCTCTGAACTGGCGGCTCTGTACCTTACGATAGAAAACGGGAGGGGATGAGTAAGACTTCTAGGACCACTGGCCCCACTGTCTCCTCTGGACGCCACCAAGGATCAAATAAGGCAGGTGGGACACATCTCAGTGGTAGTATCCTCAGCAGAAACGGAGCTTTCGATGGGACAAAGTGACCCACTGAAGCCTCACTACTGGGGAAGCCAGAGCCCCTGAGGCCTCGTCTCCGAGCCCTTTCCTGTCCACCAGCTCAAAGGACAGGCCTGGCTGGTGACTGTCAGAAGCTGACCGCACTGCCCTTCCCACAATCCCCATCCCTCAATTCCTGGGACAGCATTCCTGATGTCTTGGGCTCCTCCCCTCTAACTTGCAGTTTCTGGAAGCAGCAACAAGTCCCAACCCTCTTTATTTCACCCTGTTCCTTAGGGCAGGCTCACAATTCCTTCCTTCTACCTGCCTCTCTCTCTCCCTTGGAGCCACCAATCTGTACTGGCTCAGAACAAGTAATCCCGACTCACAGTCCCAGGACCAAATACCAATGGCAAACCATGGTCCTCACCACACACGAGCTGCCCAGCCCACAGGGGCCAGCCTTACCAACAAAGCCCCCCTCCACAGAGAGAAGTAGTCTGCCCTCAGCCCTTGCTGGCGTCCCCGACCCTCAGCGGTGTCGCATCATTGCCCCCTTGGGCACTTACAAGAAGAAGCAGTGGGCGGCGGTGAGAACCCACTGGGCGTCGATCAGCGTCCCCCCACAAATGTGGGTGTGGGCGTACTGCAGACTGACTTGCCAAGGCCACTTGCTCTCTGGGGCCAGCGCCCCTCCCACGATCCGCCCGGTCAGGGCCCTCAGTCCACAGCCTGGGGAGAAGTAGAAGAGATAAGCTAGTACGAACTCAGCTTTTCTCAGAGCTGCAACCATGCTCCCAGGCCCAGGGAATCTCAGGCAGCCGCATCCTGAGGGTACCACCCACTCAGGAGGCCGCTTTGCTCACTTAATCTGATGCAGCACAGCTGCTTCCTGCCAACAGAGCTCCCACATGGTGGGTTAGCCTTCTGGGATCATCCAATGGGTAGTTTGGTCCTAGGAAAGATCCTCTTTCCTCCCCCTCATTCATTCTTCCATTAATTCGATAAATGCTTCCTAAATACCTCATGCTTTGCGCACTGTGCCAGGCTCACAACGGTGAATTCCAGGGCTGCTGTCAGGACCTCGCGAAAGCAGACCAAGCCTAACATGACCCTGAATTGGTAAGCACTGTGAGGGGGATCGTTTCAAAACAAAGGAGAAAAGCCCTTCCCATGATGCACAGGCAGGTGGCGTCCACGTGTTTCCTCAGTGGGTCATCTTGTGCTGTTGGGGACCCTGCACCCCAAGCGAACATTTCCAAACATGTTCTGGAGTGAGTCCTCCCCCCGAAATCATGGACAGAGTTTGTTCACATGTGTGTCCTTTCTTTGAAGAAGGAGAGAGTGAAGAGCCAGCGGTGGTCTGAGGGGCTCCATCCGCAGCACTGTGCCCGCCTGCTCAGGGGAGCACCCCGCCCGGCCATCATGAGAACACAGCACTCATGGACCGGTTAACAGTTTGGGCTTTGGGGTCAGACCCAAGGTCCAATACCAGCTCCTTACCTACCAGCGGTGTGACCTTAAGTAAGGCAAAATTTTCAGTCTCTTTTCAGTAAGCGGACAATAATGGCACCTGCCTCATGAGAATTAAATGTCATCACGTTTGTAAAGCCATAGGCGCAGTGCCTTGGCACCCAGTGTGCTCCGTAAATGTTGGCTCTGGATCTAGCTCCACATCTATCGATAGCAGAGCTTTAAGCTGGCCCTGATGTGCTCTCCCAGTCCTCTGCCCTCTGCCCAGAATCCAGGAGACTTGGATGGTGAGGTTGCTGGGCTAAGCAGAGTCAGGAGAAGGGGAAATGCTACCCTGAGAATGTCCATCCAGGTGCCTTACAGGGACCCTGGCCCTGAAACAGGCCTGCTGCTCCAGCCCCTCTTCCTGGCTTGGACACCCAGGGCTGGCCCTCTCCCTCATAGGGACCCCACTGCTCTGCCCCCTGACTCCCACCCCACACAGGCCACTATCCAGGAGAAAGGGCATCTTCTTACTGGGACACTGGAGAGTCACATACTGCTGGGAAGGGCATTCAGACCTGCAGCAGGAAACACAAAAGATGAGAAAAGGACACATTAGCTGGCTCCTCCAGGAAGCCTTCCGTGATTGGTTTCTGCTAAGTCTCATCCCATCCCCTCTGCACAAGAATATGGAGTTTCTTTTCTTTTTTTCTTTTTCTTTGTTTTGTAACATCTTTACTGGAGTATAATTGCTTTACAATGTTGTGTTAGTTTCTGCTCTATAACAAAGTGAATCAGCTATATGTATAGATATATCCCCCATTCCCTCCCTCTTGCATCTCCCTCCCACACTCCCTATCCCACCCCACTAGGTGGTCACAAAACATCGAGCTGATCTCCCCGTGCGATGCAGCTGCTCCCCACTAGCTATCTATTTTACATTTGGTAGTGTATATATGTCAATGCTACTCTCTCACTTTGTCCCAGCTTTCCCTTCCCCCTTCCCATGTCCTCAAGTCCATTCTCTATGTCTACGTCTTTATTCCTGTCCTGCCCCTAGGTTCATCAGAACCTTTTTTTTTTTTTTTTAGATTCCGTATATATGTGTTAGCATATGGTATTTGTTTTTCTCTTTCTGACTTACTTCACTCTGTATGACAGACTCTAGGTCCATCGACCTCACTACAAATAACTCAATTCTGTTTCTTTTTATGGCTGAGTAATATTCCATTTATATATGTGCCACATCTTCTTTATCCATTCATCTGTCGATGGACATTTAGGTTGCTTCCATGTCCTGGCTATTGTAAATAGTGCTGCAATGAACCTTGTGGTACATGTCTCTTTTTGAATTATGGTTTTCTCAGGGTATATGCCCAGTACTGGGATTGCTGAGTCATATGGTATTCTATTTTTAGTTTTTTAAGAAACCTCCATACTGTTCTCCATAGTGGTTGTACCAATTCACATTCCCACCAACAGTGCAAGAGGGTTCCCTTTTCTCACACCCTCTCCAGCATTTATTGTTTGTAGATTTTTTGATGATGGCCATTCTGACCAGTGTGAGGTGATACCTCATTGTGGTTTTGACTTGCATTTCTCAACTGATTAGTGATGTTGAGCATCCTTTCATGTGTTTGTTGCCCATCTGTATATCTTCTTTGGAGAAATGCCTATTTAGGTCTTCTGCCCATTTTTGGATTGGGTTGCTTGTTTTTTTGATATTGAGCTGCATGAGCTGCTTGTATATTTTGGAGATTAATCCTTTGTCAGTTCCTTCATTTGCAACTATTTTCTCCCATCTGATGGTTGTCTTTTCATCTTGTTTATGGTTTCTTTTGCTATGCAAAAGCTTTTGTTTCATTAGGTCCCATTTGTTTATTTTTGTTTTTATTTCCATTTCTCTAGGAGGTGGGTCAAAAAGGATCTTGCTGTGATTTATGTCATAGAGTGTTCTGCCTATGTTTTCTTCTAAGAGTTTTATAGTGTCTGGCCTTACATTTGGGTCTTTAATCCATTTTGAGTTTATTTTTGTGTATGCTGTTAGGGAGTGTTCTAATTTCATTCTTTTACATGTAGCTGTCCAGTTTTCCCAGCACCACTTATTGAAGAGGCTGTCTTTTCTCCACTGTATATTCCTGCCTCCTTTATCAAAGATAAGGTGACCATATGTGCGTGGGTTTATCTCTGGGCTTTCTATCCTGTTCCATTGAGATATATTTCTGTTTTTGTGCCAGTACCATATTGTCTTGATTACTGTAACTTTGTAGTATAGTCTGAAGTCTGGGAGCCTGATTCCTCCAGCTCCATTTTTGTTTCTGAAGATTGCTTTGGCTATTCAGGGTCTTCTGTGTTTCCACACAAATTGTGAAATTTTTTGTTCTAGTTCTGTGATAAAAAGCCAGTGGTAGTTTGATAGGGATTGCATTGAATCTGTAGATTGCTTTGGGTAGTACAGTCATTTTTCACAATGTTGATTCTTCCAATCCAAGAACATGGTATATCTCTCCATCTGTTTGTATCATCTTTAATTTCTTTCATCAGTGTCTTATAGTTTTCTGCATACAGGTCTTTTGTCCTCTTAGGTAGGTTTATTCCTAGGTATTTTATTCTTTTTGTTGCAATGGTAAATGGGAGTGTTTCCTTAATTTCTCTTTCAGATTTTTCATCATTAGTGTATAGGAATGCAAGAGATTTCTGTGCATTAATTTTGTATCCTGCTACTTTACCAGATTCATTGATTAGCTCTAGTAGTTTTCTGGTAGCATCTTTAGGATTCTCTCTATATAGTATCATGTCATCTGCAAACAGTGACAGCTTTACTTCTTCTTTTCCAATTCGGATTCCTTCTATTTCTTTTTCTTCTCTGTTGCTGTGGCTAAAACTTCCAAGACTATGTTGAATAATAGTGGTGAGAGTGGGCATCCTTGTCTTGTTCCTGATTTTAGAGGAAATGGTTTCAGGTTTTCCACCATTGAGAATGATGTTGGCTGTGGGTTTGTCATATATGGCCTCTATTATGTTGAGGTAGGTTCCCTCTATGCCTACTTTCTGGAGAGTTTTTATCATAAATGGGTGTTGAATTTTGTCAAAAGCTTTTTCTGCATCTATTGAGATGATCATATGGTTTTTCTCCTTCAGTTTGTTAATATGGTGTATCACATTGATTGATTTGCGTATATTGAAGAATCCTTGCGTTCCTGGGATAAACCCCACTTGAAGATGGAGATTCTGACCTTTCTCCCTCCCAGTGGGACAGACCCTTCCAGTGCTTTCTGCAGGAATGGGGATGGCTTAGTGCAAAACATGCCCACTCTTCTCCCAACGTCCGTTTTTCTGTGGCAGATCGCACATATTGGCTAGGTCCATGTCCTTTGAACTCATGACTTCACTGTCCCAGCATCTTTCCCAAGCTAAACAGGTGACCCAACATTCCCCTGACAGTTGCTCAATGTTCAGCCAGCAACGTAGCATGTGAACCACCCAGCACAAAGCAGGCATCCAGGAGGCAGCTCATTGCTTCCCTTCCCTCCCCATGCCTACTTATCTCACAGCCTGGTTTCTTCTCTCCCCTCCCCAAGGTAAACACTGCTAGCTGGTGGGGCACCCCCCCCCACTCCTCCCCTCCACCCAGTGGTGGTGGGAAAGAGCAGCTGCAGTGCAAAGATGACAGATGGCGAGGCCCAGGGGGATGGCGATGCTCCTCAGATGGGCCTCCCTGCCCCCTAACTACCTGCACCTGGCACTCCCCCTGCTGAAGCTCCCCCGCCCCATTCCCCACCCCACTGATGTTTCCCCCTTTCCACCCCAAGCCCCCTCCCTGCAGCAGCTTTCTGTCCAAACATCAGGCTGACCAGTGGCCCCGAGGTTTATTCATTGTCTCTGCCAACCAGGTGAACTCTTGGGGGCCCCTCTGACCTCGAGGTGCTCTGTGCACCCAGCTTCGACTGCTTTCAAGTCAGGAGGCAGGTAATGAATGAGAGCTGTTTCTGAGATGCTCTTGACATTCACGAGGGACTCCTGGAGGTGAGATCCCAGAAAGGCCGAGGGAGAGGGGCTCCCTGACTCAGAGCACTCCTTCACTCCCCTGCTCACAGCTGACAGCCTGGGCCGCCTCACACACCTGTAGATGCTCTCCTGGAAGGTGGAACTATATTTGGAGATTGAGAAACTGCTGTCAAAATTCCTGTTGGTCACGTTGGCTGTCCAGAAAGCACTGCAAGGGAGGAGAGGGGAGAAGAATGAACCTCCTCGAGACAGCGCACACCCATGGCTCCCCAGCCAGCATTAGAGTCCCAAGCGAGCCCTGCTGCAGAGGCCAAAGGCAGTTAAAACCCAACAATCTCAGACCCCACCCACATATTCCACCACTGCCCCCTACTAGCCCTACGCACTAACCCAGTAGTTTTTGTTTTGTTTTTTTAATGTTGAGCCTTCTTTTAATTTATTTATTTTTATTTTTTGGCTGTGTTGGGTCTTCGTCTCTGTGCGAGGGCTTTCTCTAGTTGCGGCAAGCGGGGGCCACTCCTCATTGCGGTGCGCAGGCCTCCCACCGTCGTGGCCTCCCTTGTTGCGGAGCACAGGCTCCAGACGCGGAGGCTCAGCAGTTGTGGCTCATGGGCCCAGCTGCTCCGCGGCATGTGGGATCTTCCCAGACCAGGGCTCGAACCCGTGTCCCCTGCATTAGCAGGAAGATTCTCAACTACTGTGCCACCAGGGAAGCCCCTAACCCAGTAGTTTTGAAAGTGTGGTCCAATCCCAGGGGACAATGTTAGCACTGCCTGGGAAGTTGTTAGAAATGCAAATTCTTGGGCCCTGTCCCAGGCCTACCAAATCAAGAATTCTGGTTTTCCGTTTTAACAAGCTCCCCAGGTGATTCTGATGCGCTCTCAAGTTTGAGAAACACTGACCTAGCCCTTTTCTCTCCAGACTGATCCACGGACTGACAGCAGCAGTATCACCCCAGACCTGCTGAGCCAGACTCTGCATTTTAAAGATCCTCATGTTATGGGTTTGCACCTTAAAGCCTGAGAACCGTTTGGCTTTTAGACCACAACGTGCCTAAGTATCACCCCCGGGTGTTGTTAAGCAGGTCTGAAATCCTAATCCCAGAGATTCTGATTTCAGGGTGCATTTTAACAAGCACCCCAGGTGATTCTTCTGTGGGTGATCCATGGACCGCTATCTGCGTGGCCCTTCGGTGTGTTTCTAGAACACGGGACACCCTTGCATGACAGCATGCCTTTGCGGGCGCTGTCCCTCTATCCAGGGGCCTCGTCCATGCTCTGCTGACCTCCGGGCACAGTCAGGCACCCTCTCCGTTGTGTGTGCATAATGCGTCCCACGTGTCCTTTCCGTTACACATCACACGGTGCTGTGATTATTGGTTGAAGCCTCTCTCACCCGCACCATACCAGAGATTGTCCAAGGGCAGGGATCTTGTCTGGGTGAATGGCTCAGACATAATAAAAGCTCGATGAATGTTCTTTGAATAAATGACACTATCTATTGAAGCCCAAGGGAAGTTCGCATTTGCATAAGGTCACACAACTCAATGATAAACGATGTCCGTTGTCTTCCAACTAGATCACCCAGGTCGTCTTTCACAGATGGGAACTCTGAGGCTGAGGTAGGGGCAGAGAACTGGTTCTAAGTCCTCGTCCCCAAGCCCTGGTGTTCTAGGTGGTTTCTACAGAGAGCCCACAGTGAGATCCTAAACAAACCTTTCTCGCTACAACTTCACACACGTTGGTGAACCCCCGAACTACTTGGTTTGAAACCCAGACCAAGGGGGAGGATGGAGGTGACTATGTGGCCTGCCAACCGGGGGCTCCTTCAAGGGGGAAGGTCACGGTAAACCCCACTCCCTACTCCACCCACTGGTACCAGCTTCTTGTTTCAGATCTGTAGAGCCAAAGATGCTAATGACTTTACCTAGCCACGTCTGCCCATCTCGTTCCTCGTTTGACGCATTCTAGCCCAAGCCGCAGCTGCTTTTTTGCTCAAAGTCCACTGAAGGGTTTGCACAGCCTGAGTTGCTGGTTCCCAGATGTGAGGAGAAGACGAGACCTGCCCGAATGCCCACCCACCTCACAGGGCCTCTGCAACCACTGAATGCGAGCGTGGGCATGAGGACGCTTTGATGCAAAAAACCGTACAGGAACGTCATCCTGCTGTAGATCTGCAAATAACTACGTTGGCCTCCTGGAAACAGCTTGTCCCCAGACTGGGGCTCCCCAGGCCACTGTCCCTTTGAATAATCCAAGTGTGCTATTAGCTAGTGACCTCAGCCCTGGTCCCCAAGAGTTTTTTTAATATGTGTTTCCATCAATGATCCTGAGATGCCCTTGTGAAGAGTTTGAGGCACCCCTGAAGCCGGGACTCATGGGGGAGGTTTACCTCTTGAAACCCAGCTGCTGGCAGGTCTTGTTCGAGTAGAGATCATTCCAGCTGTCACTGCAGATGGGAAGCCACTTATGGGAGGATCCAGAGTAGAATTTAAGCAGAGACTTGTCCCAGTCAAACCTCACTGCAGGGCAAAAAAAGGTCAAGGCAGGGCCTCAGCACCAGGAAGCTCCAAGTTCTTGAGGAATGAACTGAGTAAGGCTCTGAGATGCTCCTGTCCTAAGGCTTCTCACTGAGGCCTTGCAAACAGCCGGGAGCTTGGCCCGGGACGGGATGGTCGTCAGCCAGTGCTCAGAGCCCAAGATGCTCAGTAAGGGCAGAGCCAAGGCAAGGGGCTGGGGCAGAGCAGAAAGAGATCTCCATCCGACGGGACCCACAGCCGTCACTGGGAGAAGGGGTGTGCACTGCCAGGAGCTATCACCCCACGAGGGCAGTGACGTGCCCAAATAAGAGAGGGACAAGGGGAGTGGTGATCCAACTGAGTGCTCGCTAGACAGGCTCAGTCACAGATGGATGTGGTCATGGGCAAGGACACACATGTACACACAGGTGGAAAGGGCCAGTTGTGCACCCACAGACACCCACATTGGGGCTGTACATGGACAACACAAGTAAAAACCACTGAGGACCAGCGCTCAAAGAGATCATTGTGCTCATGAAAGCCTTCATTTACAAACTGACCTTCATGGAACCATAGAGGTGGCAGGTCAGAGGTCACCTGCTGGGCACATGGACAGAGCTCTGGACCCCACACCTGCCTCCAGCCAGAGCAGCCCTGCTTTGCTCAGTCTGGTAGCTGCGAGCTGTCAGATGGTATCCGAGAACCACTAATCTTGTCCAATCCACTCATTTTCCAAGTTAGGAAACTGAAGCCCAGAGAAGGTAAGTGATTAACCCAAGTCACACAGCACTCAAAGCCAGGTTCCAAACCCCAGCCTATTGTAACTAGAACCCAGATCCTATGAGTCTCTCTCCATTGCCTCCCATTTGAGCTGATACCCAGTTTGCAGTCCCCAGAGTGCACATGCGCGGGTGTGCACTTGCTCATGCTCACGCGTGCGCGCGTGCGCGCGCGCACACACACACACACACACACACACACACACACACACACACACACACACAGCCGGCCTCCTTACCACAGCCCAGCTCGTCGCTCTTCAGCTTACAGTCCACGACCCCATCACAGCGCACAGCACGCTTGGGGCAGCTCTCTACCGGTTCCTTGTACTTGATCCCTGCGTGGCCCTGCCAGAAGTAGACTGAAAAAAATGAAGCAGAAGCCAGGTCACTGCCAGCCCCAGAGAGACATGACACTAAGCAGCCCATGGCCCTGGGTGTTCTGAGACACTGATCTGCAATCCCTCCTGGACTCTGGGTCTCTCGTCCCCCTTCTGTATGGAGAGAAAGGCTGCTCAGGAATGCTCCGGAATGCTCCAGAAAGCTTCTGCAAGCAGGGCAGCACTCAAGAGCGGCCACCCAGAGAGGGAGGGAGGTGTGGAGACGGTTACTACTCTGGGAGCTCCCCTGCCCTATGTGCCGGCCAGAGTGGTGGTCAGAAAAAGCCCTTTCTCCACCATCCCAGAGGCCCCTTCTCAGAGCCACTCTGGCATCCCTCCGTCTCTGTGCCCTGTGGGTTGTAGCAGAGACATTTCCATCTTCAGTCATACACTTGCAACCACTACCTGTCCTGTCTTCGCAAAGGCTGTCCTCCCAGCCTCAGAAGCTCCTGGATTTTCTTCCTCCTCCCTCTTCTCTAAACAAGGGATGTCCCCTTGGCTCAGTTCTTGCCCCGTTACTTGTCTTGATGCCTTTAAATGTCTTCCCACTCCGCGAGCAACTCCAGGTGGCTGATTCCTAAACGTACAAGTTGTGCTGAAAAGCCGACAGCTTTACAAACCATATGTGAAAATCAGCTTCATGACTTCTTCTAAGACCCATCTCTTTCCAAACTAGGAACCGTCATCCCTCCTTCCCGGAAACACCTCCCCTTGGATGCCTAAGAAACCCCGGTTCTGACTCCTCACCCTGCCTCTTGTCTGCAACCTGTTCCTCAGCCCTCACATATCCCACTGGTCCCACTATGCTCTCCGTCACCCCGGGTGCAGGTCAGCCCTGTGTGACTGCTCCTTCCAAGTCCAGACACCAATCCCTCCTAACCTCTTGGACTTCCCCCTCCTCTCTGTGCCCCGGTCCTTCCCTCTCCCACGTCCTGGGCACTGAGGCTCCTGGGATCACTTTGATGTGCAGCAGAGAGAGCTCTCAGGGGGCGGGGGCTCTAGTCCTGACCCCACTGCACAGCTGCTCAGTGACCACTTCCCTGGGAATTCCGGAGGTCAGGGGGCTTCAGGGAATGCTGTGAAATCATGCTGAGCACCTGCCCTCAGTTGCCATCTCCCCCCTCCATGGGTTATTTCCTACTGGAGCAGATGTCCCGTGTGGGGAAGGGAGGCAGCTGGGTGGGGCACCCCAGCGGGACGTTCACATGCATGCCACGTGGCGGCAGGTTCTGTGTTGACGCCTTCACATGCATTGTCAGGCAGGTGGGGAAACTGAGGCTCGGGAAGTTAATTAACTTGATGAAGCCACACAGCTGGTAAGTGGCAGAGCCGAGATGCTTCGGCAGGTCTGTCTGGTCCTAAAGCCATACTCCTTGTTTGTTTGTTTTTTTACTTTTATTTGTATTTATTTTTTGCGGCATTTATTCCCGGGCCGTACGTTTTTGTTTCTTCAGTTTCTTCTGAGATATCTTCTTCTTCTGGACAACCTCCTCTTCTGGTTTAGGAACAATCTGTTCTTTTTCAGTAAGGATCATCTCAGTGTGGCAGGGAGAGCTCACGTATGGGTTGATCCGACCATGAGCTCTGTAAGTCCTGTGCCGCATCTTGGAGGCTTTGCTCACCTGGATGTGCTCAATGACCAGAGAATCTACATCTAAGCCCTTAAGTTCAGCATCACTCTCTGCATTTTTGAGCATGTGCAGTGAAAATTCAGCGCTCCTTCTGGGCCACCGACCCTGCGTCCAGCCCCAGTGTCTGGCCCGGGCACACCTACCAGCTCCACCATTGTAATGACGGAATGGCACACACTGCTTCTGTAAAGTGACGTCCTTCAGATACTTGATGGCTTTTCGGATAAGCATACCCTTAATGGCCTGGGCAGTTTCACAAGTGTTCTTAAAGTGAACATGAAGATTTGAACCTCTGACTTGCATGATTTTGTGGGGTTTTCTGGGTCAAGTGAAGAGCAAATCATTTTTAGAGGTCACCTCAAGCCACTTACCAGAAAAGGAAACATAAAGTCATACTTTTAACCAGCGTGCAACTTCTTCCCACGCAATCCTCTCCCTCAGACAGACCTGCCCTTCGCCACCCGTGCTGCCTCTTTAACAGAATCCTTACCCCTCAGCCTGGCATTTAAAGCTCTCTACAATGTGGCCCAGCCACGTGCAACCAAACGACAGCCCTCAGGTCCCCAAATGAATATTCTGTCTGGTTAAGTGGGTCCCTTCCCTCTCCCCATGCCAACTTGCCCATCTGCCCCCCACATTTCCTGCAGCTCCTCATCCTGCTCAGATGCCCTGCCCAAGACGCACCCCCCCCCATCTTCTAGGTCCTCATCTGGCCCTATGGCCTTTAGGAGCTGTCCCCTGCCACCTCAGCCCATACAGCTGTCCTCGCTTGCTGATGGTCACACTCAAATCCACTTGGTCTTAATCATTTCCACCTACGTCCCCCAGGAGACAGTCCTCTCCCTGAGGACAGGGTGGTGTGACGTGTGATCCCCTTCGCTCCCTCCTAAGGTTTCCCACTGTGCTGGGCTCCCTGGCAGGGAGTCCAGGGACATGTCCTGAGTATCTTTCCCAAAGGAGGGCGAGGAATTGAGGGAGCCTGGACCCCTGAACACTTTATCCCATTGATTAAAAATGCCTGGGGACTTTTCCTAATCAATGTTTTTATGTTTGTTTTTTAAATAACTAACTCTTTTAGAGTGGGATTTTGTGCCAGGCATTATGCCAGTAGCTCATTTATTCCTTATAACCCAGTGAAATCTTTAGGAAATTTTACTGAGCACATAATAAGTTGAATGAATGAATTTATTCCCATTTGAAGAAACAGAAACTGAGCTCAGACTGGTTAACTACTCGCCCAAGTAAGTAACACAGATGGGACCAAAGCCAGGTTCCTCTGACTTCCCACCCTCTCGATCCAGCTGTCTCCAAGGGGCCTGGAGGCGCCACGGGCCAAGGCCATTTGCAGGAGTGTCCCTTTGTGGACATGGCAGCCGGTGAGTGTGTGTTCCCCACTTGTCTCCCTGCTGCGTGCCCCCATCCCTGAACCCCACTGCACCCCGCAGTGACCAGAGCCCAGCCCCGCTCCCTCTGTTAAACTCACAGAGAACGATGAGGGACACCACGAGGGCAATGAGGAAGAAGATACATCCGATGAGCAGCAGCTGCTTCAGGCCCTCCTTCCTGGTGAACTTGGGCAAGTGGATACCTGGGAACAGGCCAGAAGCAGGGGAGGGTGAGGCTGTTGGAGGGGAGTCTGGCACAGTGGATGAGGGAGAAGGAAAGCAAGCTGGCCCAGGAGGGCCCTGTGAGGACCACTCCACCCAGAATACGGCACCGCCCCTGCCTGAAACCAAGCTCCCTTTTACTCAGCATCTACGGTGGGCCAGCTGGGCATTTGCGTGTGTGTTCTCATTTAATTCTGACAGCAACTGTGTGTGCTGGGTATCATTACGCCCATTTTATAGATGGGGAAACTGAGGTTCATGGATGTTAAATAACTTGCTCAAGCTTACTTGGCTAGTGAGTGGCAGAGTAGGGATTCAAATGAAATGTGTCGGATCCCAAAGGTCTCCGCACCAAAGTGCCTCACCGGTCCTGCAAAGGGCAAGACTGGGCCCCAAATCTGGGATGCTCCTCCAGTCCTGTTTATATTGCAGTGCTGGGGCAGGAGGACAGGAGGAGGGCAAAGTTGGGATGGGCAGACAGGCTGCTTCCCTAAGGGCAGAGCCAGTCCCTGAGGACCATTTGACGTCTCTGTCCCCCTATTAGCTGAATCCTATAAGCCAGATTGGGCAGTTGGGGGTGGGGCATGCCTGCCTGCTCAGAATCTCTCTCTTTGCCCCTCTACCCACAGATGAGCCCACGATCATGACTGTGCTCCAGTGCAGACCCCAGCTTCCCTGGCAGACCGCCAGGGCAGCCCAAGGAAAGAACCCTGGTTTCTAACCAGGAGCCCTGGCTCTAAAAATCTGCACCTTGACCCAGACTGAGCAGCTCCGAAGTTCCATCTGCTTGGTCGGTCCTGCTTTCTTATCCTCCACCCCATTTGCTGCAATCTCTCACTGCATTGGGTTTGCATGTCATGGTTCCTTTCTGCCCCCTCCTCCCCAGGTCCCCCACTGCCCACCCGGACCATCCCCGCTCCTTCCCAGTCATCGTTATTCAAGAGCTAGAGGAGGAGCAGAGAGTGACAACTTGGAGATTCCCCCCCCCCCACTGCACCCCACTCCGCCCTTGGACTGCTTCCCTGTTCCTCTTGCCTTCCCTGCAGGAGCCCCCCATACCTGGGTTCTCCCTGGTGGCCCTGGCAGCTGGCGTGGACCTGGCAGGAGATGCCTCGACAGGCACGGCCCTCACTGGTGTGGCTCTAACAAGGTGTACTCTCGCTGGAGACGATGTCATGGAGGCTGACATGGCAGACGATGACCCGCCGGGTGATGACCTGGAAGGTGATACCCGGGCTGGGCATGCACAGGCCAGGGGTGCCCGGGCTGGAGGCGTCCTTGCTGGGGAGGCATTCTGAAAGCAGAGTGAAAGCCATCCCTCAGGCTGCTTCCCACCCAGCTGTCAGCCCTGCTGGGCCAGGAGATAGATGCCCTGGAGCAGGCGGCTAGGGGGTGAACAGACCTCCCAGACAGGGAAGAGAATGTCCAGGGATGGAGGAAAGCTCAAAGAGCCTGTGGTACCCTACTCCCTGCGGTCTCTCCCCATCACAGGGACCTGCGGAGGGGGGCAGAGGGCTGTGGGTCATCTGCCTGGGGTATGGGGGCACCTGCTTTGGCTACACGTGTCTGGGGACCCTCAGAAAAGAGGTTGCTGGACCGGATCCTCACTCTGAGGGGGAAGTAACCACCCTTTCTGCCCTCTTCACGCCCCTGCATCCCGCCCTTCTGTGTATGTGTGTTATATTATAAAACATCATTCTTACAATGAGCTGTCATCAAAAAGTGTGAAAGCACTACCTAAGGAAAACCCTGACCTGCCTTGTACCCCACTGTTCTCAGTAACACAGGAAGTCACACACACATGCGTGCGCGCGCACACACACACACACCCCGATACGTCAGGGAAAAAGGAGAGGCAAGATGAAGGGGAAGGAGGTGACCAAGGTCCTTAACCTTCCTCGGCTGTAGGTGGAGTGATTTTTTCATTTAGATTCAGCACTTTAATCTGTAGTTACAGAGGACTTATTCCCTGAGTGCCCTATGTATTTACTCACTTGATCTTGAGAACAACCCTACGAGGTAGGAACTCTTATTATCCCCATTTTGCATCAGGGGAAACAGAGGCAGAGAGATTCAGTAACTTGATCAAACTCTCAGAGTTAGAGTGGCAGAGACAGGATTTGAGCCCAGAAAGTTGGGCTGTGGAGGCTACATTCAACCACCAGGATTTGCTGCCTCTCTGAGGAGGGATGCGTGAGATAATGCAGCAGTGGCCAGAGCAGGCAATCAGTGAACACCAGTACTGCTCCTTCCTGGAGAGTCTGAGCCTTTGCGTGCACTGAATCTGGGATTGGGAGCTGGTGGGCAGCCAGGGCTGATGGAAAGTCCTTAAGCAGCCTCTACTGGTGGCCAAGCCCTGGTCTGCAGGAACCCCAGTCCCTGTCACCAGATTAGGCATCCTCTCTCCTCCCTCTGCCCTCCCTCACACCATTTCTGCTTTCTAAGCAGAACAGCAGGGGGAGCTGGAAACTGACCTGGCCACGTCTGCCCCTCACTATCATTTCTGCTGAACACTGACTGGACACCCAGGAGGGCAGCGGGGGAGCAGCAGGAATGGTGGGGGAAGGGACCTGTGCTCAGGGACCCTGTGCTCTGGGCACAGTCGGCAGGGCTGTGTGGAAGAGACGGGCTCTGGACCTTGGGCACCTCTATTTCTTCCCTCACCTACCACTGTGCTTAAAAGCATTTGACATTAGTAAGCAGCTCAGTTAATAAAAAGTCCTCTTCATTAGAACATCCGGCTCAAGTGAACACCATCAAGGCTGCCAGGCAGGGTGGGGTTTTTTGTTTTTTTTAACTCCATCTTCTAAGAGTCAGAGGTAATGGATCTGGTCACTTCTCCATTTTTCTGGAGGCTGTGGGATGAATTCAAGGAGGGCTGTTGAGTCCCTGACCACACTCAGCTTGCCAGAGGCAGGAACCAGGAGTGACTATCCCAGGGGTTAATTGAGGAACATGGGTAAATACACGAGTCCAGATGCCCCAGCCAGCAGAGCAGGGACACACTCGTGTGTGTTTAGGGATATGAAGGGCAGCTGAACCAGAGCTCAGATTTCCCTCTCACCCCTGCTGTCTAGAGACTAGATTTCCACAAAACGAAGACCCGTTAGCCCCTGGAAGCCTCAAGGGGAACAGGACTGGGGTTGCAGCATGGAGAGGGGTTGAGGATATGCTGAAATGTACAATGCATCGGTTCACAGCACTGGCTTTGGAGTCAGGCAGACCTGGGTCCCAATCCTAGTTCTAGAAGTGTGACCTTAGACAAGGCACTTAACTTTCCTTTTTCTTTTTCTTAATCTGTAGAATAGGACTAATACTCCCGAGGATTCAATGAGATAAAATAGGAAATCTCTTGCCCGTGCCTGGCGCACAGTGGCTGGGCAGGAAACGGTCATTCCTCTCCCCCCTTTGCACTGGCACACCCAGCGCCCACCGTGCTAAGACTTAACAGCCCTGAGGCTTGGCCAAAGGTGCCTCTAAAGGCTAAAAGGTGGTGTGAGCTCATCTTGGGAGAAAAGAGGATGCTCAACGAAGGCCAGACTAAGGTCCTTCAACAAGAGGAACAAGCCCAGGCTGTGTAGAGCCCTGTGCTTCCTTCCCACAAGTGGTGGTCCCAGCCTCGGCACCTGAGCGAGACCTTGGCATTGTGGCACCTCAGCTGGCATGCCAGGCCTCCCTCCCTGTTATGCTCACAGTGTACATCGTCCCTCACCTCAGGGGAAATTCCCATAACTCAATCCAATAAATATAAATTGATTATATAATTGATATAATTGATTATATAATTAAATATGATGGATTATAGCTCCCAATGTATGGTACTTGAGGGTTTATAATACACCTGCACATCTCTGGCCTCCTGAGGTCGTCACTCCATCCCTGAGAGGTTGATATGTTTAGAAGCGCATTTTACAGGTGAGGAATCCAAGCCTCAGAGCTCAGATTGCCCAGAATCACATAGTCAGGACCCTGGCCCAAGCCCAGCTGCATCTGAGTCTCCTGTCTTCTTGAGTCTTCCCAGTCTTTCCTCTGAACCCTGTGCATGGGATGCTCATTCTGCATCTGTGACGTGGCTTGAGAATCGGGCCCGGGACCTTGCTGGGCTGGGAGTGCCATGGGGAGCCTGGAGGTGGAGCCGAGGCTTCCTGCAGGGATCTTGGTCTTTCCAGTAGGAAACAGGGAACTGAAAGTTTCCAGTGGGAAGCAGGGTTGGGCCCGGTGGCCTGCCAGGACAAGCCTGGTCGTCAGAAGCAGTGGCATCACAGCCCTGCAGTACTCTCAAAGCCAGCTGGCGACTGGGCAAGCGACTTAACCTCTTCACATCTCGGTTTCCTTACCTGTGCGGTGAGCCGGTCACCTTGCCTCACAGCATCGCAGTGATAGCTGATGTATATAAAGTAAGACTTGGTGACCGTTAGCTGTGATGGTGGGTGGGTGTTTGTCTATTTGCTTGTTTGCTAAAGACACTGGGCTTGAAATAGAAAACTCTGTGTTCAAATTTGACTACATCCATTCCTAACTGGCTTGGGCCAGTACATTAACCCTTCAGAATCTGTCTCCCCGCATATAAAATGGGAATGATCTTACCTTTTTCCTCCAGATTGACAAGGAATAAATAGGAAAGAGGCTGGTTTATAAACGCTTATCACCGTAATAATAGGAACAGCCCCACTGGGCATTTCACCTGATCCCATTTCAACCTCATAACAGCCCTTTGTGGTTGGTATTATTAACCCCATCTTATAGATTTTGAAACTGAGCTCCAAGGTGGTTAGAACATGCCCAAATTTACATCTCAGGAAGTGACAGGGCTTGGATTCTATCCAGGCCTCCTCAGAGCAAGTTGAGTCTGGCCCCAAATGATCACGAATGCCCACAGTAACTTCCTGCATTTCTTCAGGGCTTACAATTTGCAAAGAGCGTTGACACCCATTATTCCACTTGATTTCTCACCATCCTCCTAGTTTAGCAAGCTGGACAGGAGTTATCATCCCCAGTTTCTACACAAGGAAACTGGGGTTCAGAGGGACACAAGAGCATGCCTAAAACCCCAGAAAGGATTAGTGGCCCTGGGACTCTTATCACAAACTTCTGACCTCCCCAGCAAGAGCTCAGACCCTCCACCTGAGCGGGACCCCATGACCAGCTAGGGTCCTGTCACCCCATCAGCAGGGCCTGAACGAGAGAGAGGGCTGAGAGGTCCACAGGTGGTGGAGGCCTAGAGGAAGATGGGTGGGGAGACCTGGGGGAGGATGGAGGGAACAGGGAGCAGGCAGGCATAGCAGGAAGCCGGGGGCAGCCAGGGAGGCAGGGAGACCTCCTGAGCCCTGCGGGTCCCTCTCCCCAGTGCTGGTTCCACCCACAGGTGGGTCCCAATGCGCCCACCCACAGCCTTGGCCGGCAGGAAGTGGGGAGGAGAGCCACCTGGGTCCCTCTTCTCTGAGTCTAGAGGGAGGTGGGACGTGTAAAATGGAACTAACCTGGGGCTCGTTACCCAAGGAACCAGGTGGAGGGGTGAGTAGTCTCCAGCCAGACTCTTTCAAACTGTTACCTCTGGGCCTCAGCGGTCCAGCACAAAGTCTTCCCAAGGTTGGGCAGAGTGGGGTGTGGGGATGGAGGGGAAGCTGGCGGGGAGGGGAGAAAGGGTGATACCCAAGAAGGGGCGGGAGGCCCGGGAGGCCCTGGAGGCCCTGGCCTCGAGAACGAACACTGTGGTGTCGGACAGGGTGGGAGACAGGTGGAGAGTTTCTGGCCCCACAGAGCAGGACAAGAGAAGGGCCCTAGTCCCCAAAGTGCCAGATAGAGCTGCCCACGTAGAGAGCTGCAAGGGACAGCAGGACGGAAGCGCAGCGCCAAGACCAGAGGAACACAGCCTCCAGAGTGAGGCCATCTACTCCATCTTCCTGACTCCAAACCATCACACTTCCAGGACGCTGCTGGGAAGAGTTCTCATTTTCTAGGACTACCCGAGCAGGAGATTCCACAGCCCTCCTTCTTTACCCGTTTCACAGCCTTCCACCCCACCCTCCTGGAAGTTCTTCCTGACGTCTAACCTACTAGAGCAGGAACTCATTTCCCTTCCTTAATTCTTGGAGATCAACTGCTGAGATTCCAGCATCCCTCCTGGAGAGCTGACCTCTCCCTCAGAGCAGATGTCTTGAGCAGGTGGGGAACAGGGAGGGGAGGAGGATTCTTGCCCAAGGTCCTGAGATACAAGGGACAGAGCCCGGACCAGAACCGGCCAGACTCCTAGCCTTGGCCAGCGAGCAGCAGACCCAGGATTGGGAATCAGATGACCAAGGCCAGACTCTCCACAACCTGCCTGCAGACCAGAGGCTCCTCGGTCTTCATGGGGATAGGGGGACAGGGCAGAGCGTGGGTGACTCTGGCCATTTCCCTGGCCTAACATTGCCAATCATTCTCTGCCTCTCTGCCCCCGCCACCCCTGGCATGGTCTCTGGGGTTACCCCCTGGGCTAATACAGCCATGAACCCTCACTGTGTCATGGACCAGGCCTATACCCCAGGCTGTCACTGATGCCACCTGCCTGTGTCTCTGCAGCTCCCGGGGACCCCTACTCAAAACTCATCCAGTCCCCTCAAGACACTCTGCGGCAGGAGGCAGCGGGCAGGGCAGGGTCTACAGGAAGACAGCAGCGTATGGGCCAGGGAGAGGCCCGGAAAGAGCAGTGCCTGGCTCTGGGGCTCGTTCCAAGCACTTTCCGGGACAGGAGCTGATAAGGATCATTATTCGCATTTTATAGACAAGGAAGGAGAGGCCCAAAATATTTGTGTGCTTTGCTCAAAGTCGCTCAGATACGTCTTAGAGCAGAAGAGGGACTAAAACCCGAGTCCCATTGCACCCGGTCCACTGCCCTCTATACCACAGTTTCCGGGGTAGATTCCCCAGCCCATGGCACCTGGGCCAGTGTTACGGTTTCCTGCGGCAGCTCTGCCCTGGGCCCTTACCTGGTGGGGGATGGGAGTAAGTTAACAAGCCCCCAAGTGGGTCCTACCCTTGGCCTCTCTGGGTCTCCTGCAGGCCTAGCCAGCAGGGCCAGAGAGGAGGGAGCTTCTGCTGTGCTGAGTGATGTCACAGTCACCTCCTGGATCGCTTCACCTCAGTGGTTATGTGGCTCCCCCCATGGACTGTGCCCTGGGCTTTCTATAGAGACTGTTATTTACCCACAGGCGGCAGCCTGATCTCCGGCCCAGATGCACTGTGGGTCACTCAGAGCACCCGGCATTACTGGGAGAAGAACCCCATAATAAAGTCTCACGCTAGGCTTAAGAATGTCCACCTGCAGTGACCTGAACACGTTTTCATGTCTCTCGGGGCCCCTTCAAGTCCAGCACGAGCTGACTGGGCCTCCCTCCTCAGTTCCGGGCCACGCTCAGGCTGGGCATACCACAGGCTAGAAGCATCTTGAAAACCCTCTAGTACAGCCCATTTTCCTACTGATGAAGCGATTAAGGCCCAGAAAGGCGATGTGATTTGTCTAAGATCACACAGCCAGCTGGGGGCAGTGCCAGGACCAGAACCCAGCTCTTCTGACTGCCGTCCTCAGGCTGCTGCACACCTCCATGCTCTCCCACTGCCTGCCCCTTACCACGCTCCAACAAGGAAGGACCCCTTGCTAGATTTAGGCCCCGGTGGCAGCGTCTCTCTCCCAGTGACCCTGAGAATCAAGGATGTTCAAAGGGTGGCACCCCAGGCCGGCACCCCAGTATTCCAGGCTACGCAGGATGAGGTGCTCCCCAATCCCCACCAGAAGCACAAGCGGTACCAAGAAAGATCAGAAGCCCCCTTTCACAGAACTTAAAAAGCCTCCTTGCCTGTTGGGAGCCTGGGGACCCCCTGGACCATGGCAGGGGAGCCTGAACCCCCTCCAGCGTGGACTGGACTGGATAGGAGTGGTTGATGCTTCTTCCCGTCCTCACTACCCAACCCAGGCTTCATTACACCTCCAGGTACACAGGGTTCCGTCCTACCCTCCCCGCTCCCTGGACCCAGAGAAACCACGCAGATACAGGCCCCCTCAGAACCCACAGGCAGATTTCCCAGCACCTCCTGCCACCCAGCCACCAGCACGCCCCACATACATGCAACGTTAACCTCAGGGACCCCAGTCGGCCTGGAATCAAACTGGGCTCCAGACGAATCAAACTGGGCTCCAGTCTAATCAAACTGGGCTCGGGCCAGAGCCCCGAGGCCCCTCTCACCCCAGGCACAGGAGGCTCCAGGGAGCCCTGCTTCTGCTCCTAACCAGCTCCATGACCTTAAGGATAGTCACATTCCTTTCTGGGTCCAACCAAGGAAAAGGCTGGACAATCATCTATTTTCAACCAAGTTTCTACTGAGCATTAGAAGTTCCGTGGAGATGCCTTGGAGGCCAGCTTGTAGGTAAAGGGCTTCGAGTCCTTTACCCCACTTCAAACAGAGCAGATTAACTTTTCAGTTTTATGCAGTGGGTTCCACATAAGATTTCATTTGAACAAAAGAGGCTGCTACTGCAAAGAACTTGAAAATTGCAGGTCTGATTGGATGCTAAGGCTTCTTCTAGTTTATGATGCCTCTTATACACGTGAAAAAACCCTGGGGATCCCTATTAGGCTAGAATCAAAACACCTTCCTGCTCATTCATTCATTCATCAAATAGTTTAAAGAACATTGAGTACCCCCTATTGCCAAACAAATAACGTTTGGTTGCCCAGGA
Organism: Globicephala melas; assembly: GCF_963455315.2. Classification (NCBI taxonomy): domain Eukaryota; kingdom Metazoa; phylum Chordata; class Mammalia; order Artiodactyla; family Delphinidae; genus Globicephala; species Globicephala melas. The sequence continues at coordinate 93,497,402 of NC_083321.1, forward strand.
CCTTGGTGCCTCAGTTTCTCCCCATGCCCCCTCTCTGCAAGGCTGGGGTGGTAACAGGGCTGCTACATAAGGGGGGCCCCATGGACAGTCCTGGGTATTGCTTCCCTATCACAGGAGCCAGACGCCGCCTGGCATCGCCAAGGCCTCCACTTGGCTGACAAAGCCCTGGGTTCCCGGTGCTGGCATCCCTCCCTGCCTGGCTGGACACCGTCCACCCCCGTTGCTGCCGTACCGAGAGGAAGCTGTTTTGCCAAAGCAGGACACTTAAGCCAAGTGGCTACTGTTCCATCAGTCAGCCTTCCCACCCAGCACCCCGCCTAGAGCCCCGCACACACACTCCCACACATTTCATGCTTACATTTGCCAGGTCACAGGGACAACACAGGGGGAGGCAGGGTGGGCTGGGCCCAGTGTAAGGCTGCTCGGCACCAGTGCCAACATGCAACACAGAGGTTCAGGTGAGGGCTGCATACCTGCAGGGACAAAGGGCAGGTGCCAGGAATCCTGGGGGTGCCTGCACTTTGGGGTCTAGGGGATAGCAGAGCGACCTGAGCCTACTGGTCTGCCATCTTGGGAACCTGCCCAGCCCCCTCTAAAGACGGTGCCTCATCCTGGACCAGCCCTGGGGCCTCCAGCCATTCTCAAGTGCACAGCATCTGTGGTCTTGGGCTGACTGAAAACCTGCTCCACTTTAAGAAGACCCCGGGCTTCCCTGGTGGTGCAGTGGTTGAGAGTCCACCTGCCGATGCAGGGGACACGGGTTTGTGCCCCGGTCCGGGAAGATCCCGCATGCCGCGGAGCGGCTGGGCCCGTGAGCCATGGCCGCTGAGCCTGTGCATCCGGAGCCTGTGCTCCGCAACGGGAGAGTCCACAACAGTGAGAGGCCCGCGTACCGCAAAAAAAAAAAAAAAACCTTTGGAAACCTTCACGTGTATATGACTGGCTTTCCCACAGAGGACACTTAGCTGCTCTCTACCAAAAAACGGAAGAGGAAAGTAATCTTAGTTGTAGCAGAAGGAATCATGGTTAGACATAAAGAATCACTTTCCAAGCATGAAGATTATTAAGCCTGAAAATAATGACCAAGAGAAGTTTAAAATCCCCTTGAAGATCTTCAATACCACCTTTTCTAAGACGGTTTATGAGTCTAGTGAGAGGGTTACCCAAAGATAACCTTGAAGCCCAGTTAGAATGCTAAGCTTCCATGATTCTCAAACCAGCAAAGTTGTCCCAACAGCACATACGTCCTGGCTGGGGTACTCAGGGGCCACAGAGCGGGAGCCCAGGATTCAGCCACACAGCCCCGGGGTGCTTCCTGACCAGACCCCAGGTCCCATCAGCTTCTCCTCCCATGGGGCCCCTTTTAGGAACCATGATAAAAGGAGGCTGCATGATCGTGATCCCCAGTAGCTTCAAACTGTAAAAGGCACATTCAGTTTCCCCTGAAACCGAGGCACACTGCCGCTGCCCCACCTAGCTTCCAGCCCCATCCCTGCTTCCTCAGTGCCGGAGGTTCTGGCCCGAGCTCCACAGATGCACTCACCAGGTGGCTGTCTCTTTCCATGGTCTCCAGAGGAGTGAAGCCTCCAGGCTCAGCTGATGTTGACGGGAAGATCCATGTTTGGCTTCCCAGGCAGGTAAGGAAAAGGGGGCTGGAGGGCTGAGGGCCAGCCCTCACCAGATGGGCGGGGAAGCCAGTTGGGACATGTGAGGTAATCCTGTGTATGAACAACAGGGCAGAACTAGCCAGACCTGTCCCTCGCTCCTCCTCCAAGGCCATCCTAGTTACTCAGCAAATACCAACTACTGGGAAGATAAAGCTACCTTTATTCCCAAAGCTGTCCCCACAGAGTCAGCTGTGGGGAAACCAGGGGTTCCAGACCACCTTTTTTCAAAGGGGGATTCTGGGGAGAAGTGGCCCAGGCCTTGGGAGGACAATCTTAGCCATGCCAACCTGGGCCCCTAAAACAGGTGCTTCTGAGCCCTCTGAGGTACGACCCTGTCCCCATAAGGATCGTCCAAGATCAGGGACCAGCGCCTACCCAGGGCAGGACAGAGTGAACCTTCATCTCCAAGGACCACATGCCCAAATCCCAAATCAGGGCACGTAGGCTGGCAAAAAGAAGTTTTTTCCTGAACTTTGCTTATTTCCACAACAACTCCCAACAAGGAAATTCAAATCAAATGGCTTCTAATTACGCACATAATAAATTGCCTCTATTGAAAATAATAAAATGTTATGAAACAACACATCAAAACCAATGAAAATAAAACATACATATATTGGAATGGAAACCATTCCAAGAAATACTATGCTGACTCATGATTCCCTACCTCTGCCCCAGCCTGTCGAAAGAAATAGTCTAAAGAAACAGAGGAAGCGCTGCTGCGAAGGGAGAGTTAGCACCTCCACACCCAGCAGAACTGCTGAGAACAGCAGAATGTAAGCTTTGGGAAGAACTTTCCAGCCTCTGAGTATTTGGGGGCATAGAGATCATAGAACTGCAGACCCTTAGAGATGGAAGGAAGCTCAGAGTTCATCTAGTGATTCAATCTCCTCATTTTACAGATGGAGAGACAGAGAGTCAAGCAGCTGAGGAAACTTCACAAGTCACATCTAACAAACAACAGCGGCAGCAATAATAATAAGGTGCTGGGTGTCCTATGAAATGCTTTACATACAGCAATGCATTTAATTCCTGCAACAATCCTGTGCATCCATCCTTCACTCATGCATTCAACAAGTATTTATCGAGTGCTTATGTCCCTGGCACTGTTCAAAGTACTAAGGACACAGTGAGCAAACTCAGCGAAGACCCCCACCCTATGGCAGTAGCATTCGGGTGGGTTGGGGCAAACAAAACGAATTTTAAAAACAGATGTATATGTATAACTGATTCACTTTGTTATAAAGCAGAAACTAACACAGCATTGTAAAGCAATTATACTCCAATAAAGATGTAAAAAAAAAAAAACCAGCTAGACAACAGTGGTGCCCATAGGTGGATGATACAGTGTAGCAGAAAGTGGAAAGGGCCACAGAGCAAAACAAAGCAGAGAAGGGGATCCAGAGGGCTGGGCAGGCAGAGTTACAGGAAGGTCAGGGAGGGGATCACTGACTTGACATTTAAGCAAAGACAAGGGAAGTGACTACTATTCTCTCCATTTACATACAAGAAAACAGGAATTTCTAGCTCGGAGTGGAAGCTGCTGGCTCCAGAGGTGTCTTGAAGGAAATGGAATCCAGAGGCAGAAGGATGGTGGGCCCAGGCAGAGACCCTAGGCTTCTCCAATCTCTCCCTCCTCCCGCCACCAGCCTGCCAGGGCAGAGGGACCCCTCCCACGTGGTCATCCAGTCCCTAGGAGACACCGAATTGTGTCCTCAGCACCTCCTCTTCCCTCTTTCCTAGGGAGGCACCCCACCCCTCCTCAGGCCACCGGGGACTCTGAGGCTGGAGACTGGCATTGGGCCTTTCCTTCCATAGACCAGACCTGAGGAACCCCACTCTGTCTCCCAGGCAGACCACTGGCCTCCCAGGGTCACCCTTAGCTTCATTCCCTGAAGGTCCCCCCGTCCTCTGGTAAGAGCTCAGGATTGGGACTCTGGGCCCGTGGCAGGGGGCGGGGCTGGAAACCCCACCTCGGAGGTAAATGCCAGCAATGTGAACTTGGAGGTCTTTAGATTCACCCTCTGGAAGACCGTGATGACACAGCCACCCAGAGAATGTGTCCGGCCCTGGGGAGGCTCTGAAGAGACGTGGGTTGTATTTCTTGCTCTGTTCCTTGGGTCCATCAGAGGCACAAGTCGTCCCAGGGTCCTTGCTGACCAAACCAGCTGACCCACGTGGAAATGCCCATCAGCCGTCCGTTCAGTTCAATCAGCATTGACAGCTCGGCACCAGGCCCCGCCGTAGCTGTTGGAGGTGAAGGTGGCAAAGAACAGGAGTGTGGGGACCCTGCCCCGGGGGGTGGGGTGAACATGCAATATCCCGCGTTGGGGCTCGGAGACGGGGCCAGGGGACACTGAGGCATGAAGTTCTTTGCTGGTGGTTTTCCTGTTTCCAGAGGGGAAGGTCCTGGGGTGGCACAAGGCCTGGACTCTTCCCCCAACAGAGCTGGCCTTAGTAACCACCTACCCCGGCTTCTGCACCCGGCTCCAGCCTTGCTCTGCCTCTTCCTGTCTCCTTGGAAGGAAGGAGACCCCGTCCGTGCCATCCCTGCATCCCTCTGACTACCGCCTTTCCTTTGCCTCCCCGCCCTCCTCCCTCCAGAGACCTGAACACGACGACTTTCCACCCAGAGGGGAGCAGCGCACTGGGCCCAGGTGTTCATCTGCTCTACCTTTTACCTCGCCTTCAGGGGGGACTCCAGGCTTTTAGTAGCCTGGTCCTTTCCCGCCTCTGGTTCATTTCATTTAGGGTGGAGGGAGTTTTACAGAAAATATATCATCCATGCAAACAAGTACATGCCTCAAGGCAGCCCCAAGAGAGTGAGGAGTGACAGAAATCTCACTACTATTTTGAGACTAAACTCCTAGCGCTCTGCTTTCATGGCCGCTCCAGCTGCCACTACCCAGCGCCTTGCAAGCTCTTTCCTGCGGCTACAGACCGGGAAACAGGGCTCTTGGCCATTCTAGTCCCACCTGGTTGTCAACAGTCCTGCTTCGTGAGTCCTCCTTCATCAGCCCTACTTGTGAATTTCCTCCCCGCTCCCTCCGCGAAAGCTCTGAGTACCATCCCTCCTGTGTAGCCCACTTCTGAGATTCTCCATCACTTAGAGCTCAACAGAGGGACTTCCCTCCAGGTCTAAGGGAAGCTGGGACACACAGACCACATACTTAGAGGCCAGGCAGAGAGGACACAACAAGCCCACCCTCAAGGGAATAAGTCACCAGGAGAGACCCCCTGGGCCAGGACACCTTCCCCACCCCAGAGCCTGGACTCTTCCCCCAGCCCCTGCTCTCCCCACCCCAGCGCTCTTCCCTGAGCCCAGACCAGCAAGGCTACTGGCCGGGACCCACACCAGGTGCTTGGTTAAGGGTGCTCCCAGATATTATAAAGGGAGGCTGGAGAGGGTGGCAGTATTTTTTTTTTCAAACCCAGAGGAAACAGCTCGTGAGCCTAAGCGGAGCCCCTCAGCCAGCCTAAGGAAGGCTGGCAGGGGACTCTGCTGGTGGGGCAACTCTGAGGCTCCCCACATCCAGCAGATATGGGGCCTCTTAGCTGAGTAATAGGGACAGGGGAGGGAGGAAGGCCAGCCACACCCAGAAGAGAAAGCTGGCCAGAAAGCCTGAGCTTGGCCAAAGGACCACCTGATGACCCCCCAGCAGGTCAGGGCCTCAGAAAGTCTAGAACCCTCAACCCAGGAGCCAGCATTCCCCTTAGTCATGGAATTTGCTGCCCCATTTGTCTTGTTCAGGACCAACAGGAGGCAGAGAGGGACCAAGCCCTGTTCTTCTCCCCGTAACTATCATAGTTCTGGTTGCATCACTCCAAATCCGTGATTAGATGGGATAAACTATGTAGAAAGCCTCTGGCAGAACCCCAGACTCCCTCTGGCACACTCTGGCCACCAGCCCCTTAAACAGTGGGCCATGGGCCGTGAGGAGGGCCGGCCCCGCCCTCCAGGGTGTCCCGGGCCAGGGCAGCCGAGTCCTCTCAGGTGGACCACCTGTGACCCACCTACCTGGAAGTCACCCAGCTGTGCCCAGATTGGAGTGGAAAATACCACCATCCGGAGACAGTTCTGACTGTTTAGGTGCCACCTGTTTCCAAAGAAGCGTTTGACGCAGCTGCTCTTCCTCGTGATTCGCCCACACCCGTTTTTCTGTCTTACCAGTTCCCCTCCCTGCAGAAGTCAAACCCCACTTCAGCACGACAGCCCCTCTCACACTTGAGGGAACAGTTTGGTGACTCTCTGAGTCGGCACTCTGCCCACCTGAGCACACCCAGTTCCTTCACTTGCTCCTGGTGTGGGGTGATGTCAAGTCCTCTTCCCTCCATGGATTTCTCCAAAAGCAGGCCCACGGGCACTATGGCCCCCCTGAAGGGTGGTCCCAGAGCCACTGTCCCCACAGCAATATTTACAGGCTCCTCCTTGAGATAAAACCAACCAGTGGTTCACCAGAACCACCAACTGGGCTGCTGCTAATTTTTCCACAGGACTGAAGCAGCTGCCCAGAGACCAGCGGTGCTGAAAGACAGGTAGGGATTAAGTCCTGCAGAGGCAAACACGGGTCACCTGCACACAGCCACAGCCACATTCAAATACTCACAGAGTGAGGACAAATGAGACACTGCTGTGACCACGAGACTCCCACATTCAGACAGGAGCATCTCTACTCCCCTCCGATCCATCTGAGAAGGCTTTCTGGAGGAGGAGGTGGGATTCCAGAAGGTGTGAGAGACAGGCAGTAAGACAGCCTGGCACTCTGGGGCTGCCAAGGAGGGTGTGAGAGTCCTCAAAGGAACGTTCAGAGCAGGAAGTGTTGAGTGGTTTGTACAATAGACTTTGAGATCTGTCATGGAATCAGAGCTCTTCGGGTACTCCCTCTGTGTCCTTGGGCAAGTTACTCCCCATCTCAGAATCTCAGTTTCCTTAAAAGGGGATAATGGTTCCTCTCAAAGAGAGTATTTATGTCCATTCACTGAAATCATTTGTATGAAACGTTTGGCGCAAGGTCTGACACATGGTACTCACCAATAAGTAGTAGCCATTGTGAGATGACATAACTTGTGAGCCATTGTGAGCCATTGTGAGATGATATAATTTCTGGTTGAACAACAGGTAGTGCTCTGAGCAGGTATGGAGAGGGCTAAGACGTATGCTTTGAATTCAAAGCCCGGAGAAAATGGTCCTTTGCTGACAGTTTGGTGGAGAAAGCCCTGGGCTAAGACACGAGACTGGGCTTTTATTGCTTCTCTGTTATTGCTGAGCAACTTCTCAGGGGCACCAGGGCTCAGCTTCCTCATCTCTAAAAAGTGAGGTCCCTTTCAGCTCTGGAGAACCTAATCTCTAAGTAGAGAGACTGGGCACAAGAGAAGAGAGTCAGTGAAGGTGACCAGGCAGTCTGGAGATCCTTGCACAAGAGCTGAGGAACAGAGAATCTGACAGAAAGAAATAGAATTACAGTTTGAGAAAGAATAAAATTCTGCCTAAAGGTTTTGCCCAGGAAGACAGAACAGAAGGGGGGTCAGAACCCAGAGGAAAAGGAAAAACAGGTGCAATGTGCAGTAAATAAGAATTATGAGGAGAAACTACATATTTTTTCATGGTTAAATATAAAAAGAACACCAGGAAATAATAACTCACATTTGCAAAGCACTTGCACGAATATTATTTCACTTTGTCCTCAGAACACAACTGCATTTTGCAACAGGGAGCAAAGAGTCAAATAAATACACTCTCCCCTGTCAACAGCTTATGAAGGATGGAGCTAATGCTCAAATCCACGTTCTCTGCTTCCACGTGGATCTATGTTCTTACTATGACAGTGTCTGTTGTAATAGACGGGTATAACGGATCATCATATTTTTAAATTTTCCAAACTATCAATACACTGTTTTGATAATAAACAGTATAGAATGTTAAATATGTACATTATTGTTAGAACCTTTATCTATAGTCTTTACAGTTCAGAGTATTTTAAAAGGAACGCTTCCTTTGGATGTAATTCTTTCCCTAGCTTCATTTTTTCAGCTGCTGCAGATGTGTTTTTATCAGAGCAGATGATAAGTGTGAAGTCACTGAAGGTGAATCCCTGCAGGTCCCCAGATTAATCATTCTATGTTTTGCCAACTGTCACCAAAAGATAGACATTTATATTGTTTGCTCAGCGAAAGGGAAATGTTATGCATTTTGAGATTTTGGCTTTTAGAATATGAATTATTTTTTAAAAGATACAAAGTTATACAGACTTTAGATAACACGAGAAACTTTAGATTTTTTTTTTTTTTTTGGTAGTATAGTTGATTTACAATGCTGTGTTAGTTTCTGGTGTACAGCAAAGTGATTAAGTTATATATATATATAGTTTTTCAGATTCTTTTCCATTATAGTTTATAACAAGATATTGAATATAGTTCCCTGTGCTATACAGTAGGTCCTTGTTGCTTCTCTATTATATACAGTAGTTTGTATCTGCTAATCCCAAACTCCTAATTTATCCCTCCCTCCCTTTCCCCTTTGGTAACCATAAGTTTGTTTTCTACGTCTGTGAGTCTGAGCATGCAACTACATTATTCCATTTCTCCAATAGGTCATTCAGAATTTGGAAAGAGAACATGAGCCTTTCTGCTTTTTTGGCCCTCAAAAGACTTCTCAGTTTAGAACAAACTAATCTAAAGGAATATGATTTTTTTTTCTCTATGCACATGGATATTAAGACATTGAGTAATCACATTTGTAAAGCACTTTCTCTTCATCTCCTCTAGCCCTTAGGACAGCCCTCCAAAGCAGACAGGACAGGTGATCTCAGGAAAGCCCAGAGAGGCTCCAGGTCCCAAGGCTGGTGGCGCGGCTGGGTCCAGCTGCAGCCGAAATGTCTCCAAGTCTGTGCATTTCACATTAATGGTACACCCCAAACAGGGGCCCTTAATAATTATGATCAACATAAAATTCATGAAGACAAATGCTTCCCTTGAAACTATCTTTATATCCAACCTAGAGCACTGCTTAGGGACAATGCACCTTGACCCAGGTCCAGCCCTGGCTTAGCTCCTTCCCAGAAGTGGAAACTTGGCCAAATCACTTCACTTTAGTTCTCTCAACTGCGATCCAGCAAAGGTAAGATCTGCTCTGCCTGTCCCTTAGGGATCAAATGATATTGTGAGATGGCTCTTGGGAAACGCTGACGTACTCTAAGGATATAGGATGTTATTACTATCAGCTTAAAACTCTGTGTAAACAGATCTCCCTACAGTATGTCTTCCCTTAACGCTTTTGACCGCTAAGATGTGCCCTTTTGTAACACATCAGAATTCAGTTCAGCCTTCCAAGTTTTATAAGTTTATATTGGGTTTATTTTTTCAGCTTTAGTTTTCCCACACTGAGGGGTCCTGACGTTTCTAGCAGTTTCTCATGGAGATCCTTAATCACGGAAGCACTGAATGGAGGCTGTTACACAGAGCAGGACAAGGTTTCCAGCTGATGTTTCCCTGAAAACAGCCAGATTCCATCGGCCTTTTGGGCTGAGACTACCCTTTGGATCACGACTACCCTTTGGATCACCCACTGGTAGGCTGTATCCAAAACTGTTTGTAGCACCGTTTAGATCCCCTTCTTGAGTCAAGACAGAAGGCTCAGGGCCCACGACCTTAAAGCTAGTGCCTGGATCATTTTGCTGAGATATGTTCCCTTTCACTTACCAAATCAAAGCCCACTCACTCAGCCCCTGAAATCTTGCTTGATTTTTATACATCTGTAAACGATTATTTGCTGTGCACCTATCGTATACCAGGTACTGCTCAGGCCACTAAAACCTAGCAGGGGCAGCCCAGCATCACACCCGTCGTTATGAAGCTTACCCTTCCGTGAGAGCCTCACTCTCCTCCATCCTCACCCTCCCCACCCTGGGACTTTGCTACCAGAAAAAGAATAGCTAATGTGTATTGCACCCTCTTTGTGGACAGTGTCTTAATTAATTGCCACATCAAACTTATAAATAGATATTTTATACCCATTTTACAGATGAAGAAGCAATCAAGGCTCAAAAAGGATAAGTAATTTGCCCCAAGACCACAAAGCTAGTCATGCTGGAAATGGGTTTGAAAACAGCTCTGTTGGACTTCTGAAACTGCTTCTAATGCTACTCTATGCCTCTCTATACAGTCTCCCAACTCACCATCGACTTCAGACATAGAAATATGAATGGTCATTTTGTCTTCCAGAGAATTCATGAAGATTTAAATAAGGTCTGTCCACTCCAAGATTCTTAGAGGATGTTACTTAATTCTTTGTATAGAGAAGTTTCCAATTTTCTCTATGGTTGGTTTTCCACTCTAGGCTAGCTGCTTATCTATATGGCAATATAGCATAATGGTTAAGAATGTAAACTAGACTATGGTTTAAAAAAAAAAAAAACACCCTAGGGTGAAATTTTGGTCACATTAGTTACAAGTTTACTATCTGAATCTCAGTTTCTCCAGCTGCAAAAGAGAAAATAATACCTATCTGATGGGTTACAATACCCCATTAAAGATTAAATGAGATAAAACGGTAATGTATGTTACCATACAACTTTCCTCTTAATCACAATGTTTTCAATAGTCTTGGATATTGGAACTTTTACCATATTTAGAAAATCTAAAACAAACATTGAAAACTAGCTTCTCTCTAGTTGGATTAAGATGTGTGTGATGGGAAAAACTCAGTGTTCCTCCTATATTTCTCCATTACTACCTTACCCACAACACCCTGACACCAGACGGCGGGTTTTTTCCCCCACACCAAGCAATTCTGTGACACCAGATGAATGTCCTACAATTTAACTCAATTCTGTCACATCCCACGAGACTGCCTCCCAACTTCAGATGCCACTGCAAGTAGTAGGAGCCCAGCTTACCCACCAGTTTTGTCCAACTTAACTACAAATTGGAGATTCTCATGACCTCCACCCCCTTGGATTCAATTATTTGCTAGAACAGCTCGCAGAACTCAGGGAAGCACTTACACTTACCACTTTATTAAAATATATGATAAAGGACACAGCTGAACAGCTAGATGAAGAGATACATAGGTGAGGTCTGGGAGGGCAGGAACTTCTGTCTCTGTAGAGTCCTACCCCTCCCAGTACATGGATGTGTTCACCAACCTGGAAGCTCCCTGAGGCCCACACTATTGGGATTTTATGGAGGCTTCCTCATGTAGCCATGATCGATGATCAACCCCATTTCCAGCCCCTCTGCCCTCGTTAGGGCATGGGGGCTGTGAGGCTGAAAATTCCAAGCTTCTCATCATGGCTTGGTCTTTCTGGTGACCAGCCCTCCACCAAGAGCCATTCAAGAGCCCACCCAGAGCTGCCTCATTAGAACAAAAGACACTCCTATCACCCAGGAAATTAAAAGAGTTTTAGGAACCCTGTGTCCAGAACCAGGAGCAAAGACTAAATATTAAAACCAAAAATTCTCCTAGCATCTTATTTACAAGGGTTTCAGGAGCCCTGTGACAGGAACTGTGGGGAACAGAGACCAATACATAAATTTCTTATTTCACAATATATTTTTTAAATTTATTTTTTATTTATTTATTTATTTTTGGCTGTGTTGGGTCTTTGTTTCTGTGCGAGGGCTTTCTCTAGTTGCGGCGAGCGGGGGCCACTCTTCATCGCGGTGCACGGGCCTCTCACTATCGCAGCCTCTCTTCTTGCGGAGCACAGGCTCCAGACGCGCAGGCTCAGTAGTTATGGCTCACGGGCTTAGTTGCTCTGCGGCATGTGGGATCTTCCCAGACCAGGGCTCGAACCCGTGTCCCCTGCGTTAGCAGGCAGATTCTCAACCATTGCGCCACCAGGGAAGCCCCACAATATATTTTATTGAATTTGGATGGGATTACTTTTACCTGAATTAATTGCCAACATTAAAAACCCCAAAGAAGTCTGCTTCCCCTTCCAAGATTGCACAATACTTTGCCCATAATATACACTCAATAAGTCTTCACCAATTGACTGATATAATTCTTTTGCATCTCCTCATAATGTGTAGCACAAATCTGAGCAATCAGTTAGTCAGTCATCAAGTCTTTACTGAGTCTGTACTATGTGCCTATCAGGAGTTGCTTAATAACTAAATTGCTTCCACTGATCTCCCCATCATGAAGAAAAATTACTGTGAATAGGCTACACCTCATGGTGTTATGCGAGGGTGAACAGAGCTGGTGCGTGTACAGCCATTGCACAGACCAAGTGCTCCGTGGATGTTCGCAGTCAGACTCACAGAAGGTCCAGCCTGGAAGAACCTCAGGGATCCTCTTTTCTGAATCATTCTTTTAAATTTCTGATTGCAGGGTAAACCTCTGACATCTTATGGCAGAGCTTTGAGAGGCCAGGATTCTAAAGACCCACTTCCTGCCTTTGGCCTTTCCACCCAGGCCTGTGCCCAGACCTCAGAGTCTGAAGGCTGCCCAAGGCTTCTTTGGTTCAACACCAAACCACAGACCCTCCTATACTAAGTTCAATGCTTCAAGGCTAAATACAAGGCCAACCAGCCAGTCACCCTCAGCTCCAGCTGGAACCACCACGGCCCCACCTGCTCTGGGTTCCAGTTTTGGGGTGAGGAGTGAGGAAGACCAGAGAGCCCTCCTGTGTCACCACTGTCCCCTTTTCTTCTCAGTACTGGGTGCCCTGGCTTTCCACTCACCCTGAGCACCTGGAAGAGCTGGTTCTCCCTGCCTTCACTGGGCCAAGGCTGGTGTGATGCAATGTGGCCCGAATCATCAGGCCCAAGTTCAGTATAATCACCCACATGTGTGGATGACACACACAGAGGGGCTAACGAGGGTTAATTACCCCGGGCGGGGTGACAGAGCCAGTGACTAAGAGAATGCTTTGCTCTAGCTTCAGAGAGCTGGAGAGAAAATTCCAGCAGTCCCACCTGGGCCTGGACCCTGTGTGGCCCTCCAGGACACCCTTCCCATTAGGTCTCTCATGGCATCCAGGGGGGCTCCATGGGGATGGAATCCCAGAGGTAGGCAGGGCATGTGTACAGATGGAACGCCTGCATCAACTGTGCATGTGCAGAATACAGCAGAATAGACCAGCTCACGGGGCATGTGTTACCTGATCTGTCTCCCCTAAAAGCCAGGAAGTGGTCAGAAGGAGAAGATGCATTCATTCGTCCCACAAAAAATAAAAATTAACAGCTTTATTGAGATAGAATTCACATCCCATATAATTTGCCCACTTACAGGGTACAGAGTTATGCAACCATCACCACAATGAGTTTTAGAATACTCATCACCCCAAAAAGATACACCCCACCCATTAGCAGTCACTCTCCATTAGTGACTGCTATGGGGTCAGGGGAGGTAAGCTGGAGCTTACCTCCCCCAGCCCCATAGGCAACCACTGATCTACTTTCTGTCTCAATAGATTTGTCTATTCCGGACATTTCATATAGATGGAATCATACAGCATGTGATCTTCTGTGACTGGCTCCTTTCATTCATCATAATATTTTCAAGGTTCATTCATGTTACAACTTGTATCAATACTTCATTCCTTTTTATTGTGGAATAATATTCCATTGCATGGTTATCTCATATTTAATTTATCCATTCATCAGTTGATGGGCATTTGGGTTATTTCTACGTTTCGGCTATTATGAATAATACTCTACAAACATTTATATACAAGTTTTTGTGTGGATATATGTTTACAGTTCTCTTGGGTATATACCTAAGATTGGAATTGGTGGGTCATATGGTAACTCTGTGTTTAACATTTTAAGGAACTTTTTCACAAATAATTTTGAGAGCTTCCTATGTGCCAGGCCTGGGCTGGGTGCTAGGGATTCTGGACAAATCTGGTGAAAAAAATCTGAATAAATTCTAGTGAAGAAAACAGATGAGGTTCTGTCCTCATGGAGCTCGAATTCTAAAAAGGAAGACAGGCTGTAGGCAAGAAAAAGTAAATAAGCACAATCATTTCACATAGCAACGGAAAGAAAACTGATGAAACGGAGCAGAATGAGGGAGTTGCTTTGGATGGTACAGTCAGGGAAGGCCCTGGATAATGAAAAAGAGTCAATCGGGCAGTGCTCTAGGTAGAAGGAAGAGCTCAGAAGAAAAGACAGCAGCATCGTGGGAGCAGAACGAGCAAGGAAAAGAGTGGTCCTAGGGTCCCGTAGGCCACAGGCAGGGATGATCTAAATTTTATTCCAAGAACAATGAAAAGCCATTGTGTTCTTTCAAGTAAGTGGTGGAAGTGGCGGGAGGGTGGGGGTGGGGGGAGTGTAGAGGCATGATCTGATTTTTTTTTTTTTTTTGGCGCTACGCGGGCCTCTCACTGTTGTGGCCTCTCCCGCTGCGGAGCACAGGCTCCGGACGCGCAGGCTCAGCGGCCATGGCTCACGGGCCCAGCCGCTCCGCGGCATGTGGGATCCTCCTGGACCGGGGCACGAACCCGTGTCCCCTGCATCGGCAGGCGGACTCTCAACCACTGCGCCACCAGGGAAGCCCTTGATTTTTTTTTTTTTTTTTAAATCAGATTTTGTGAAGTGTAATCTAGGTACAATAAACTTCACCTTTCTAAAGTATGAAGTTTGATGAGCTTTGAAAACTATTACAGTTGCATAGCTACTACCGTGCTCAAAATAGACAATATTTCCATCTCCCCAAGTTTCTCTTATACCTTTTCTCAGTCAATCCTCTGTCCACACTCCCTGTCCCCGACAACCACAGATTCATTTTTTGTGCCTTTTTCGAATGTCATATAAATGTGGTCATAAATACGCACTCCTTGCTGTGTGGCTTCCTTCAGTCAGCATAACGTTTTTGAGATTAATCTATATCGGCAAATAGGAATCGTCTGTTCCTTTTTTCTTGCTAGTGGTATTCCATCGTATGTATATGCCACAATTGGTTTGTCCCTTTACTAGTTGATTGACATTTGGATTATTCCCAGTTTGGGGCTATCATGAATGAAGCTTCTATCAATATTCATGTACATCTTTGTATGGACATGTTTTCATTTCCCTTGAGTATAAACACCTAGGAGTGGAATTGCTGGGTCCTATGGTAAGTTTTAACCTTATAAGAAAAACTGAACTGTTTCCCAAAGTGGTTGTACCATTTTTGCACCCCCCACTAGCAACATACGAGAGTTCCAGTTGCTCTGCAGCCTCACGCACACTTGCTATTGTCAGTCTTTTAAAATTTCAGCTGTTCTAGTGAGTGTATAGTAGTATTTCAATGTGGTTTCAATGTGCATTTCTCTGATATCTAATGATGTTGAGCATTCTTTCTTGTGCTTATTGACCATTTCCATACCTTCTTTACTGTTTATTCAAATATTTTTGGCCCCTCCCCTTTTTATCTAATTGTTTGTCTCTTTATTATTGAGCTATAAGAGCTCTCCATATATTCTGAATATGTTTTATACACTCTGGATATATGTTTTCATATATTTTCTCCAGTCTGTAGTTTATCTTTCTGTTTTCTTAACAGTGTCTTTTAAAGAGAAGTTTTAATTTTTGATGAAATTCAACATGTCAATTTTTCCCTTTAGAGTTTGTGTTTCTCATGACTTATCTAAAAGTCATTTCCTGGGGAATTGCCTGATGGTCCAGTGGTTAGGACTTGGTGCTTTCACTGCCAGGCCCAGGTTCGATCACTTGTTGGGGAACTAAGATCCCACAAGCCTCAGTGCAGCCAAAAAAAAAATTTTTTTTTAAATTAAAAACAAAAGTCATTTCCTAACCCAAGGAATTTTTCTCCTATTTTTCTCTAGAATTTTTATAGCTTTAGCTTTTACATTTAGATCTATAATCTATTTCAAGTTAACGTTTGTGTATGATGTGAGGTAAAGGTCGAGGTCCATTTTTTTTCATTTTGGACATCCAATTATTCCAGTACCGTTTATTGAAAAGACTATCTTTTCCCTATTGAATTACCTTAACACCTTTGCCCAAAACTCAACTGACTATATATTTGTTGGTCTATTTCTGTAGCCACAGAGCACATTAGTGTCTGAAGCAGGGAGCTATGTACCAGCCTCTGACCCCAAAATAGGAATGAAATTAAGGCCTCCAGGCAGCCACATGGCCCCCGGGCTGGGTGATCCCTAGGAAACAACTGGGAGGAGGCACACACTGGAAATGGTCTCTACTGCGAAGAGGGAGAGGAGGAGAACTCCCGGGGCACAGGGCCTGGCTCTGGCCCCAGCGGAGGGGACATCTGAACCTAGAGATCTCTTTCAGCTTCTCTGATGAGAACTGAGAGAGGCTGGGGAAGGGGAAGGCCAAGAAAGAGGAAGGACAGAGGAGGGGATGTCATTGGACCATTGATATCATTGGACCACTGATTAGAGGACCATTGATTGGTCCAGGCCTAGTGGGCAAAGCTGGGTAGAACCAGCGTTAGGAATCCAGGTATCAGAGGTAGAAAGACCAAGAGAGCAGCAAAGGGAGAAGGAGAAGAGGGAAAAGAAAGGAACCTGCTGTTGTCAGCAGGAACAACAGTGGCCACACGGGCCAGCACTTGAGCTTAGGGATAAATTAATGAATGGGTTCAGGTATAACACTCACCGCAAATGAGGATCAGACCACCAGAAAGGACTCTAGATTCTCAGAGCAATGGTTCCCCATCCTGGCCTCACACCAGCATCACTGATACCCGGCCCTCACCCCAACCAATGCTCTGGAAGAGAAGCTGGGCATTGGTATTTTTGAGGTGCTTCCTCAGTAATTCTAATGAGCAGCTGGGGCTGAGAAGCCCCTGTTCTCATCCAACTTCTTCATCTCACAGAGGAGGAAACTGAGAGGCAGAGTTGGGCAGTGGCTTGAACTAGGATAAATGACCATCCTGGTTTGCCCAGGACTCAGGGGGTTCCTGGGATGTGGAGCTTTCAGTTCTAAAACCAGAACAGTTCCAGAACATGAGACTTTCAATGCCCAAACTGGGAAAGTCCCAGGTAAACCAGGACAAGTTGATCATCCTAACTAAAACATTTATCTCCCTATTCTCGGTAGCTCTTTCCACTTAAAATGATAGATTAGATGATCAGTGAATCCTGGACAAGCAACTGGGCATCTTGCTGTTTGATCAAACCCCTAATGTGGTAGAGCTTTTGTTTCTAGCTGCCCTTCAGGACATGACCTCCCCCAAATCCAAATACAAAACAGTCAGTCCATTAGCCTCTGAGAGGACGGAAGTCAGGCGATCTCAGTAGAAGCCACATCTAGCTTTGCTCAGACATGTTACCGTGCTGGCTTCCTGCCTCTGTGGGGTGACAGAGGGACTCCTTTCCCAGCTAAATTCTCCTAGAACAAGCTTTCATGTCACCACATACCTCTCCTCTGCAGCTTATCACAGTAGTAATTCTATATTTGTGTGATAA
Organism: Globicephala melas; assembly: GCF_963455315.2. Classification (NCBI taxonomy): domain Eukaryota; kingdom Metazoa; phylum Chordata; class Mammalia; order Artiodactyla; family Delphinidae; genus Globicephala; species Globicephala melas. Next base: position 93,514,452 of record NC_083321.1, read on the forward strand.
TTTGATTGACATCTGTCAAGATTTTAAATTCAGTGAGGACAGGGGCCATGTCTGTTTCAGCTCATTATTGGATCTCAGCACTTAGCACAGTATCTGGCACATAGTAGGTGCTCAACAAATGAATACATGTAGGCACGCATGAATGAATGAATAATGAATATCATTACCTATAATCGTGCCCAGGGAGTAACACTGCCTTACATCCTTCTATCACTGGGAGATTTCAAACCAGTAGGGGCTAAGGGTTAAGTTCTTGCCTAGGGGGTTTCATACTGTTACGGTAAATGTAATTTATTCATCATCCTCTGAAGTATAGAGGCACAGGATGATAATGAGGGGAGTGATGGCCTCGCTGAGAGGCCTCTCTTTGCCACCTGCTTCCTGAGACATGGCTGCTTCTGAAGCAGAACTTCTGATTACCCTCAAGTCCAATCCACACACCTCCCTGTCTCAGTAACCACTGACATCTCTATTAGTATCTGTGACATTCAGGGCTTGCCAAGCAGGACCTCTGTCACATTCTTAGTACCTCGATACAGACGGCCCATGGATTTATCATCATCACCATCATCACCAACATCATCATCATCACCATATCTTTATTGAACATCCTATGTTCTAGTCACTGTGCTGAATGCTCAGAAAGCAGTGGCTGGGGTGGGAGTTGGTAAGATAATAATGATAGACGAGACGTAATTTCTGACCTAGCATGTTTTACCATTCAGCTGGGTGGAGAGATATGTACTTAGAAAAAGCTTATCAGATTCTAGGACAGTTTGCAATAAATGTCAGAGACGTAGTACAGTCGTGAAGTAGTGCCCAATGTCAAAGGAGGGAGAGTACTAGATAGAACCGTGGGCGGGGCTGGGCTGGGGCGCTCTCCACTGTGTCATTCACATCCCACATTTTCCATGTTCAGATACCAGTCTTTGGCCCTCACTTCCACCCTCCACTCCACTGCCCAAACTCAGAAGGAAACAGGACAGGGGTATCTTTGTAGAAATGCTTGCCATGTCCCTCCGGTCCAGGCATTCATTAGAACGTCAGATGAATGTCAGATGAATGAATGAGTCAAGAAGGGCACCCCCAGCTGCACCCTCACCTCAGATATAACAGGCGATACAGTCCTCCTGGATCTCACCCCACTGAACCTAGTGATGAACACCCCACTGTTGAAGTCATCCTGGTGAGTCATTTCCTGGGAAGTGGCCTGGAGAACCACCTCCCGCTCTGCTGGCTTAGCCGCCCAGGACATGCTTGGCTTAGGGCGCCACCTGCTGACACTCCTAGGAAAGGCTCTCCAGGTCACCACCTCCTTCCCCACCTGGGCCAGCCTCAGAGTCCTCCAGGCTGGTAACCCAGGAAACCAGAACCCCAAAGTCCAAGTTCCCCAAAAAAGCAGAATCAATCCTCTTCCAAGACCCTTACTATAATCCTCCTGTGCGGCTTTGGTCTTGAGCATCCTTTTAAGGGAAAATGTCACCTGTGTATCAGCTACTTATATGTCCCTAAAGCATTCAGCTGTCTGGAGTTATTACCCTCTGCTTCCAAGCCCATACAAGTGGGGAGCCGGGGTCACTCCCCACACCTCCAAGGATTATGGAGGGGGACTTACGTTTCCCAGAGTTACCTTTAGATCTGCATTCTTTCTTCTGCTGATGTTGGAACCCTTGCTCGCTGCTCTAGGTTTTACATCCTGTTCACGTGCTGCCCTTTTTCTGCACCATGTGCCCCACCAGACAACACCCCTGTTGCTTTGTTCCCCAAAGGGCCAACTACCAAAGGCTGTGCATGCAGCACACTTTACAGAAGGTGTAGAGTCGGAAGGGGGTGTTCAAGCAGGGAGGTGCCTCGTCAAATAACTCAACACTGGGCAAGAGATGGGGGAGGGAGGCTAAGGTTGGCCTGATGCCATTTACAGATCTAACCTTATTGTGGGAATAGAGGCGCCAGGACAGCTCAGATCAGTTCTGGACAGGAGTTCTGCATGGACAGAGAGATAATGGTCCTATCCTCATGAAGCTTACATCCTAGTGGAGCGAGATGGGCAATAAACAACTGGGCTAGTAAATAACTAGGTGACCTCTGTAGTAATAAGAGTTATAAAGAAAACAAAGTGATAGGGAGTGGCTAGTAGAAAAGAAAGGAGGCACTTGCATAAAATGATGTCAAGGATGACTTCTCCAAGAAGGTGAGAGGTGGACCAGGACCTGCATGGTGAGAAGGAGACAGAGCAAGGGGGAGGAGAAAGGTGAACAGTCAGGAAGAGAGGCGGAAAGGAGTCAGAGGATTGGCCTTTCACCTTTGGGGTGAAGGGTCAAGAAGAGACCTCCCCAAAGCAAGGTAACCCATGTGATTTTCAAGGACAGGAATTTCAATGTACACTTTCAAAATTGTGTGTGCATGGAGGGGTACAGTGTGGCCACTCATTTTCAGTAACTCGATCATACTCATGGATTTTTTTGCAAGGGAGTTTTTACTTTTGTTTCTGTTTTGGTTTTGGTGGAAGTTAAGGAAAGAAGTGAGATTGTCACCCATGGAGAAGAACAGAAAACATGGATCTAGAAACAGAAACTCACAGATAAAGGCAAGCATGAGCTCACAGGTCCCCCTGGGAATTCCTCTTCAGCAGGGTTTCAGACCACAGCCAGTCTGGGACTAGAGGCTCAAACTCATCTTAGCTAGATCCCACGGAGCAGAGAGAGAATTCCCAATGTTCATTGCACACTTGCACTTCACTTCCAATATCTCATTTTAGAGATATACTGTTATTTCCACATGATAGATGAGGACACTAAGGTAAGAGAGGTTCAGTAACTTGCTGAAAATTACTTAACTCATAAGTGGAAGACGTAGAATTTGAATTCGAGTCTGACTCTAACCCTGTGCCCTGGATCAGACTCTACAATGTGAATACAATGAATTTTTTAATGAACGTTTCTCCTTCCCTCTCACCCCAACACTCAGACACCCACAGACACAAGAAATCCCTAGCTCTTTTGACTCCCCCATAGTACCTGGTCTGTTGAAATTTGAAAGAGACCTCGACTCCACAGAGCAGTGGTTCTCAACCAGGGACGTCTGGCCACGTCTGGGGACGTTTTGGTTGTTGGTGTTGGTGGTGGTGGTGACGTGCATCTAGTGGGTGGAGGCCAGGATGCTGCTACACACCCTATGATGCATGGGACCCACAACAAAGAATTATTCAGACCAAAATGTCCCTCGTGCTGAGGTTGAGAAACTCTGATGTGGAAGATGTCATCGAGGAAAGCTACTAGCTGGCCAACTCAACATTACTTTGATGACTTAACCTCAGTCAGGGAGCTGTTGCTCAGCTAGCAGCACCCAGAACCTAGGTTTTGTGAATTCTCCAAGATGATAAGGTCCTGAAGAAATGATTCACCTCAAGCCAAAAAAAGCATAAGAACTAGAGCTTTCAAATTTTTGAAGCAGATGGACCCCCAAAACCAAAACAAGCAAGAACCCTCCCCGCTCTTCATAGACGCTATTGCAATACACTCTAGAAAAAACGAAGGGGGAAAGTGAAAGGAAACCTCAAGTCCGTGCAAAGTCCTGGGGTATCTGAGCTCCTTCCCCGGCAGTCAGGGGAAGAAGAGCCCTGGGTACCACTTGTCCTGCTGCACTGGCACCTGAGAACAGATATCAGAAGAAGTCTTTCTAGAAAGATCAAGATCTGGCGATAGTCTGAGAGCCACAGGGACAAAGCCAAAGGGAAAGAGCCCAGGAACGAGGCCAAATACCACCCATGTGAGTGAGACCAGTGAATTCTCCAAAGCTACGCTCATTAATTTACCACAAAGAAACCTAAGGGTCACACAGTCTAGAAGGTTGTCATTAGCATAGAAATAACTTCTTCCCAGAAGCAGACCCTCAGAAAACCAACTGCTCATTCAGTTTGGAGGGAATCCCCACAGAGGAATGAACTTAATAGTCTCCTTTGAAAGTGCTTTTCTCACCCCAGGACTGTCCAAGCTATACTCTTCCAGAAAGATTCTAGTCCTGAATGCAGATGACCTTCAAGTGCTCAGTTCCAGGGAAACCTGGGTTCCCCTGCCGACCTCCTTCCTCACCCACATGTCTTCTTCCCAAGGGCACGTTGTCCAGGTTATGGTGAATCTTTCTTAGCCGGAAGCCAACAAGTCTCCTGATTTGACCTGGGATGTGTTGATTTTCTAGGTTAGCTCTCAAGAGGCTCTCTTGTTTCCCTTGTTCACCAATGCTAGTTCGCGGTGGTGGTGGGGGGTGGGGCCCTGTCCCCTGTGCTGCGGCTCTGTGCTGGCTCCCCTGTCACTTCCTACACTGTAAGAGTTCCCTGAGTATGTACATTGCCTCCCGACCCCTAGTCTGTGGTTGGCAAGGCAGGTTCAACAGCACAAACTCTCGATGTGGACAAAGTCGAGACTGAGTCCCAGCTGCAGCCCACACTGGCTGTGTGACCCTGGACAATGGCTTTAACCTCGCCAAGGCTCAGTCCTCCCTTCTGTTAATCAGGGCTACAAACGGCAATGGTGTCTTGAGGACTAAATGAGGGGATGTGGATGAAGTGCCTTGCACAGTGCCTGGCAATGGTGAGCACTTGGGAAACGTCAGCAATCATGGTAGCTGTCACCTTGCACGGGGCCAAGCAACAAGGGCGGTGGCGTCTCCCACCACGCCTCCCGCCTGACCTGTGCCTAGCACGTGTTTGTGACTTGGGGTATCGGCGCGGAACTCCTTGTTCACTACTCATTTCACATACACATGACTGTCCGATCAGTGGGACTAGAGATTCTGTGAGGGCAGAGAAGAAAGCAGTGCGGCGAGGTGGAGCCCAGAGCCTGGATGTCAATCCTGCCTCTGGATCACCCCGGCAGGTTACTTACCCTTTCAGCTTATTCATCGGAAAAGTGAGGAGATGGCAACATACGCCTACCTTCTAGACCAGCGCTATCCAACAGAAATATAACATGAGCCACAAATGCAAACCACAGAGATGCGAGTTTTAAATATTTAGCACCTATATTATAAAGAGTAAAAAGAAACAGACAAAACTGATCTTAATGTGTTTTATTTAACCCAAGATATCCACAAGATTATCACTTCAACGTGTAATCAATGAAAAAATTTAAGGGGTTGTTTTATCGTCTTTTTTTAAAATATTAAGTCTTTGAAATCCAGCATGTATTTACTATACACAGCACATCTCAATTCAGACTAACCAGGTTTCAGATACCCGGTGGCCACATGTAGGGAGTAGCTGCCATACTGGACAGTGCAGGCTTAGGAAGTAATAAAAATTGAATGAGTTGATGGAAAGAAATCAGTTGGTCCCAAGTAAGTGCAGGGTAAATGTTGGTGTTATTACTTCACCACTTGAAAGAGACAGCACACGGGTGTGGGTGGGGCTCTGAATAATTTTGTGTCAAAGTCTTTTTTGAATGCTCATCTTCTTGTAAACATAAAATACAGTAGAGGATAGAGGCTAAGCACATAGCTTCTGAAGTCAAACTGCCTGGGTTAGATCCCACCCATGCCACTTACTAGCTGTGCAGTCTTGGGACAATTACTTAATGTCTCTGTACCTCAATTTACTCATCTGTACAAGGGGGCTAAAAATAGGACCTCCACCATGGGGTAGTTGTGAGGATGAAATGAGTTCATTCATGTAAGTGCTTAGAAGAGTGTCTGCCATCTGATATCATAATAGTAGGTATTATTGTTCCACGTTTGTTAAAGAAAATCTGAAGATACAGAAAGTTTGGAAGAAAATTAATCAATTAACCCCAGAGTCTTTTGTACCCAAAACAACCACAGATGATATTTTTCTGCTGTGGTTTCTCAATAAAACATGGGGCCCCACCTAGTTCCTCTCTTGATGTTATAAAGTGCCTCTCCCATCCTTCCCTTATCCTCCACTCCACCCACCTTGTCTGCCTTTGAAGTCTCTGGCCCCAGAAGCCAAGCGAAGGTCAAAGAACATTCCTAAGAACATGAAGAAAAGGCGAAAACATATACTTATGCTTCGAGGCAACACTTCTCTGGTCTGTTGTCCAGTGACAGTCTGATCAGTAATTGACATGACATCTCGCTTCCACCAAATGTCAATTGAGATGGGACTGTTGATTTGGTCATATCACAGCACAGGGCAGCTGTGTGTGTCTGAGATGTGACACCCACCTGGGACAAGTCCAGGGTCTTCTCTCAGTCATGCTGGACAGTCCCAGGGCACCTTGGTGACCCAAATTTGAACAATGTCTGTCCCTGATTACAACCCCTCCTGCCAGGCCTGCAGCTCCAACTGTGGACACTTCTTCCTAAGGCAATGGTTCTCAAACTTGAGGGTGTGCTTATGATAATTACATACTGAAATGGTTACAATGCAGATTTGACTGGGTTCGACTCTGAAAGTCTGATTTAATAGCTGTTGGGGATACCCAGGAATCTGCATGCGGTGGGGGATTCTGATGCCTGTGGTCTGCAGCCCACTCTTTGAGAAGTCCTATTCATGTAAGGGGGGTAATTCTCTTTGCAGCTCACTGGTATCTACAGACACAGAGACCAAGCTAGAGACAGTGATGGTGAGAGCGAGTGAGGGAGGGAGAAAGGGGGAGGGAGCCCTCCCCGAGTCTCTGACCCACAGTCCTCTCCTTGGAAGTTCAGTGTCAGGCCTCGACCGGAGCACCGACAGCACCCCTCACCGTTTTTAAAAACGGTGTGACTCACATATCACATTCCAATGATAATGGAAAGAAATATCATGTCTGGAGTCAAATCTTAACTTTGCACCTTAGCTGTGTGGCTTCAGGCAAGTGTCTTTCCTCTTTGAGCAATTTACTCATCTGTAAATAGGGATAATGAAGCCAACCTCTCGGGATGGCTTTGGCTATTAAATTAGATACTGTATGTGAACAAACAGAGCAGAACCTCCTACATAGTAGAGGCTCATTTTAGTTATTTGACAACTATTTATTGGATACCAGTATGTGCCAGGCTCCATGCCAGCTTTGGAGGCACAAAGATGCATCAGAGGAGCTGCCTTTTTATAAGGTGTCCTCCAGGTGCTGGACAAGGCAGGCAAGGTCTCCACTATGAGACAGGAGAAAAACCAGAGAGGCAGGGTGGCTTCCCAGAAATTTGAGTACCTTCCCTTCCCCAGATGATAATTTGCTACCCATTCAGAAGTTGGGGAATGGCCCACTGAGACCCAGTCATCCCCACACTAGGATTGGCCATGGAAAGGACACGTTTATAACCTTCAGCTGACCGTCCCAAGGAAAGCTAACTTTCGGCAAAACTCAAATCCGCTAAGTGAGCTAGGGAGTGAGGCTTGGTCAGCGTGCAAAACTCCTGCCTCAGTGCACATCAAAGACCCTTCATATATTTATGCCCTAATAATCCCAGTTCTTGACATTTCCTCTAAGGAAATGATCTTAAAAAGAGAAAAGCTTTACACACAAAAATGATATGTCAAAAGCTGTTTTTAAAAAAAAAGGTCCATGCCCTTTAATCTAGTAATTTCACTTCCAGAAATCTTCTCTAAGGAAATAATAATAGAGTCACACAAAGACTGTGATGTGTACACGTTGTTCATTGCAGTGTTTTAAGTAAAATATTTTAATCTAACGTCAAACAAGAGAGGAATTGGCTAGGTAGGAAATAATAGTCAAAACATTAAACAACCAGTACAAATAAGGATTCTGAAGGCCCTACTATGCCAGGTGTTAACCTTCTAGCTGCCAGACTGTGAAAAGTTTGGGGAGGGGTGTCCAGGGCAGCCTGGAAGGGAAGACAGGGCATTGTACCACTGGCTATCCTCCTACTTACTAGGCTAAAAATTCAAATTAGATTCAGAGGAGAATCATGCAGCCATTAAAAATGATTGTGGTTACATGTATATACATTTGTCAAGACTCACCAAATTATACACTTAAGGTCTGTGGATCTTACCGTATGTAATTATATCACAATTTTTTAAAGCATTGTGAAATAGAGTAGTGGTTAAAAGCCTGTATTCTGACCTCAAATGGATCTGGGTTGGACATACCAGCTCCACCAATTCCCTTTCTAAGCTTCAACTACCTATCTGTAAAGTGAGGATAATGATAGTTTTTACATCATAATATTGTTGTGAGATTAAGTGAGATAATTAATGAAAAAAGTTTTTACATCATAATATTGCTGTGAGATTAAGTGAGATAATTAATGAAAAAAGTTTTTACATCATAATATTGTGAGATTAAGTGAGATAATTAATGAAAAAAATTAACACAATGCTCAACACTTAGTAACTGCTCAGTGTTAGCAATAATTTTATAATATGAAAAAGTATATATGATATAATATATATCATAACACATATGACACACATATGTATCATATACATCATAGACATATATACATACATATCACATGTATATCATATATACCCATGATATAATAAGAAATATGAAAAACAAAAACAAAATTATATCCGCAATATGATTAAAGCCATATATATTTTTACATGTTTAACCTTTGCATTAAACAGAGACAGGGATGGAGTGATGTCACCAAAATGACGACATAGGACAGTCCTGATTTCAAGCCCTCACACAAGAAGAACAACGAACAACTATTCATGGACAAGACACCACTGTGAAAATCCTCGAACACAGAGGTGAGGCTGAAGCACACCCCGTACCACAGAGACCAAGACTGATCACATCAGGAGGCTAAGGGGAGCAACCACACGCTGACCACATTGCCCCTCCCCCATGTGGCGCAGCACCACATGGAGAGGTCTCCCCTGAGCCTATGGTTCCTCCAGAGGCAAAAGAGAGCCCAGGCTGGACAACCAGCTTCCCCACTGTTGTGGCTCACTTCTTGGGAGTCCCACTCTTGTCTTGCTTCAGGGGGATCGCAGGGGAATCTGTGGAGCTTGACCACTGGGAATCAGATTGTGATGGAGAAGGGAGGAGGGCTTGTAGGAACCAGCGTTTGGATTTTGGCAGACCAAGTTCCTACTAGCAGCACCTAAGTGGTAGTCTCAACCAGGAGCTTTACTCATCTGCAGAGCCAAGACAGTGGTGCAGTCTGACCAGGGAACTCGGCAGGGTGCAAGTCTGCCTGATTTGGGACCTCAAACGAAAAGCTTTGTCAGCCCTGGAGCCTGGTCTGCTCCTCCAACCAGGCAAGGGAGCTAACTCATAGCCCTACCTACTGCTGAATACAGCCTCCAACCCTGCTAGCCAGGAAACCTCACCAGAGCTCCTGGGAATCTCAGTAGCCCACCCTGCAGCCCCGATTACAGTGGCACTTGACTGGAGAACCCAGCCAGTGGCTCTGAGCCTGCAGGGCCAACTCAGTGACCATGTCTGTCCAGGGAGCTAAGCATGCAGGTCTGTCTGATTTGATCACCCAGCAAAGAGCCCTGACAGCCCTGGGGCCTGTTCTGCAACCCCAGCTGGCAGAGAAACTAATTTATAGCTCTGCCCAAAGCTGAATACAGCCCTTGGCCTGACCCAAACAAGAAACCTATCATCTCTAGTTGCAGAGCTATCTTGCAACTCTGGTTACAGCAAGACTTGAGCAAAGAACCTGGTCAGTGGTCCTTCCCATCTGTATAGCTATGATGGTGGCCCATCAGGCCAGAGAACTTTGACCCCTAAACAATAGCCTTGCGGGACCTACCCCAACAGAGAAACTAACTTATAGCCCCACCCACTGCTGAATACAGCCTTCAGCCCATCCAACCAGGGAACCTAACCAGAGGACACAGGATGCTGTGTAGCCCATCTTACAACAACCCTCCTTCCAGTGGCATTTGAACAGAGAGCATATCCCATAGCTTTTCCTGTCTACAGAGCAAAACCAGTGCACCCATCCGCCTGGGAAGTCAGTGCACAGTCTTACCTAATTTATGTCCCCAAAACAAGCTATGCAGGCCTTGGGTCCGTTCTGCTGCCCACCCCCCGCAGCGCAGGGAAGCTAATTCACAGCCGCATCTACTGCTGAGTATAGTACCCAGTACCAACAATCTAGGAAGACTGACCAGAGAACTCAGACAACCACAGAACCTATCCTGCAGCCTTGCATGTGCAGGGAACCAAGCCAGCAGTCCTATCTAACTGTTCTCAGCCAATGGCAGCCCCCCAACCTCAGAGCTTGGGCAGTGGCCTCATCCAAAAATAGACCCTGATAGTAAGCCCCACCTATCCGAGGAGGCTACCACCTGACACATCTAGAACTCCAACCTGAGAAGCCTAGTGAAGAACCGTCTCTGCCAAAGTGAACCTGTAAAGTCTGGAAAAGAAGACGGCTGTCTCAAATGTACAGATACAAATGTAAGGAATCAAGGATCATGAAAATCCAGTACACGTGACACTACCAAAGGAAACTAATAAAGCTCCAATAACTGACCCTCAGGAAATGGAGATCTATGAACTGTCAGACAAAGAATTCAGAATAATCCTCTTAAAGAAGTTTAGAAACTACAAGAACACACAGATAGACGTTTAAATGAAATTAGCAAAACAATACATGAACAGAATGAGAAGTTGGAAAAATGTTTTTCATGCAAATGGTAACAACACAAAACAAAACAAGAGTAGGGGTAGCTATACTTATATCAGACAAAATAGACTTTATTTTTTTAACTTTTTATTTTATATTGGAGTATAGTTGATTAACAATGTTGTGTTAGTTTAAGGTGTACAGCAAAGTGATTCAGTTGTCCATATACATGTATCTATACTTTTTCAAATTCTTTTCCCATTTAGGTTGTCACATAATATTGAGCAGAGTTCCCAGTGCTATACAGTAAGTCCTTGTTGATTATTCATTTTAAATATAGCATTGTGTACATGTCAACCCCAAACTCCTTAACTATCCCTTCCCGCCACCCTTCCCCACCAGTAACCATAAGTTTGTCCTCTAAGTCTGAGTCTGTTTCTGTTTTGTTAATAAGTTCGTTTGTATATTTATTTTTAGATTCCACATATAAGTGATATCATACAATATTTCTCTTTCTCTATCTGACTTACTTCACTCAGTATGACAATCTCTAGGTCCATCCATGTTGCTGCAAATGGCATTATTTCATTATTTTTAATGGCTGAGTAATATTCCATTGTATATATGTGCCCCCCACCTTCTTTATCCATTCCACTTTTGATGGACATTTAGGTTGCTTCCCATGTCTTGGCTATTGTAAACAGTGTTGCAATGAACATTGGAGTGCATGTATCCTTTCAGACCATGTTTTTCTATGGATATATGCCTAGGAGTGGGATTGCTGGATCATATGGTAGCTCTATTTTTAGTTTTTTAAGGAACCTCCATACTGTTCTCCATAGTGGCTGTACCAATTTACATTCCCGCCAACAGTGTAGGAGGGTTCCCTTCTCTCCACACCCTCTTCAGCATTTACTGTTTGTGGATTTTTTGATGATAGCCATTTTGACTGGTGTGAGGTGATATCTCATTGTAGTTTTGATTTGCATTTCTCTAATAATTAGTGATGTTGAACATTTTTTCATGTGCCTCGGCCATCTGTATGTCTTCTTTGGAGAAATGTCTATTTAGGTCTTCTGCCCATTTTTTGATTGGGTTGTTGGTTTTGATGATATTAAGCTGCATGAGTTATTTGTAAATTTCAGATAAAATAGACTTTAAACTAAAAATGGTAAAAGGAGACAAAGAAAGCCATTATATGATAAAGGGGTCAATTCATCAAGAAGATATAACAATTATAAATATTTATGCACCAAACATCAGAGCACCCAAATATATAAAGAAATACTAACAGAACTAAAAGGAGAAATAAACAGCAATAGTTGGAGACTTTAATATCCCACTCTCAACAATGGATAGATCATCCAGACTGAGAATCAATAAGGAAACAGCAGATTTGAGCAGGACTATAGATCAAATGTACCTAATAGTCATACACAGAACAATCTATCCAACAATAGCAGAACATATATTCTTCTTAAGCGCACATGGAACATTTTCTAGGACATACCACATGTTAGACCACAAAACAAGTCTTAGCAAATTCAAAATTGAAATCATACCAAATATCTTCTCCAACCACAATGGTATGAAACTAGAAATCAATAACAGGAGAGTTAGTAACTAGAGTTAAAAACTGGAAAGTTCAAAAATATATGGAAATTAAACAAAACTCTCCTGAACAACCAATGGATGAAAGAAGAAATTAAAGGAGAAATAGAAAAATATCTTGAGACAAATGAAAATGGAAACACAACATGCCAAAATTTATGTGATACAGCAAAAACAATTCTATGAAGGAATTTTATAGTTATAAATGCATACATTGAGAAAATGGAAAGATCCCATATAAATGACTTAATTTTACACCTCAAGGAAGTAGAAAAAGAAAAAATTAACCCCAAAATTAGCAAAAGGAAGGAAATAATAAAGATTAGAGCAGAAAGTGAAATAGAGAATAGGAAAACAGTAGAAAAGATTAACAAAGTTGAGAATTCATTCTTTGAAAAGACAAACAAAATTGACAAAACTTCAGCTAGACTAACCAAGGGAAAAAGAGAGAGGACCCAAATCAACAAAACTATTAATGAAAGAGGAGACATTACAACTGATACCACAGAAGTACAAAGGATCAAATTAGGCTACTATCAACAATTATATACCAACAAACTGGACAACCTAGAAGAAATGGATAAATTCTTGGAAACATACAACCTACCAAGACTGAATCATGAAGAAATAGAAAATCTGAACAGACCAATTACTAGTAAGGAGATTGAATCAGTAACCAAATATCTCCCAACAAAGAAAAGCCTAAATCCAGATGGCTTCGTTGGTGAATTTTACCAAACATTTAAGTAAGAATTAATGCCAACTCTTCTCAAACTCTTCCAAAAACTCAAAGAGGAGTTGGGTTAACCCAAAGTCATTTGATGAAGGCAGCCAAAAACCAAAGCCAGACAAGAATACTAAAAGAAAAGAAAACTATAGGTCAATATCCCTTATGAATATAAATGCAAAAATTCTCAATAAAATACTAGCAACCAAATTCAGCAGCACATTAAAGAGATCATTCACCATAATCAAGTGGGATTTATCCCTGGTATGCAAGGATAGTTCAACATATGCAAATCAATAAATGTGATATATTACATTAATAGAATAAAATAAAAATCATATGATCATCTCAATAGACGCAGAAAAAGTATTCAACGAAATTCAACATCTGTTCGTGATAAAAACTGTCAACAAATTAGACATGGGAGGAACATACCTCACCATAAATAAAGGTCATATATGATAAGTCCACAGCTAACATCAAATTCAATGTTAAAAGTTTGAAAGCTTTTCCTCTAAGATCAGAAATAAGGGTGCCCACTCTCACCACTCCTATTCAACATAGTATTGGAAGTCCTAGCCAGAGCAGTCAGGCAAGAAAGAGAAATAAACAACAATTCCAATCAGAATTGGAAGGGAAGAAGTAAAATTGTCTCTATTTGCAGATGACATGATTTCATATCTAGAAAATCCTAGACTACACACACACACACACACACACACACACACACACACACACACACACACACAGAGCTGTTAGATCTAATCAGTGAATTCACTAAGTTGCAGGACACAAAACTAACATACAAAAATCAGTAGTGTTTCTATACACTATCAAGAAATTACCTGACAAAGAAATAAAGATAACAATCTCATTTACGACAGCATCAAAACAACAGAATATTTAGGAATAAATTTAACCAAGGAGATGAAAATTTTCTACACTGAAAACTATAAGACATTGATGAAAGAAATCAAAGAAGACACAAATAAATGGAAAGATATCCTGTATTCATGGATTGGAGAAATTAATATCAATAAAATGTCTATAATATTCAAAGCCACCTACAGATTCAGTGTAATTCCTATCAAGATTCCAATGGCACTTCTTATGGAAATAGAAAAATCAATCTTAAAATTTATATGAAACCACAAAAGACCCTGAATAGCCAAAGCATTCTTTTATGAGAAGAAGTGGGAGGTATCACATTTCCTGATTTCAAGCTATATTATAAAGCTATAGTAATAAAAACAGTATGGCTGTGTCATAAAAACAGACACATTGACCAGTGGAGCAGAGCTAAGAGGCCAGAAATAAACCCATGAATATACGGGCAACTAATATTTGACAAGAAAGCCAAGAATACTCAATGAAGAAAAGACAGTCTCTTCAATAAATGGTGCTGGGAAAACTGGATGTTCACATGTAAAAAAAATAAAGCTAGATCTGTATATTACACCACTCAGAAAAATGAACTAAAATTGGATTGCAGACTTAAATGTAAGACCTGAAATCATAAAACTCCTAGAAGAAAACAGAGGGAAAAAATCTATTTGAAATGGGTCTTGACAACTTTTTTTTTTTTTTGATATGACACCAAAAGCAAAGGCAACAAAATAAAAAATAGACAAATAGGGCTACGTCAAACTAAAACGCTTCTACACAGCCAAAGAAACAATCAACAAAGTGAAAATGCAACTTACAGAATGGGAGAAAATATTTCAAATCACACATCTGATAAGGGGTTAATATCCAAAATACATAAATAACATACAACTCATTAGCAGGAAAATTAATAATCCAATTTAAAAATGGGCAAAGGGCCTGAATAGACATTCTCCCAAAGAAGATATTCAAATGGCCAAAGGTACATTAAAAAGGGGCTCAACATCACTAACCATAGGGAAATGCAAATCGAAACCACAATGAGGTATCACCTCACACCTATCAGAATGGCTATAATAAAAAAACATAAGAGGGACTTCCCTGGTGGTGCAGTGGTTAAGGATCCGCCTGCCAATGCAGGGAACACTGGTTCGATCCCTAGTCCGGGAAGATCCCACATGCTGCGGAGCAACTGAGCCCGTGCATCACAAATACTGAGCCTGTGCTCTAGAGCCCCTGAGCCACAACTACTGAGCCCACATGTTGCAACTACTGAAGCCCGCATGCCTAGAGCCCATGCTCCACAACAAGAGAAGCCACCACAATGAGAAGCCCATGCACCGCAATGAAGAGCAGCCCCCGCTCACCCCAACTAGAGAAAGCCTGCTCATCGCAATGAAGACCCAACACAGCCAAAAAATAAAATAAAATAAAATAATTAATTAAAAAATAAATTAAAGAAACAAGTAATAAATGATGTGTAATCTAATGAAAAAATATGAGATTTCCATCAATAAATTTCCTATTAAAAAAAAACGTAAGAGACAAATACTGGCAAGGATGTGGAGTAAAGGGAACCCTTGTGCATTGTTGATGGGATTGTAAACTGGTACAGCCACTATGGAAAACACTATGGAGGTCCCTCATACCATCTGATCCAGCAATTCCACTTCTGGGTATATATTTGAAGAAAACAAAATCATTATGTTGAAGAGATATCTGCACCCCCATGTTCACTGCAGCATTATTTACACTATCTAAAAATGAAAATAACCTAAATATCCATCAACAATGAATGAATAAAGAAATTGTGGTGTATATATATGCAATGAATACTATTCAGCCATAAAAAAAATAGTCCTGCCATTTGTAACAACACGAAAGGGCCTAGAGGGCATCATGCTAAGTGAAAAAGTCAGACAGAGGAAGAGAAATGCTGTATGGTCTCACTTAAATGTGAAATCTAAAAAAACAAAACAACCAAGTTCATAGAAAAAGAGATCATATTTGTGGTTACCAGAGGCAAGAGGGTGGGGGTGGAGGAATTGAATGAAGGTGGTCAAAAGGTACCAACTTCCAGTTACAAGATAAATGAGTACTAGGGATGAGATGCACAACATGATGACTGCTGTTAACACTGCTGTAGGGTACATTTGAGAGCTGCTAAGAGAGCAGACCCTAAAAGTTCTCATCACAAGGAAAAAAATGTTTTCCTTTTTTGTATCTGTGTGAGATGGTTGATGTTAACTAAACTTATTGTGCTAACCACATTGCAATACATGCAAGTCATTGTGCTATACACCTTAAATATATACAATGCTGTATGTCAATTATATCCCAATAAAACTGAAAGAGAAAATAAAAACATTTAAAAAAAACAAAGTGGAAACTATGTCATGGGACTATGGGTGATTTATTTTTCCTTCTTTGTAAACTTTTCTGTACTTCCAAATTTTCTTTAATAAATATGAACTGCTTTGTAGAAGAAAAACATTTCTAATTTAAAATGAGATCATTTCAAAATCCCATTGTTTGGGAATATGAATGCTTCAAAATGTTATGGTTTGTTAGGACTACCTGTCCTTAGGGTACTTGGAAAGGGATGAACTTTCAAAATGGGAGAGTCAAGGAGCCAGCTATAAGGAACCAGGGAATACAAAATCTAGGGAATGGGGCAGGCAGATGAAGCTGACACTAGACACAAGAATTCTGAATAAAAGATGAGTGTCTGAGTGAATGAGCAGAATTCTTAAGAAGCTCAACAAACCCCAATCAGGGTATATTCCAAGAAACCCAAAATGACTGGTGTCCTTATAAGAAGAGGAGATTTGAACACAAACATTTACAGAGGAAAGACCATGTGAAGGTACAGGGAGAAGACAGCCATCAGCAATCCAAAGAAAGAGGCCTCAGAAGAAACCAACCCTGCTGACATCTTCTTTTTTTAATGTTTTAATTTTATTGGGGTAGAATTTATTTACAATGTTGTGTTAGTTTCAGGTGTACAGCAAAGTGATTCACTTATACATATACATACATTCATTCTTTTGTAGATTCTTTACTCATACAGGTTATCACAGAATATTGAATAGTGTTCTCTGTGTTATACAGTAGATCCTTGATGGTTATCTATCTTATATATAGCAGCGTGTGTTCATACCAAGCTCCTGATTTATCCACCCCCCCATGTTTCCCCTTTGGTAACCATAAGTTTGTTTTCAATATCTGTAAGTCTGTTTTGTAAATAAGTTCATTTGTACCTTTTTTAAATAATTAGAGTCCACATATGAGTGATATCATATATTTGTCTTTCTCTGACTTACTTCACTTAGTATGATAATCTCTAGGTCCATCCATGTTGCTGCAAATGGCATTATTTCATTATTTTTTATGGCTAAGTAATATTCCATTGTATATATGTACCACATCTTCTTCACCCGTTCCTCTGTCAATGGATATTTAGGTTGCTTCCATGTCTTGGCTATTGTAAATAGTGCTGCAATAAACATTGGGGTGCATGTATCCTTTTGGATTATCGTTTACTCTGGATGTATGCCAGGAGTGGGATTGCTGGGTCATACAGTAGTTCTATTTTAAGTTTTTTAAGGAGCCTCCATACTGTTCTCCATAGGGGATGTACTAATTTACAAACCCACCAACAGTGTAGGAGGGTTCCCTTTTCTCCACAACCTCTCCAGCATTTACTGTTTGTAGACTTTTTGATGATGGACATTCTGACTGGTGTGAGGTGATACCTCACTGGAGTTTTGATTTGCATTTCTCTGATAATTAGTGATGTTGAGCATCTTTTCATATGCTTCTTGGCCATCTCTATGTCTTCTTTGGAGAAATGCCTATTTAGGTCTTCTGCCCATTTTTTGATTGGGTTGTTTGTTTTTTTGACATAGAGCTGCATGAGCTGTTTGTATATTTTGGAGATTAATCCCTTGTCGGTCACATCATTTGCAAGTATTTTCCCCCATTTTGTGGAACCCTGCTGACATCTTGATCTTGGACTTCTTGCCTCCAGAACTGTGAGAAATAAATTTCTGTTGTTTAAAAGTTATTTTGTTATGGCAGCCCTACAAAACTAATACACTTTTTAACAGAAACAAGAGAAACCAGAAGACCAGGGAATGATATTTTTAAGGTGCTGACAGAAAATAACTGTCAACCTAGAATTCTATAATCAGCAAAAATGTCCTTCTGAAATGAAAGTGAGAACTTTCGCTTCTGGACAAG
The DNA here is from genome assembly GCF_963455315.2 of Globicephala melas. NCBI lineage: Eukaryota > Metazoa > Chordata > Mammalia > Artiodactyla > Delphinidae > Globicephala > Globicephala melas. The sequence continues at coordinate 93,532,408 of NC_083321.1, forward strand.
ATAGAGTAACAGGGACCATTTTACCTTCCCACCTGAAACAACCACTGCCCCCCACATGGAAAAAATATATGTAAGTATATATATTTAAATATATATATATATACAGATTTTCAGGATCTTGAAATTCAGGCAACAAAAGACAAGAACCCTGAAAGCCCTATGATTGCCCCAACATGTTGCCTTGAGAGAGTTTCCAGGCCATAGCACAGGGAGGGGGAACTCAGGTAGAGCCTATGCAGCTGGGGTTCATTGGATGGAATACCAGAGAGGAGAGAGCTACACGCAGAGAGAACATCAAAAATCTGAAGGAGGTTCCCTTCAAGTATTCAGCAGAGTACTGATTAGTGTGTCCAAAAGACGAAACTACCAGAGGCCATGCAAAGAACCATCTGAAAGAATAAGACTGAACTGTACCTGATGCTCACACAGAACTGGAAACAGTACCTGTCCCCACTATCCAGACTGGAGAAACTAATAATCCACAGGGCAATGGGTACAGTTCTCAGGGTAGTCTTGCCTCAACAGAGGAGAATATTTGCCAGACTCACCTAAGAAATCACGAAAGCAAGACACAAAAGGATAAAACTTTTGCTAAGTAAACTTAATTGCATCCCAGAACACAACTCAATAATAATTATAGGAATACAAAAATAGCCAGCACCCAACAATATAAAATTCACAATGGCTGGCATACAACCAAAGATTATAAGCCATGCAGAGAAACAGGAAAACATGACCCATGATGATGAAACAATCAATCAATTGAAACAACCCAGAACTGACACAGATGCCAGAATTGGTAGAGAAAGACATTAAGACAATTATTATAGCTGTACTTCATAGGTTCAAAAAGTTAAGTAGAGACCAAGATACTTTTATTTTTAAAAATCTCAATTCTAACTTCTAGAGATGAAAACTACAATATCATAAATGAAAAATACACTGAATGGGATTAACAGCAGATTAGACACTGTAGAATAAAAGATCAGTGAACGTGAAGGCATAGCAATAGAAACTACCCAAAATGAAACACAGAGGAAAAAATAGCCACAAAAGAAAAGAAAAGAAAAGAATATCAGTGAGCTGTAGGCCAGCTTCAAATGGCCTAAGATTGGACTCCCTGAAAAATTCCTGAAGGAGATGAGAGAAGGGGTAAACAGAAAAATATTTGAAGAAATGCTAGCAAAATTTTCCAAATTTAATGAAAATTATAAACCCACAGGTCTAAGAAATCAACCAACCAAACAAAAAATCTGAGCACAAGAAACATGTAGAAAACTACACCAAGGCACATTATAATCAAATTTCTCAGTACCAATGTTAAAGAGAAAATTTTAAATGCAGTCGAAGAAGGACATGTTACATACAAAGGAAAGATTAAGATAAGGATATGTCACATCAGAACCAATGTAAACAAGAAGACTATGGAGCAACACCTTTAAAGAACTGACAGGAGGGCTTCCCTGGTGGCACAGTGGTTGAGAGTCCGCCTGCCGATGCAGGCGACACGGGTTCATGCCCCGGTCCGGGCAGATCCCACGTGCCGCGGAGCGGCTGGGCCCGTGAGCCATGGCCGCTGAGCCTGCGCGTCCGGAGCCTGTGCTCCGCAACGGGAGAGGCCACAACAGTGAGAGGCCCGCGTACCGCAAAAAAAAAAAGAACTGACAGGAAAAAACAATCCATCTAGAATTCTATGCCCACAAAAATATCTCTCAAAAATAAAGCTACAGGGCTTCCCTGGTGGCGCAGTGGTTGAGAGTCCGCCTGCCGATGCAGGGGACACGGGTTCGTGCCCTGGTCCGGGAAGATCCCACATGCCGCGAAGCGGCTGGGCCCGTGAGCCATGGCTGCTGAGCCTGCGCGTCTGGAGCCTGTGCTCCGCAACGGGAGAGGCCACAACAGTGAGAGGCCCACGTACTGCAAATAAATAAATAAATAAATAAATAAATAAATAAATAAATAAATAAATAAATAAATAAATGAAGCTACAATAAAGATATTTTCAGTTATACAAAAGCTGAAAGAAATTTCACCCCACACCATTTTCCCCTATTATTAATATGAGAACATTTGATTACAATTAATGAACCAATGATGATACATTTTCATTAACTAAAATTCATACGTTATTCATATTTCCTTAGTTTTTACTTGATGTCCTTTTTCTGTTCCAGGATCCCATCCAGGGTACTACATTATATTGGTTGCCATATCACATTACATTTAGTCATCATGTCTCCTTAAGCTCCTCTTAGCTGGGACAGTTTCTCAGAGCTTTCTTGTTTTTGATGACCTTGACAGTTTTGAGGAGTACTGGTCTGATATTTTGTAGAATGCCTCTCTGTTGGAATTTGTTTGATGTTTTCCTCATGGCTATACTGGAATTACAGGCTCTGGAGAAGAAGACCACAGAGGCAAAGTACTATTCTCATCACATCCTATCAAGGGCAGGTACTGTCAACATGACTTTGATATCACTGTTGATGTTGACCTTGATCACCTGTGTGAGTTAGTGATTGTCAGGTTTCGCCACTATAAAGTTACTCTTTTCCCCCTCTTGCCATACTGTCCTCTGAAAGAAAGTCACCATGCACAGCCCACACTTAAGGAGTAAGCAGTGTTGCTCATTGAGGGTCGAGTATTTACATAAATGATTTGAAATTCTTCTACATGGGAGATTTGTCTCTTTAGTTGGGATTTTCCATATTTTTGCTCAGAGCTTATCACTGTTAGCAGCCAGAGGGTTATCCAGTACAAACTATTCCACCATTACCTGAACTAGACCTTCCCACATCTAACATCTGTTGGACATTTATGCACCATGCACTGTACTAAACAACTTCTATGTATTTAATTTCATTTAATCCTTGCAATAACCGTATACAATAAATACTATTATTCTCATTTCATTGATAAAGAAACTGAGACTCAGAGTTACTCTACTTGTGAACCCCATGGTATTCCTGGCTATGCCTTGCACACCATACCCTAAAAATTGGAGTGAATTTCCATAGACTGTTTGTCCACCCAGATTTTGTGCTGCTTGGTGGACCCTGCTCTGAATCCTCTCCTTCACACATTTCTCAGCCTGTGTCTGAGGCCGTCTATCCTCCCTTCCCTGCTGGGCCTGGTTGTGTAGTAACTAGGCGGGCTCCTCAGCCTGCCCCAAAGCCTACCCCAGAATCCAGTTCCATGGCTTCCCATGGGTGCCTGAACTCTCAGGCACAGAGCAGCCCCAGGGCATGAGGGGTCACAGCCTCACACCTCTGCTCACATGGAAAATGCCTTCTCGCCAAAGGACAAAAACAACTCCTCACACCTATGGAGACCTGAGCGATCTAGAAGACTGTTTCACACTCTGAACAAAATCCCCCACCCAGATGTTCAAAGGTGAGAGAGCAGGGAGGGAATTGAAGACTCAAAAGCCACTATGGTTGGAAAAGAAACCTAACAAGACAGCTTCTGGGCAGTTAACCCACCTGCACCCACAACAGCCCTTAGAGGAGGAATCATGGGTATCAATAAGGCTCAGCTGATTTTAGAGAGTTCAACCACTCAATGCTCAAGGTTTTGCTCTTCCTCACCCCACCCTAAACCTCATCTTGGGCACCACAATGGAGTAAAAACAGGACGCGGGGGCAGAATATCATTTGATATTCACAGAAGCCCTGGAAGGATGACAAGGGACTTATATTTTCACTTTACCATAGAAATGGAGGCTTAAAGATGTAAAGCAATTTGCCAAACTCAGTAGAGTTAGCAAGTTGTCTGACCCCGTCTTGGCCTATTCACACAGATGGTTTGATGGAAAAGACTAGGGCCAGTGTCATTACCAAAACATCAAGTTGAGGCACCTAGTAATACTGGCCAATAAACAAAGATGTAGATGAAAATTGTTGGCCAAAAGAGTACTCCGCAAAGTTGGGGGTGACGCACAAGCCTGGAATGACTAGTGTTTATCAAAGAGGGTTCTCTGGAGACAGTGTCGAATATTCTGCAGAAGGAGGGAAGAGGAGGCAGGAAGAAGGCCAGATGGGTCCACACTCCCAGAACATTCATCTGACTGCCATCTCCTGGAACACTATGCCTGGCGTGGGGCCCCTGTGCAGAAACCACTTGGTGGCATCTACCCCGGAAACCCATTTGGATCAAGCACTGCAGGCAGCAGAACTGGATCTGGAGTCCCAGGAGAGGAAACAATCAACCTCAGTGTTCTGCTCCCAGCCAGACAGGTCTCTGAGGGTTGCCAGCACTTGGCCTACTGCCTAGCACACAGTGGGGCTATATTAGAAGTTGGTTGACTTAAGTGCTCCTGAAAGAGACTGAAGTACAGAGAGGTGAAGTCATTCTCCCAAGACCACACAGCAGTAAGTAGTAGAAATGAGATTCAATGCAGGTCAACAGGCTATTCAGCATTCAAGCCCTCATGCTTTCCCCTCCACCCTATAGTCTCTTGCCTCAAGGGCCAGAAGAATGTCACTTTCTTGTCTTCATCTCTGTAGCTCCCGACACAATGTCTGCCACACAGTAGGCTCTTATGAATTTTTTGTTGATCAAAGCTTAGAGGTCTGCCCTTAACACTGAGTTCAGGCGGTTTCCTTGCAAAACCACATGGCATACTGGGCAGGAAGTGAGAGGATGAGGCCTGAGGGAGGAACGGGGAGGAAGGGTTCTAGGATACCAGGCAGGGGCCACGAGTTAGGACTGGTCTAAAGCATGGGGAGAAGGCACAACAGACTGACCCCCTCACACAGTGCCTGAAACCCACACCCCTCTCCCCGTGGGCCCCACCCCAAGCCCTGCACATCCTGCCGGTGCTGGTCATGCCCTGGTCCCGCCATCTGTTCCCTCTGCCTGCAACACTCTTCCCTCCCCTCTTAACCTGGTGACCCCAACTCGTCCCTCAGATTTCAACTCAAGCAGCACCTCCTCATAGAAGTTCTCTTGGGCCTTTGTCACCAGGTCAGGTCCCAATTATGGACTCTCATAGCACTTACCACAGTTGCAATTTTGCATATTATATAGATGATTATTTGATCAACACCCATCTCCACTTCTAAACCGTAAGGCTATGAGAAGGCTCTGCTTCGCTCACCATGTCTTCCCAGTGTCCTGCAGTGTCCGGTATTGAGTAAATGCTCAATAAGTATATGTTCAATCAAGGTATGATTGAATGAATACAGAAATGAATGTTGAAACTGGTCACTGTGGTAAGATGAAAATGGCTCTCCAGAAGCTATCCATGTCCTAATCCCTGGAACCTATGAATGGTCCCTCCTATGGAAACAGGGTCTTTGCAGATGTGATTAAATTAAGGATCATCAAAATGAGTCCGACATAGACTTCCCTGGTGGTCCAGTGGTTAAGATTATGAGTTTCCACTGCAGGGGGCACAGGTTCACTCCCTGGTCAGGGAACTAAGATCCCACATGCTGCACGGTACAGTCAAAAAATAAAATAAAATAAAATATAAAATAAAATGATAAGATAAAATAAAATAAAACTATTCCTTTAAAAAAAATGAGTCCTACATGTAATCACATTTAGGTTCCTGAGAAATTCTTGTAATTAAAGAGACAGGGAGATTTGACACATACACCTCACCCTGGCTGCCTTGGGTTCTGGGTCTCTCACAGGGGGACGTGGTTGTACCCAAACACCTGCCAACAGGCCTCAACCTAGTTCTTTGCCTGGCAACCTCCCAACTGACCTACAGCTGGAACGTCCCATCTGCTTCTTTTTGCCTGTGGCTGGTGGGAGTAGGGGCGAAGAGGAGAGTGGTGATGTAGGGTCAGACAGGCCTGGACTGGACCATTTGCTGAGTAACCTTGGGAAAATCATATAACCTCTCAGTTTCCTCCTCTGTAAAATGAGAAAAGAATACCTCAGAAAGGATCAGATGAAGTAATAACAGCGCATTAGGCAGCACAAAAATAAACGCTAGGTTTCCTTTTCCCCTCGCTTTCAAACTAAGCATCCTCCAAGGCAAACACAGTCTCTTTTTCATTTTTGTCCCCCGGTGCTAATCACAGTGGCTGACACAGAGCAAGTACTCAATGAATACTAGCAGATTCAAGCTGTTGACCCAAGAGGGAGAAGGGCCGTGAGGAAGATGTGGCAATAACGGACTTGGTTATCAAAGTGGGACCTCAGAGGAGCTGAGTTACTGACTTATGCTTTAGTATGTAAGGACCAGAGTTGGTGTGGGGAGGAACGTTAAATGGAGAGGGGGAAAGAATTGAGTCCTGAGCACAAGAACACATGTCATGGAAAGAGGCCTCTACTCCAGGAGCCAGAAGAAGTAGCTCATTATATGATTGCACAGGGAGCATCTCCTGAGAACAATGGATGGGCAAGTATCCAGGACTCACATGGAAAGCCTTCTGTTAATTTATAAATGTGGACACAGGTAGTGACCACTTGCAAAACTTTCATGAACCCCAGAGCATTTATTCACTTCAGCTTTCTGAAATTAGGCTTAGAATTTCCACAATTGGTAACATTAAACATGAGTCACCTCTTTGGAGCTTCCTACCGTACATCGAAGTGTTGATAAATGGTATATATTTCTGAACACTTATTACTTCATCAAAGAATTTTTATGTGTTAAAAAAAATGTGTTTACCAAACCGAAGTTCTAAGAAGGGTAAAGGAACCTCACCATATTCAAGAACTCTAAAAAGCTGCAGAAGAAATGCTCATTTTTCTCTCATGGGTCCTGAGAATTTTCCACTTGGGTTCCTTTGGTGTCTGGGAGGAGGGGCTGAGGGGGGAGAGAAGGGCAGGTTCGTGCAGGCAGAAAGGAAGGGCTACTGGCCACCAGAAAGACCAGCAGGACTTCCTGTCATCAGTCACCCAACTGCTGGCTTGTGAAAAAGAGTTTGGAACAAGGTGAGAAGGACAACTCACTTGCTTTTATGTCCCAAAAGGTCAGATGGCCACAGAATGAATCTGGGGGTGAGGTGTGAACTTGTCTATCTAACTGAGCTCCTCCTCTCTGACTTTCATTTTCCTATAGATGATAAGAATTTGAACTGCACCCTCGGACTGTAGAACTTCCCTCTTCCATGCTCCCCTCCCACGCACCCATCCACTGGGAACATGTGCACACTTTCTACGCACTATGCCCGCCTGACCTCCAATGATCATTTCTTGTATTCGTCATTAATTCTGTGAAAGAGGAAAGGCCTTATTTCCAGTATGTCCTGGGGAAAGTGCTGGAAGAGAAGCAGGGGTACAGATGAATTGTCCGCCACGTAAGGATTCCAGGATTCCAAGGGGCAACAAGATCTCTTGGAGCCATGAGGGGACGGGGAGAACAGGCTTTGGGTTATGACCTGGTCAATATATGTTTGGCCTGGCAGTGACCAGAAAGGAGACCCAATCCACAAGAAAAATACCAGCAGTACTAATACTCTACATGTGTATTACACCTTAGAGTTTACAAGACACCTTACATCTAAGCTGGTCCTTAGACGTTATTTATTACAGGTTTAACTCCCTTGAAAGTACATGCTCCTGATCAGGCCAGCGTATGACTAATTTTTGTATCCCACAGGACCTAGTCAAGGGTACTTAACAAACGTTTGCTTACATTAATCCTCTCGACAACCCCAATAGGCTGTAAGAAGAGGTATCATCTTTATATTATAGGTACGAAACCTGAGACCTGGGGAATTTGTGACCTGCCCAAAGGCACAGATGACAACTGACAAACTGGGGCTTAAACCCCAGTTTTAGGTCTTCCCACCCCGCACTCCTACTGCTGCCAGAGGTACAGTGGAATGGATACCTTTAAATTCTTGAAACTGAAAAACTGTATTTCAAGGGTTACAAGCAATTTCTATATCACAGAGTAGTAATTAGGATTTATCTTTAGGTGGGAGCCTCCCTCTGTCCTGGGTGAACCTTCTTAGTCATGTCAATAGAAAGTAAGCATATGCCCATAGTTTTGGGCAAAGGCCCAGACGTCAGTAGTGGACCCAAGACAGGTCCCTCAGACCGAGGTCTAGAGGTTTTGTTTGGCAATGTCAACTGAGTATCTCCTTAGCAGATCCATGGCCTGGAGAAGTTAGAAAAATAGGCTGAATTTAGACTGTCCCATCCCACACCTGAAAATCACTGTTCTTTGTTGTGGCTTTGCTCATAGAAGACCAGGAGCCCAGACACGCACAGGAGAAGCAGGCAAACCTGGTCTCTTCCCCTCCGTGGAGGAATGGCTGTGCAGGGCCCTGGATTATGCTTGACATGCCACTGTCTGGGCCATACAGATGCTGTCCCACCTGTGCTGTTATCTGAGGCTAAGGCAGACTTAAGGAAATACGCCAGCAACTAGCCCTTTGTGGGCCACTGGAGCCACACTATACCTTGGGGTGGGGCTAGGAATTTCCCTTGAAGGATATTGATGCTCTTCCTGTGAATCATCTTAAAGAGAGAAATAAGAAGAAGAAGTAGTGGGCTTTGAGCAGGGAAAGGAAGGCCTCTCCCTTCTCTGGAGGCAAGAAAGTTGTTCAGAGAGGCCTAGAGATTTCCAAAGGTGGGAGGCTAACTGGTTTCTTCCTGCCACAATGACTGCCAGGAGCTTAAGGAAAGTTTTCAGAAGGGGACCAAACTGGTGGGAGCTCCGAGTGGCTACTTCTTAAAGTGGCTGAAAACTATCTCTTTGGTACTTCTGCTATTTGCAAGCCTCCAACAGCAAGTCAAAATGTGATGGGCCCTGTGTCCACACCTGAAGTGAGCAGCTGCAGCCCAGCACCATGAGACCCTAGGAGGTGAGGTGTGAGACTGCCAGGAGAGCCCTGGGCATGGGAGACTTCCCTGGAGAACCCCACAAGTTCTCTGGGAATGGAAGCCCAAGAGCAGATGAACTTCTTCCCTTCGTAGGACAGGAGCTCAGACTGCTGTTAAGTTTACAATTAAAGGGAAATGACACCCCTAAACACTGGAGAAGTCAAAGTCATCTGGACTACAGAAGGAAAACACAGCTGTTTCTTGAAGGGAATGGGATATTTTTGTCAGTGTTCTTAATCTCTCGTACCCAGGTTCATGAGAGCAATGGCAATGGACTAGGTGCTCACCCTTCCTGATAAGATGATTGGAGGCGAAGAGGAGTCCAAGTGTGGTCAAAGGCCCCAGTTGTCCTGGGGTGGGGTGGGGTTCAGCACAACATACAGCCTGGAGAAAGGATGAGTGAATGCAGACAAGGGGAAAGGGCACTGGCCCCCTCTAGTTAGTATGAGGCCTTTCTGCTGAATATTTCTACTAGCCACACTCCCTCTTATTTGGGAAGCCTTTATCAGTTGTCAGAACACTTCTGTATCTGGCCTTGCAACAGCCCAGGAAGGTTACAATTCTTCCAATCCTGTCATTAGCTAATAGAGGTAAAGGGACTGGTGCAAGGGCACACACCTGGCAGTGGCCAAGCTAGGGCGAGAAATGGGTCTCCTGTCTCTGAGGCCCACAGGTTGCTCCCAGCAGCCTTGTGGATCTTGGCCACTGGCCAAGAATGATATCCCAAGTAGACTGCAGGCTTGAGATGGCCCTTGGCCCCAGCTCTGCTGATTCAAGAGAATTAGCAGGGGAGGTCCCTCACCCGGGAGACCAGTATTTCTTCCTCTTTTCTCTTTGCTAGGGGGCACAAAACATGACACGTGATTCACATGGTCTTCATAGTTCCACAAGCCTATTTGTCGGGGCCTGTCAGGCAAAGAGTTGAACTTCAATCAGATCAGGGTTTTGATTCTGCCACTAACTAGCTGAGTCACCTTAGCTAGTTACCTCTGTACTCTGGGTTTCCTCTTCTATTTAAAATGCAAATCTGCCATGTCTCTCTCCTGCCCAAAACCCTTTAGGGAGGCCTATTACCCACCCAACTAAAATTCAAGCAACTCTCCATTCAAGTCTGAGCCACCATCTGAACAGAAGAGAGAAGGACATTCAGAAGGGGGTTCTGTCCCTGGTGAGCTCTTTTATTCTCATCCAGGAGAGAGCCAGGCAGACGGTGAATGGATGTGAATGTTAATTAGGTTCTGTAACCAATAGCAAGAAGGCTCCTTCTGGGGCTGGGCTGGCCCTTGATGACCTCTTCCCCTCACATCTGTCATTCTCCTTGACCCAGTGACTACCAAGTATCCCCAGGCAGCTTCCTTTTCTCTGATTTCTTCTCGGGGTTGGTTCCATTGAGGTCTCTCCCCCTGTTATGTTTAGCTCTGACACAGTGATCACAAGGCCTGGAACTTCCCTCATCACTAGTCCAGGGACAGAAACTGCAAGCCGTGTTTGTTACCACACTCGAGCTGGACTTCCTGCCGCTCAGATGACCACCCTACCCCACAGTGGTGCCCATTCAGAAGCATCAAACTGAAGACCAAGATGAAGTAGAGCGAAAATGGGACAACGGAACCATCCAAAGCCCAAAACTTGTCCTAAAATTTTCCCAGTGTGGCCATGGGGGCAAGGCTCTGCCCACATGTTCTCTGGGGCTCCTCACCTTCCCTCTTCCCACCATACTCAGCCCTGAGCTGTTCCTCCTCCCCGACCCACACCCTCCTCTCTTTCTCTCTCTCAACTCAGTAGACACTTGTCTTTTCCAAGAACTCTTCCAAGATTGGGAAGGGCATTTTTTTATATGGTTGCAAAAGTATGAGCTCTGGAGTCAAACAGACCTGGATTGTAATCTTAGCTCTGCCACTAAGTGGCTGAGTGATGCAAACAAGTGATGTTGTCCCTGACTTCACTTCCCCGTCTGTAAAGCATTAATAATTATGTCAGTCTAGAGGGGGTAGTAATAAGGATTAAATGAGACAATGTTTGCACATTAATCAGGGTAGTTAACATTAGCTGCTATAACAAAAATTCCAAAATCTCGGTGGCTACCTACAAGAAGAGTGTGCCCCACACTCAAGTCACAGGCTGATGTAGATTGGGTGTCTTTCCTGCATAGCTCCCCTCCAAGAGGTGATTCAGGGACCCAAGCTCCTTCCATCCCCTTGGAGTCCCCTTGGAGTCCCCACTAGGCCCCCTCCACTGGCTGACAGAATAGCAAAGACAGAGTTAGAGGCCAGGCCAGGAAGTAGCACCCATCAATTCAACTTTACATTGGTTAAAACCCAGTCACATATTCCACCTAATTGCAAAGCAAGCTAGGAAATGTAGTTGTCATGTGTGCCCAGGAAGAGGAAATGGAATTGCTAACCATCTAGCCAGTCTCTGATACAACATATTAAGTATTTAGCAGAATGACTGATACGTAGTAAGAGCTCAATAAGCAAAGGATACTATTATAATTACTTTCTATTATCTGTCCCAATACTGGTATGAATACCAGAAATCACTGAACCTTACTTAGGTGGACTTTTCACAACACTGAGATTGAATAACTGAATACAAACCAAAATAAACACTGAATTTCTTAAAAGAAAAAGATACAGTAATCATATGTCTGACATAACTTCTGTTCTAGGTGCTTTCTTTGAGGCACCAGGATACACTGGAATAGTCTACATTCAAATGCTGACTCTGCCCTGAGCAAAACATTAACCTATGTCAGTCACAGTGGTTTCCTCTTCTTAAAATAGGAATGCTAATTTACTCACTTTACAGGATTCTTTTAAAAATGCCATATTCCCTCATATCTAAGCATATACTTCCCTCTGTCTGGAACACCCTCCTTGTCCCCTCTTCACCCAGCTACCTCCTACTGATTCCTCAGGTCTCAGCTTAGATGTCACCTCCTCCAGGAAACCTTCCCTATCCTTGACCCCAGTTGTGGTAGAGTGTCTGTCTCCTGTGTCCCCATGTGAGCCTGTATTTTCCTTCCCAAAGCACTTACCACAGCATATTAAAAATCTCTGTTCACTTTCTGTCTCTAGCTGAGTGTTCATTTCTTGTGGAAAGGGACCTTGTTTTCACCACCATTTTTTCCTCAGCCTCAACAATGTGCAGGCACATAATATCCCCAGGTTCATAATGATATGCATTAAATGTATGTCATATGAATGAATTAAGAAATCCTGATCCTTCTGCAAAATGGTGAGGGGGTATAGATTGTAAACTCTTACAATTCAACACAAAACTAAAAGTAAAGACAAGTTCAGAAAGACACAGCGCAGCATACTCCTTGTAAAGGTCAACGGGAACTAAGAAGTCATTTCAGACAGCAGCCACACCCTCGGGTCATGCCTGGGTACTTCTGAGCAATTGGCTAACTTTTCATCTCTCAGTTGAGCAACAGAGGGTGCAAAAAATATCCTCACACATTAAAAACCTCCAGGCTGATGTAAGAGTGTGGCAACAAGAGCTGTCCACTTAGGGTGGCCCTGGCTGACCATATGTCCTGCTGGGCTTGCATATACCACTCTTCGCTATCCATGTGGCCAGTGCATCCGACCACCATCAAAAAATGAGGTCCTGGGCTTCCCTGGTGGCTCAGTGGTTAAGAATCCGCCTGCCAATGCAAGGGACACAGGTTTGAGCCCTGGTCCGGGAAGATCCCACATGCCGCGGAGCAACTAAGCCCGTGCGCCACAACTACTGAGCCTGCGCTCTAGAGCCCGCGAGCCACAACTACTGAAGCCCACGTGCCTAGAGCCCATGCTCCGCAACAAGAGAAGCCACAGCAATGAGAAGCCCGCGCACCACAGCGAAGAGTAGCCCCCACTCGATGCAACTAGAGAAACGCAGCGACGAAAACCCAATGCAGCCAAAAATAAATTAATTAAATAAATAATTTTTTAAAAAAATGAGGTATTTCTAGTCCCAAGGTAGATCTTCAGATACAGGATGGGACTTCCATCCCACCCCCCGCCCCCCATACACGCACATAGTCTGAAGCACATGCCACCACCCAACAACAGTGAAGTGGACAGTTTGTCTCCCATGCCCAGTTACCTTCCCTGCACCTGGAGTGAAGTGTCAGATGAGCCAATTGACAGAGGTATGAGTGACTGATGACGTTTATCCAGTTCTTCCGAAGCACTATTACCCAGCAGGAAAAAAAAAAAAAAAATGTGGTGCTCCAAGGACAATGGTGCTTCAAGGACAAAGGACGACCCTGCCTGAAAAAGTGTCAGCGTTACACCCCCTACCGGACTCTTAATCGCCCTCCCCACCATGTTGCAATGGTTAGGAAATTTCTGAGCCCACCTGGGCAACGGGACCTGTCCCAAATAAGGAAAGGCATATGCCCTGTCCCACTCCCACCCTATAGAAGGAAGGTATATGTGCCTCGACCAATCAGTAAACGAAATTTTCACCTCGGGCCATTCCTTTGTTTTCTGGTTATAAAAACTGATCAATAGCACATGTTCTGGCTCGACTCTCCCAGACTACTAGGAGGTCGACCCGCCGTTCTGGCGGCGACCCTTCCCTCTAATAAATTCTATATTCTTTACATTCTGCCTTGTGTCTGGAAATTCTTTTCCAACCCCCGTTCGGACCACGACAAAAAACCTCTAAACATGAGATTTCAGGCAGGCGAGGGAAACCAAAGAAGGCTGGAAGACGTCGTCGGCACCCCTTCCAAAATATTAAGCAGGTACCCTGAGCACCTGAGACAATCTCCTTCCCAACTCTGAGCAGCTGCGGATCCCAACCCTACTCTTCCGTAAAATTTGCTCTAACACCCTCACCCCACTTTCCGCACCCACAGGGACAAGGCTGTTCCTCGCCACCTGCACCGCAACAGAACACACACACACACACACACACACACACACACACACACACACACACACACACACACACACACACACACACACACACACACACACACACACACACACACACACACACACACACACACACACACACACACACACACACACACACACACCAGGCTACCCTATTACACCGGGGGCCCCGGGAGGCGAGGAGGGTGAGAGTTGCCCAGAGCCCGGCCCCCGCCCCGGGACAGCATGCGCAAGCCCTGCCCCTGCTTCCTCTCCACCTGCCTGGGCTGACCGCGCTCCGCAGCGGTTCTGGCTCCCTGACGCCGCTGCTCGGGCTCCCTGACGCCGCGGCTCGGGGGCGGGGCGTCTCAAGGCTCCGCCCCTATGACGTCAGCCTAGCGGGGCGTGGCCTGGCAGGCGGTCGGAGGCTTCAGTCTCAGTCCCGCAGAGCGGCGACCGGAGGCAAGCATCCCGGCTCTGGCTTCTGCTCCCGCTCCGGAGGATGCGGCTCGACTAGGATGCTGCCGCGCCTGATAGTGCAGCTTCCGGCCCTCCTCAGCCTGCTCCTCGGCTTTCGCGCGCACGGTAAGGATCGGGGTCTAGCCCTGACCTCTCCGCGCCCTTCCCGCTCCCCCTCCTACCGGTCGTCACTCCTACATTAAAGTTCTGAGTCCCACGGAGAATCACGTCTGGTTTGCCCTCTATGGAGAGGGGCACCCATTATCTCCCTACTCCCCGAATCTCCCTCATTCTGGCAAGCCTGGGTCTCAGGCTCACCCGTTGTGGACGTGGAAGAGACTGAGATTGACTAGGGGAGGGGGAAGTATGGATAGAGAAGTTAAATGACCCCCCCACACACACACAAGTCACCGTCCACCCGCCTCCCTGTGCGTCATAAATTTACCCCTGGCTTTTTTGTTGTTCTAGTTCAAATGAAGAGACTGCTGGTCCCTCTGGGGAATTACTTTGATCTCAGTCTGACTCTACCTTCCCTTAGCTCTCCGATTAATCTATTTCTGCCCCGTGCCATGTCACCCTATCTCAGCACTTTTCCCCCACTATTACCTGTCACCCCCATCGGATCATCCCTTCTCCTCCTTTAGCCCCCAGTGCTCTCCCACTGCCACCTGCCTCCCTCCTCCCTACTGCTACTCCTTAGCTCACCTAACCCAGCCAGAAATCCTGGAAAGTTTCTGCAATTGAAAAGACTAAATCCTGAAGGGAGAAAATGAAAGGGCTGGCAGCCGGAGGGACCAGGAGCGGAGGCAGGGAGAGCAGGGACTGAAACTGCTTCTACATGACGCCAGAATACGAAGTAAAACATGCAGTCACCATTCACATGATAGAGAGCTGAGCTGGGGATGTGCAGCCCCAACACCACAATGACCCACTGTGTTTTTCACTTTCCGTATACTGTTTTGAAATCGAGACACAGACTTGAGGATCAAAGACAGTATAAGAAAGCAAGCAAGGGACCGGGACAGATGTGCTTTCTAAGTGAGGATGACAGTCAGAAAAAAGAAGCATTATTAGAGAGATGATGAGAAGTTGGAGAACAAGGGAAGCCTGGGAGTCGCTGTCAGATGGAGAGACATTAAGGGATCGAGGAGGAGAGAAGAGGAGCTGAATGTGGGTATTGGCCTGGACATACTTCATTGCATTCGATCGGCAAGACTCTTAAAGTAGGTGTATTTATCACATTCTTACAAATGAGAGAACAAGTTCAGGGAGGTTAAGTGATTTGTCTGAGTCACACTAGCAAGTGCTAGTTTGAGCCTCTTGAAGTTAGTTTCCCATGGTGAGAGGTGTAGCTGGCTGTGAGGGGAACACAGGAGGTGGAGAGAGGCACTGGTACTTAGTATATATCACCTTGGAGCCAAGGTGCCAGCTCTTTGTGGAAACGTCCTCAGCCCAGTCTAGACCCCGGGCTGCCTGTCCTAAGGCTGGGCATCTGGCTGCAGTAAAGCCCTCCGAGAAGTGGGGGCAAGCACTCAGCTTGGGGTTCTGTGAAGAGAAACAGGTAGATGCCAACTAGCAGGATATCTGTGTACCCAAAGAACTCCAGAGAGGGGGGCCTTGGGCTAGAGCCAGGGCTGGGACCAGGGTGGGGACCAGGTGTGGGGACGGAGAGCAGGCCTTGGGATGGGGCTGGAGCAGGGACAGGGATTGGGCAGAGCCAGGGACCAGCTCATCTGAGAGCTCACTGTGGGCACATCTTAGCCCTCAGCCCCTGCCTTCTTGCCTGGGAGGCATCACACCCACCTTGGCTCTTCTCAACCAGCACTTCTGCTTCTGATCACCTACAGCACAGGACAGTGATTTAAGGACACTATACTAGCTCTGGGATCAGACGCATCTGGATTCAAAGGCCCACTCTACCGCTTACTACCCCATTGACCTTGGGCAAGTCACTTAGCCTCTCTGAACCTTCATTTCTTCTCTGGTGAAATTGGGGTAATAAATGCCTGCCTTGTAGGATTACTGTGATAATTAAATGAGACAATATATGTAAAGTACTTAGCTGAGTGCTCAGCTCAAGGTAAAGTGCTCAGTAAATGGGAGCTGTTAGAATGCCTGCTACCATCACCACCATCATCTCCTCCCTGGCGGGGAGGTGGAGGGGACCTCTGCTAGCTCTGGTACTGACACTGTTCTCCCTGCGGACAGAACTGCCCAGACCTTCATCTGCGTGGTTTGAAGCAGAATTTTTCTACCACGTCCTCCACTGGACTCCCATCCCGAATCAGTCTGAAAGTACCTACTATGAAGTGGAGCTCCTGCGGTAAGCAAAAGGGAGGATGGAGAAAGGAGGGAGGTGAGGGAGGGAGTGGGTGAGTCCATCCCCTTCTACCCATGCTGGCATGGGAAGATACCTGCCTTGTTACTGAAATGACACCAGGAAGGACCCTGGCACATATCCATCAGTTGACAAGTACTGATCAAGTCTCATATGGGCAGAGTAGTGTGCTGGAAGCTCTGGGTGAGAAAGCCAAGGTATTGCCTTTATCCTCAAGATTTTTCCATGTTATTGGAAAAACAGGAAAAGCATCCGTAAGCCAGTTGGAGAACAAGGAAGCCCTAAGGACTACAGATGTAGTTGGGAGAAAGGAGGAATTGGGCTGTGTTGCAGGGAGTGGCAAGTCTTCCTGGATGAGTTGGCATTTGAGCTACTCGTATTCCAATCTAAGAGTCTTCTAGAGCGCAGAGAAATTGGTACAGAGTCCCAGAACCAAGGGAGATCCCCTTGCAACTAGATGCCCCGGACTAAAGGGAATACCCTGAGGGCTATACCGTCACGAGAGCTCTCCCCTGGCCTCTTGCTTCCCTCCTAAAGGAGTTAGGTTTGAGCACAAGTTCCTCTCCCAATGCCTACCCCGCTATCTCCCCAGGTATGGAGTAGAGCCCATCTACTGGAACCCCATCCGCAGCTGTAGCCAAACCTTGGTGCTGTCCTGTGATCTCACCATGCAGACCCTGGACCTGTATCATAGCAATGGTTACCGAGCCAGAGTCCGGGCAGTGGACGGAGGCCAGCACTCAAACTGGACCTCTCCCAACACCCGCTTCTCTGTGGATGAAGGTGCTTTTCCTCCCCGGGACCTAGAACATGGCTTTCAGGGTCCTTTCCGGCCGGAAGCTCTAGTCTAGAACTTTTCTTTCCATTCCCATAGCTCGCCTCATCTGCCTGGCTTCCTCGCCGGGGATTTAGTTGCCCAAACAAGCCTGAGTCAGGACTTTGGAGAAGGTTTAGATGAAAATAGCCAAGTTATTCAGGATTTAAAAGGGAACTGGAGTTGTTTATCCTACAGAAGAGAAGTCTTGGGGTGAGTTGGGGCAGCTGAGTCACGAGGGTCAGGTTGGTGTACTTGTAGGGTTCTGGGAGGGGAAGCAAATCCATAAGCACTCAGCATAGGGCAGCAAGCTGGAGGCAGAATTTCTATCAGGTCCTCCTCCCTTTAAGAATGAATTCCTCGGGGTCACGGTGTGAGGCTTTGAAGCAGGGAGGTGCTATTGAAGCAAAGTTGGGAGTTTCTCTCTGCAGAGAGAAGAGAAAAGAATAAGCCCCAAATGTGATGGGATTCTTTCCTTCTGCAGATTGGGACTGACTGTGCTCTATGTGTGTGGCAAGGCTGCTCTGCAGAATTCAGAATGATGCTCTTGGAGGTCATTGTCTCCCAAATGCCTGCCCACAGGCCGGTACTCCACTGGCTGCAGAAACATCACTGAAGAGTGTGTTTAAAATAGGCATTTCCTGGGCTTCCCTGGTGGCGCAGTGGTTGAGAGTCCGCCTGCCGATGCAGGGGACACGGGTTCGTGCCCTGGTCCGGGAAGATCCCACATGCCAGGGAGTGGCTGTGCTCCGCAGCGGGAGAGGCCACAACAGTGAGAGGCCCATATACCGCAAAAAAAATAAAAATAAAAAAAATAGACCTTTCCAGGGCCCAGCTTCCAAAATTCAGATTCACTGTGTCTTGAGTGGGTCTGGGCATCTGCGTTTTTAACATGCTCCCCAGGATATCCTTATGTTCTGCCAGGTTGAGAAACCTGTAGCCCAGGTTTTAGGGTGGGTAAAGCTTGACCCTGGAGGCCAGGTATGGATGGGGTGCCCAGGCCCTCCCCAGGCTGCACGCCTCATGGTTTTGTCTCCCGACTCAGTGACTCTGACAGTTGCCGGCGTGAAGCTAGAGGTGCACGATGGCATCATCTTTGGGGTGATCCAGCTCCCCAGGCCCAAGATGGCCCCAGCAGGCGACACATATGAAAGCATCTTCCACAACTTCCGGGAGTATGAGATTGAGGTTCGCAAGGTACCAGGACGATATAAGGTATGGGATTCCCCAAGGCCAGGCTTCCCTTGTGTACCCCTGGGGAACTTTTCCAGCAGAGTCGAGAGAGCTTGTGGGGCAAGTGGGGGTAGCCAAGATGGCCTGAGCCCTTAAACCTGTGCTTCTGCCAGGTGGCAGGGACGACAGTGCCCGCTAGGTGTCAGGCAGCGCAGGAGATGTTATAACTATTGCTTCCAACCCCCTTGCAGATGGGGATTTTATTCCATGTTATAGATGGCAAAATGAAGCTCTCAGAGGCTATGAAAATGCCCAAGCACACTCCCATAAATGGGAGATCTGGAATCTGCAAAATCCATCCTCTTTCCTTTCAACCACAGTTGATTCTAGCCTCTTCTGGGATGGTCCTCAGTATCTATAAAATACTTCCTTTTTGCTTTTTTTTTTTTTTTAACATCTTTATTGGAGTATAATTGCTTTACAATGTTGTGTTAGTTTCTGCTGTATAACAAAGTGAATCAGCTATACGTATACATATATCCCCATATCCCCTCCCTCTTGCGTCTCCCTCCCACCCTCCCTATCCCTCCCCTCTAGGTGGTCACAAAGCACCGAGCTGATCTCCGTGCTATGCCGCTGCTTCCCACTAGCTATCTATTTTACATTTGGTAGTGCTTATATGTCAATGCCACTCTCTTACTTCGTCCTAGCTTACCCTTCCCCCTCCCCGTGTCCTCAAGTCCCTTCTCTACGTCTGCGTCTTTATTCCTGTCCTACCCCTAGGTTCTTCAGAACCATTTTTTTTTTTAGATTCCACATATATGTGTTAGCATACAGTATTTGTTTTTCTCTTTCTGACTTACTTCACTCTGTATGACAGACTCTAGGTCCATCCACCTCACTACAAATAACTCATTTCGTTTCTTTTTATTGCTGAGTAATATTCCATTGTATATACACGCCACATCTTCTTTATCCATTCATCTGTTGATGGACACTTAGGTTGCTTCCATGTCCTGGCTATTGTAAATAGTGCTGCAATGAACATTGTGGTACATGACTCTTTTTGAATTATGGTTTTCTCAGGGTATATGCCCAGTAGTGGGATTGCTGGGTCATATGGTAGTTCAATTTTTAATGTTTTAAGGAACCTCCATACTGTTCTCCATAGTGGCTGTGTCAACTTACATTCCCACCAACAGTGTAAGAGGGTTCCCTTTTCTCCACACCCTCTCCAGCATTTATTGTTTGTAGATTTTTTAATGATGGCCGTTGTGACCTGTGTGAGGTGATACCTCATTGTGGTTTTGATTTGCATTTCTCTAATGATTAGTGATGTTGAGCATCCTTTCATGTTTGTTAGCAATCTGTAATCTTCTTTGGAGAAATGTCTATTTAGGTCTTCTGCCCATTTTTGGATTGGGTTGTTTGTTTTTTGATATTGAGCTGTATGAGCTGCTTGTATATTTTGGAGATTAATCCTTTGTCAGTTGCTTCATTTGCAAATATTTTCTCCCATTCTGAGGGTTGTCTTTTCGCCTTGTTTATGGCTTCCTTTGCTCCTTTTTGTTTTTAATACAAACTAAATCATGGTAATCACAGAGATCTTGGGCTGCCTCGATAATGCAGGGTTTTTTATCTTAGAAAAAGACCACTAAAGGGGGTTGGCCTTCAGTGCTTTAGAGCATCTCTAAAGCCCCTTCGGCTCTCAGCTTGCATATGGCATGGAACAAGGATATCGTGTTTACTGCTCTGATTGTTTTCGTTTCAGTCCCATGACAAGATAAAACATGAAAACTTTAACCTCCCAGTCCCGAGAGGGGTGGGAGAGTTCTGTGTCAGGGTGAAACCATCTGTCAGCTCCCGAGTGAACAAGGAGGTCTGGTCCAAGGAGGAGTGCATCGTGCTCACCCCGCAGTGTGAGTTGGTCAGGGCTGCTGTCTGGGCAGAAGGGAGGCAGGAAGGGCCTCTCACTTCTGAAAAGCATTCCACTGAGGGCTGCCGATGTGGGGAACTGTGCTAGGTGCCCCCCAACTGCGACACAGCTCTCCATCCTCACACAGCTCTATGAAAGAGCTCCTATTGTCCCCATTTTAGAGATGCAGAAACTGAGGCTCAGTACCTATAAGCAACTTCCAGGGTGTGGCCACAAAGCCAGGTCTCCCAGCTCTGCGGGTGCTTCCACTGGAGCCCAGCTGCACTCCCAGGAGCCCTTCTGCAGCACTCCTCAGCCAGCTGTGGTGGTTCCTGTTTGTTACATTCCTCCGCTGTCTTTTCTTAGAGCTGGGGGCACCAAGGGCTTCTCCGAACTTCCCCTCCTCCCCCTCAGAGGAAAGCAGAACTGAGCTGACTCCTCCCCACAGCTGCAAAAGTCAGCAAATACTGTGCCAGGCTCTCAGCCCGGTGCTGGAAAGGGGAGGGAGGGAAGGGAAAATGGCATGTGAAGGCTGTGGTTCTGCCCACAAGGATCTTACAGTCTGGCTGGGAAGACAGGGTGTGCCCAGAGCAGGCTGTAACTAGCTACTCAGGACAACATATGTCAAGTGCCCAGCGAATCATGCCAACAGTCAGTGCGCTGGGAGTGCCCGGTCCAGTGTGGGCAGCGTCCAGCAATGACCAGAGGGACTCCTTACTTTTCTGCAGTACATTTCAGTTTATGGCAGACACGCACAAACTCATTGTCATTTCAGCCTCACTCTGCCTTACTGAAGCAGAGGAAGGCACCATCTGTGTGCCAGGCGGCCTTAAGAGCTTTTCAACATCCACTCACTGATATAGAAATAGTTTTGTATACAGGTCTAGGTTCAAATCTCAGCGTCGTCACTTATGAAATATATGACCTTGGGCAACTTGCTTAACCCCTCTGGGCCTCAGGATGCTAACCTATAAAAATAGGGAAGATATTCACCTCCTAAGGTGGCTATAAGAATCAGGTGACATAGTACAGTAGTCCCCCCCCTTATCTGAAGGGCATACGTTCCAACACCCCCAGTGGATGCCTTGAAAGCATGTATATATACTATGCTTTTTCTCTATACATACATACCTATGACAAAGTTTAGTCTATAAATTAAACAAAAATTTAAGAGAATGCCCAAATTGACACCATCACTACTCTTGCACTTTGGGGCCATTATTGAGTAAAATAAGGGTTACTTGAACAAAAGCACGGGATACCACAACAGTCCATCTGATAACTGAGGCAGCCACTAAGTGACTCACGGGTGGGATCTGCTGGACAGAGGGATGATTCATGTCCCGGGCCAGACAGAGTGGAGCAGTGTGAGATATCATCATGCTACTCAGAACGGCACACGATTTAACTGATGCATTGTTTATTTCTGGAAATCTTCCATTTAACGTTTTTGGACCACATTTGAACACAGGTTAACTGAAACCACGAAAAGCAAAACCACAGATAAGGGGGGATATTATAAAGGGCTTGGTTCATGGTAAGTGCTGTGTGCTTCACAGCCATCTATGAGGTAGGCACTATTATTTTGCCCATTTCGTAGACGGTAAAACTAAGGCTCAGATAGGCTAACTAATTTGTCCACAGCCTCACAGCTAGTAAGTGGTAGAGCTGGGATTTGAACCCAGGTCTGGCTGCTCCCAAAGCCTCCCTTCTTACCTGCTGTACCATCCTGCCCCACCACTATGTATGCCTTCATGTGAGTTTTGTGCAGAGAGCTGGAGGCCATGTGTCTAGTGAGGGAATCCTTCAGGGCAGAGGTTGGAGGGCCAGGCAGGGACTCCCAAGAATCCTGGCGTGGCCTCCAGAGTTGTGGCCTATAGGTAACCTGGGGGGGGGGTGTGGGGGGGGGTCACTCGGCCCCTCACCACGAGGCTCCTGAGAGGGGCCATGGGATCCTCGGGGACTGCCCCTCCATATCGCATGGAACCAGGCTATAAACCCATCGCTCTGGGCCCACAGATTTCACCGTGACCAACCTCAGCATCTTCTTCACCTTTGTCCTGCTGCTCTGTGGAGCCCTGGCCTTCTTCCTGGCCCTCCAGCTGTATGTGCAGCGCCGGGGGAAGCTGCCCACCGTCCTGGTGAGTCTCACGGGGAGGCCACTGCCCCATCCTTCCCGGCCCCACCAGGACTCCGGGAGGCAGGGAGAACCCTCCCAGGCAGGCCGTGTACCCTCAGCCCTGACATTATCAGAGGCACCTTCATCAAGCACCATGGGGGCGGAGGGAGGGCTTGAATGCCAAGCCCAGCACGGAGAATGTTGCCTTATAGTGGCCCAGATAAGACACAGTAATCCCAACCCACCATGCGCCATTTTGTTACTATTTGCCAATAATTGGCCACAGACCAGCCCCTGTGCATTAGTACCTCGGAGTCAGGTAGTTATAGCCTCACTTTACAACTGAGGAAACTGAGGCATAGAGAGATTGTTACGTGCAGAGGGTCCCACAGCCAGGAAGAGTCAGGGCCGGAGCCCAGCCTTTCCCATCCCTAGAGGCTGGCGATGGGTGCTCTGGAACAGGCAGACAAAGGGCTGCTGTCAGTGTGGGAGAGAGCAGAGCGGAGAGGTGATGCTGAGAGGCGAGCATCTCCGGACCTTCCCACAGCCTATCCTCTTGCTACACAGTGCTGACAAACACCGCATTTGTAGTCAGCCGGCCTCCAAAGTTCAGCTTGCCACATTGAGCAGCATTTCCAGACCACAGCCCGTCTCTGGCCTGGGATTCAGACTGGACCAAAGGTGGTCCCCACAGCTGACATTACTGTGATGGTCGAGGGCTCAGCTGTAAGGGTGGGCTCCTTCAGGGAGACCAGGGCCCAGGGAAGCTCACAGCTGGAAGGGGACCCTCCACAAGGATCCCAGGATCTCTAGGAAAAATAAGGAGAGAGACAGAGGCCCTCTGAAATTATTTTGAGTAAGAACTCTGGGATGGGGATGGAGGGGAGAGAAGAGGGGTGGGGCTGCCTGGTGAGTGCACCAAGGAACCTGCCCTCAGGGATGGGTAACTAGACAGCAGAGTGGTAGGAAAGGACCACTGGATGGGAGAGTCTTAGCTGGGCTTGGGAAAAGGCATCTAGTAAGAGAGAGGTAGCTGTTGAGTTACAGTTACCAAGCAAATACAACATGCAAAATGTTGTACGGAAGCAGCTGAGTAATGTGGCCACTGGTCCCAAGGGGCTTGATTACGTCTGGTGGGGCAGCCAACGAATCAACGATTACGTTTAATGCAAACCAGTGAAATGGACATAGATGCAAAAATGCCAAAGGAGATGACAAGCAACCTCTGTTTTTGTTGTTCTTTCTGAACATTTGGATCACAGAATTGACTTGTCCTCATGAGTTTTTTCGTCCTCAAGATAAGTACAGCCCAGTTTCCTTCCTCTAACGATCACAGCCGTTACTAACTTTATAAATAACATGCACTTGCTTGTTCTCATTCATTAGCTGCTTTGATCTGATCTTCAATGATTATCAAAGTAAGCATTGTTAAACAAGTGGGGATTACAAATCAGGACAGTTGAGTACCAATTCCAGATCTATTTGTTCTTTGCTGCTGTGTGACACTGGGCAAGTCATTTAACTTCTCTGAGGTTCAGTTTTCTCCTCTAGGAAATAGAGATAATAATACTTCTTTAGAGAATTATTAGAGAGTAAAATTCAGTTCACCAAGTGTTTATTGAGTGCTTTCTCTGTACCAGGCACTGTTCTAAGTATTTTACATGCATGAACCACAACTTGAGAAGGCAATACTGTCATTACTTCCATTTTGCATAGGAGGAACTAAAGCACAGAGAGGATAAATGATTTGGCCAAGGTGACACAGCTGATAAGAGGCAGACCTGGGATTTGAACCCATGAAGTCTGGCTCCAGAATACACATCCTTAGTCACCAAGCCACATGATATCAATAGGGATACAACCAATAAGAGTTGCATTAGAGTCATCACATACAAAAGGAACAAGGGCAGATGTGCAACAGTGAGTCAGTAAGTCAGTCAACAAACCGTTGAAGTGCCTACTATGTGCCAGCTCAGTTTAAGCTCTGGGAACAGAGTGGCCCATAAGAACAGACGACTCCTGCCCTCAAGGAGTTTCTATTCTCTTGGGGTTGGAGATCGTGTGTGTGTGTGTGTGTGTGTGTGTGTGTGTGTGTGTGTGTGTGCGCGCGCATGTGGGGGCACAGAAAACAAAAAAATAACTCCAGGAACTAAGTGCTAGGAAAAAATAAACTGGGTTAATGGGAAGAGAGTGTCTGGAGCACTGCTTTAGCAAGGGTGATTGGGAAAGTTTCTCTGAGGAGATGACATCTGAATTGAGACCTGAACGATAAGGAGGATACAGCCATACAAAGTGCTAGGAGAAGAGTATTCCAACCAGGAGTAGCCTGTGCAAAGGCCCTGAGACAGCACTGTCCAGAGCAAAAGGAACATCAGTGCGGCTGGGGCACAAGAGCAAGGGGGAGAGAGGTTAAGTGACTTCCCTGGGCCTCTGGGCAATTAATGGGGAACGAGGCCCCCTCAGCTGCTAGCTCTGCTTGTTTCACTGCCCCACGCTGCAGCCAGGCTGCGTTTATGTGAGTCACTCAGGGAGTGAAGAAATTAACTCGGTGTCTCACATCCAGCGTTGTAAGAGATGAAATGAATAACATGGGATAGGATAGGACAGGACAATACAATAGATCACAGTGCACAGGTAGTAACGATAAGTATTATTTTGTGAAATTGGTTTCAATCATATATGAGTTGTATATTTATGGGCTATTTACATACAGGTTATTGTGTAACATATTTCTTACTTGGGGTCATAGTGGAAAAAAGTCTGAAACACATTTCTAAATCTCAGTGGGTCCAGCCTGCTTTCGGGTTTGAAAAGCACTGCTGATAGAGCCTCCCGAGAATGTTCTCCTTTCCCTGCAGCCTCCCATTCTGCCTGTCATTCTGTCCGAACTCCGAGAATACGGGCTTCTTAGGTATCTGGCCTGAGTCAAACTGAGAATTGCATGAGGAGGAAAACTCAATTCTGAACCAAAACCGAAAGGACAAGTGGCAGTGTACTCCAGGCTCTGCACGACCCCTCTGTTGGAGCAGTACCTCCTGAACCCCTGGCCTCCCCTGGCCACACTGGGGCGGGTTCCTGCAGGTGACCCTCCCACCCCTCACTCTACCCTCTCCTCCCCAGGTCTTCAAGAAGCCCAGTCCCTTCAGCCTCATCAGCCAGCTTTCCTGCCCAGAGACCCAAGACACCATTCACCCCCTCGATGAGCAGGCCTTCCCCAAGGTGTCCCCAGAGCTGAGGAACTCGGAGCTGCACGGCAGCACGGACAGTGGCTTCAGCAGTGCCAAGCCATCCCTGCAGACT
The DNA here is from genome assembly GCF_963455315.2 of Globicephala melas. Lineage (NCBI taxonomy): Eukaryota > Metazoa > Chordata > Mammalia > Artiodactyla > Delphinidae > Globicephala > Globicephala melas. Next base: position 93,558,193 of record NC_083321.1, read on the forward strand.
GATGAGCCCCAGTTCCACCTCCCTGCCCCCCACCCCCAGGCTGGGGGTACTTTGGGAAAGGGGGTGCCCCGGTTGCCGGAGGACAGCTGCAGTAGCGGCGGCAGCAAAAGTACAGACAGCGGGATCTGCCTGCAGGAGCCCAGCCTGAGTCCTGGCACGGAGCCCAGCTGGGAGCCGCAGGCGGGGAGCGACAGCCGGGACCAGCTTGACAGTGGCATTGGCCTGGTCCAGAACCCTGAGGGGCAGCCTGAGGATGTTCAGGGTGGCTCAGCTTTGGGCCATGTGAGTCCCCTGGGACCGGAGGTGGCTGCGGGAGAAGACCCAGCTGCGGGGGCCTTCCAGGGCTACCTGAAGCAGACCCGGTGCCCGGAGGAGAGGGCAGCCGAGGCGGGCGGCCTGGAAGAAGAGTCCTCCTCAACAGATGGCCTTGGCCCCAAATTCAAGACATGCGTGGACGCTGAGGTGGACTGGCCTCTACCAGCCCTGGCCAAGGGCTATTTGAAACAGGACCCCCCAGAAATGACTCTCACTCCCTCAGGGGCCCCAGCTGGACAGTGGAACCCACCAACTAAGGATTGGTCACTCCTGGGCTTGACCCGCTGTGGTGACCTTGGAGCATCTGACTGGAGCTTTGCCCACGACCTTGCCCCTCTGGACTGTGTGGCAGCCCCAGGCGGTCTCCTGGGCAGCTCTGACTCAGACCTGGTCGCCCTGCCACTCATCTCCAGCCTGCACTCAAGTGAGTGACTCGGGCCAGAGGGCTGCTTTTGGTTTCCGCTGCACCCTGCCTGGACCCAGAGGGGCCCCAGGGGATGAAAGTGAAACACGAGGCCAGTCTGGGCACTTTTCTGCAAGCGTAGTGAGGCCAGCGCCAGGCCTGGTAAGTGTCCAGGGCAGGAGGACACTCAGCTAGCACAGGGTACATGTGTGGCATTGGCCTCCTCTGCAGACGGGGCCCTGCAGACTCTGGCGGAACTGAGAAGGGCAGGGCAGAGATCTCCACCTCCTTGGGATGCTTCCCATATTGTAAAGGACTGCTTGCTCAGGGGAATCATGGGGCCTTTTGGAGTTGTGGTGAGGCCACCAGGCTGAAGTCAGCTCAGAGAGCCAGGCCGCCCTGCTGAGGCCAGCCATGTGTCAGGGCCTCCAGCAGGATAGAGGGCCGAGAGGATGGAGGCTTCAGGGCCTCGCTGCAGGGGCCATTTCTAGGAGGTAAAAGAGGGAGCAGGGGTCAAAGGGAGCTGAGATGCAGAAGGGGGCTTCTGGCTCAGAATCCAGCGCTCTGGGGATGGCTTGTGTCCATCTGCAGACAGCACCCTCTTTCAAGCAACTAGAGCAGCATCCCCCTGGGGCACTTGGAGTGGCCAAGCCATGCACTACCCTCACCCTGCTGCCCACACCATCTTGCTGACAGTACCAGCGAAAGCATGGGTGTTTGTACTGGTCAAAACTCAGGCCTTCAGGTGGCCTCTAGGCTTGGACGCCACCTTATCTGCCCAAGAGGGTCAGGGTTAGGACCTGCACTGTGTTTGCTGCTGACATCCAGCTATAGGACAGGACACTGGGGTAGGGTCTCTGTTCAATGATCAGCTGTGCGACCTTGGGCCAGCCACTTCTCAGAGGGCCTCAGTTATCCCATCTGTGATGTAAAGAATCTCTAGGGGACCCTTCTAGATGATGGATGGATGATAGCCAAGCTGGCTTCTGGGGTGACATCTCCAACCCCAACTGACCCTGGGTAGGGAGGAAGCCACGCCTTCACAGAGCTGGCTTCTTTCCCATGCCGCAGGCTAACTGATGTAGCAAGAGTGCATGGCATTGTGCTGAGAGAACAATCAGACCCTGGGCCCAGAGAGGGGGCAGGTGTGGGCCCCGCTTCCCCACAGTCAGTTTAGAATCTGTCTGCAAAGCCATTTTACAATCCGTGGGCAGGGAACCTGGGAGGGGTGATAGGCCTGGGGCGTGCCCACCGCCCAAGTCATCCTCGGCCCTGTGTTTTCCGTGGCATTCTGGGAATAGACATCAGGCCCAGGGAATCCAGCCAGAGCCCCTTCCACTCTGCCAGGAAGCTCGTAGGCGCCAGTCCGATAATAACTCCCTCTAGAAACAGGCTTGAAGGAGGGGTTTCTCAGCGTTTCCTTGGAAGGTTTATTTATTTATTTTGTTCATTTATTTATTGAAGAAGCAGCAAGATACAGGGAAAGAGTTCTGGGTATTTCGATAGCCTAGGAGTTCTCATTCTGATTTCACTGTTTCTAGCCGTGTGACCGTGGGAAAGCCACTCTTCCTCATCTGTGAAACCAGAAAACGTTGTCTGACTTGTTTCATTCATAAGGGTGTGAGGTTCCACTGACGACGAGGATGTGAATGTGCCTTGAACGCAGGCTCTGTAAATGAGTGACATGTGTTCTTTCTTCCAATAAATTGTCAGAACCACAGGAATCTTGGGAAACCAATCAGATTTCTGATGACACAGTGGCTGGTAGAGGCATCAAGTTGTTGACGACCGAGAATGATAATGAGTAGATGTGCGATGTCACTTAAGCTACCAAGACTGAGGACTTAGGCTCAAATCAGGTCCAAGTCGTCATGTTAACATTTATTTTCTGTGACCGTGGGCAAGTTTCTTACTAAGTTCCAGTTTCTTCATCTATAAAATGGGAATAATCATTCCTCATGGGGATGTCAGGAGGTTTAAATGAGATCACACATGAAGAGTTACATTTAAAGCTGTATAGGGAAATGGACAGTTTTTCTTGGAAACAGGTGAAAATGAAAGAGATCATGAAAAATGTATGTTATGTGACGAAATTGCTGAAAGAGTACGTGAGGAAAGATAATGAATGCAACGTAAGGTATAGAGCATGTAATGTAATGAGAGGTAATGAAAATGAGTGTAAATGAAAGAGTATGCAGAGGGTTCTTCAAGAAGACTGAAAAGGAAACAGTGGGACAGAAAACACTATCTTTTGGATGTGAATTCTGACAACTTGAAAGGAGACCCGACAGCCCCTCCCTTCCAGGCAGACAGCAGACCAGGCATTCCTGGAGCCCCGCCAGCTGCTCCCCCCAACGTGGACGTGTGTCCCAGCAGTGCTTCTCGTAAGTGCAGAAGCCATCTGCATTCAATTCTAAAAGCAGCCTCCCCCTTCCACGAAAAGCCACGTGTGGGTTTCAGGCTCTCCCCGAGCTCAGCCCAGCCGGTGGAGCAGACCCAGGGCTTGGGGCCTGAGTTTGGGGTACACTTTGCTCTTTGTCGCAGCCTGGATCCTCCAGGAGGTGGTCGGGGACACCACATCTCTGTTCCCCTGTGTCATCTCTGATGATGCCTCTCCCCTTTTACTCTGAGAAAATAACCAGTTCTGCGGAAGCATTGATCCTGTTATCTTCAGAGAACTTGACTAATCTTATACCGTTTGGGACCTGCTCAGACTTTTGCCCCGAAGGCCTCCTTGTCAAATTGGTGTATGGGGTTGGTCACTTCCTCCTGGAAATGAGTGTTGGAGATGGCGTCTGCCCAAGGGAAAGGCCTCTGGGGCAGGTTGGATGAAGCCTGGCTGAGACATGAATAGGAAGTTTCAGAGAGTAAGACGAATCCCTCTCAAGGAACTGAGGCCAGTTTGGATGGAAGAGAGGAAGCATGGAGTAGTTCAAAGGAGAGAGTGGAGTCCAAGCACGTGAGCTCTTGCAGCAGGCTTCCCTTATGTGGAAGGAGTAGGAGTTTGTGCCGGGTCTCCTCCTCTTTTAAGCTGCTTTCTGACCACCCAGCACGGCCAGGGCCATGGGATAAACTGAGCGAGTTCTTCCAAACAGCAGTGAGACACTGCCAGGCTTCTTGGGAATTTGGAATAAAGTCTCCAAGAGATGGCCCCGTTTGTTCCTACACTGAGAAACCTCCTTCGAGGGCTTTTCTAAGCTGAAGGATGGGTGATTCTGCATTTCTATGAGCTAATGGAACTTCCACTTAGTAAGGAGATGGGAAGTGGGCATTCTACTGAACTCTGTTTTCCCGAGTTTGTAAATAGCTATAGTCAAAGAGTCTGCCTCGTCTTTCCCCAAAGATCTCCATCCCTCCCCACCCCACTCCCAATGCACACACGGTCACAGCACACACACCACCCCTGAGATGGTCCCACCCACTGCACTGAATGGAGCCCACAGGGCAGTGCAGGTGGAGGGTCGCTGAGCCCCGCCCACGAACGGCAAAGAAGGGGGTCTTGTTGTGCCCACCTGGGACAGCACACTGGTAACCATGTGAGGTAGTTCTAGCAGTTAAGGCTGATTTTATCAAACCCCAGTCTAGAGGACACTAGGTACTAGAAGGCATGACTCATCTATTTCCTGTAGTGCTCATGGGTTTCTTTTAAAGCAAATCCACAATTAAAAATTTCTGATTAATCATTTATGATCACTTTTGTTGATAAGCCACCACACCTCACTATCAGCTTGATCTTAACTTCATTTTCACTCCCATAAACATTCAAAAAGGGTGCTGGGACCCAGTAAACACTGACAAGGGTTGGGTGAGGTGAAAGTTGTGTTTTAGAAAGATAACCCTGGTCAGTACACAACAGGGTCAGTACACCCTGGCATGAGTCAGAAGGAACCAGGCAGAATGCAGGGTGAGCTGCTGGAGGCATTCCTTGTCAGCATTTCATTTCTTCAAGAAACACATTATTAAGCATGTACTATGTGCCCAACATGGCACTCGGCCCTGGGTCCAGAGTGGTGAACAAAAGATGTACAGCTTCATGGAGGGCACCTCTGCTTATGAAGATAATCACCAAGCTACTCAACAGACTAACAAACATATTACTATAATCAGTGATAAGTGCCATGAAGGAAACTAACGTCCACACACGAGATGGAGGCAAGCAGCAGAGAAACTGAACAGGAGGTTGTATTAGTCAGCTCAGGCTGCTATAACAAAATACCATGCTTCAACAACACCACCGTTATTTCTCACTGTTCTGGAGGCCAGAGGTGTTGGCAGGTTCATTTCTTGGTGAGGGCTCTCTTCCTGACTTGCAGATGAGGCTAAAGATTCATGATGGCCCCTTCTCCTTCTCCTTCCATAGTGGGATGGGATGGGGGTAGGGGTGGTAGAGAGCTCTGGTTTCTCTCCCTCTTCTTGTAAGGATACTTTTTCCACTGTGAGGGCTCCTCTCTCACAACCTCATCTAACCCTAATCACAAAGGCCCCACCTCCTAATACCAGCACATTAGGGGTTAGGGCTTCGACATATGAATGGGGGGACCACAAACATTCAGTCCACGACAGAGGCTTAACCAATAATCCAATTAAATGAGCAGGGACAGTGGGAAGAGAAGAAGTGACAGATTCAAAAGACAATGTGAAGGGAGAATTGGCAAGACTTGATGACAACCTGGAGTGAGAGAAACAGGAATCAGAGGTACTAATCATACTTCAATGTGGATGATGAGAAAAGTGAAATATGGCCGTGGAAGGGAGACATGGGCATGGGGGAAAAGGGGAGATGGTGAGTTCTGGAGTTGATATGACAGGTCAGCCAAGGAGACAATCCTCCAGCAGTTGGCAAGGCAGGCCTGGCCCTGGGTGAGGGCTCAGAGCTGAGGATTCGGATACGAAAGCGTTTGTGCTATGACCCACTTAGGTCAAGTTCTCATTCAAAGGTATGGAGAAGACCACCAAGCTCCTCTGCAGCCAATATACAGTTAAAACACTCACCTCATGATCGCCCAACCAGAGGAAAAGCAGGCTGCCATTCCTCTGCTCTTAGCCATGCCTGCGCTGGGCACCTGTCTTGCAGACCCCACTGTCATTGGTGCCATGTTGTTCCTTGGACAATCACAGCCCATCACAAGGGTGCAGCTGAGGGTTTTTAGTAAATCAGCTGATCTGTGGGGCTGGTTAGCTCTGGAGTAGGCACAGGGAGGGGTGCTGGTGATGATTGGTACATGACGAGCAAAGGTCTGGGTGTGGGTGCCACACCTGTATACCTCTACCTGCACAAGGAAGGAGGGGCTGGTGGAGGTTAAGTCCTCATGATGGCCCTGCAGAGAACAGAAACATTCCTCAGGATCCTGCTACCTAGTCATGCAAATCCTAGGCACCCCTCTACCTATCCCCCAGGGCACTCAAATCACCTGGGGGTACTTGTCTTCCTAAGCTTTTCCTCAAGGCCCAGAATTTCTAAGGCTAGTTCCCAGGGACCTGCTTAATAAACAAGTTCCAGGTGATCAAGTTGCAGGTGATTCCCATATACATTAAAGTCTGAGAGTCACTGCTTTCGAGAATAACTTGATGATTTGCTGCTTGTTCTATTAAACTCAACCCTTCTCTCCTCACTGCTCCTAGATGGTACCACCCAGTCCATACCTTTAAATGCCATCTGGATGCTGGTGACTTCCAAACGCCCAAGCAGGACTTCTCCCTAACTCTGCTGCCTCCTGAGCAGCTCCATTTAGATGTCTAGCACGCATCTCAAAAATATGTCTGCAGCAGAACTCTTGACTCCCTCACACACTCATTCCTCCCCCAGTCTTCCCCTCCTGAGTAAATGCACCATCATTTACCCAGTTGTTCATAACAAAAAACCAGGAGTCATCCCTTCACAACCCACATCTGATCCATCAGGTAGGTCCTATCAGCTCCACCTTCCAAATAGATGGTGAACCCAACCACTTGTCACCACCCCCACATGATCATCCTGGTCAAATCCATTATCATGTCTCACCTGGACCACTGTTCATCCCCTTCCTGCCCCTCTATTTCCACTCCGGCTCCGTTAGTCTAATCAAGCATGATCTGTACAGTATACTTACTCTAGTGCAGTAGCCAACGTGATCTTTATAACATACGACTCAGGTCATGTTATTCCCCTGCTGGAAGCCCTCTCCTTTGCTCCTGGTCCAAATCCAGATGAGCTGGTATCTGCCCACTCTCTCGACACACCTGCTGCAGCCTCCCCCTGCCCACTCTGCTTCAAGCTAATTTCCATCTCAGGTCATTTGCCCTTGTTCCTCCCAGGTCTTATCCTGCATTCCCTCCTCATTTAATTCATGTGTCTCCTCAAATGGAGACTCTTTGAAGAAGTCTCTCCTCACCACCCTCCCCAAGTATCCGCCCCATCTCTACTTCATCCCTCTATCCCCAGCTTACTTCCTTCAGAGCACTTATCATTATCTGAAGTGACATGATTGATTTATGTGTTTATTTGCTCATAGTCTGTCTCTCCCAATAAAATATAAGATCTGTAAAGACAGGGACTTTATCTCTTTTGTTCACTCCTACATTCCCCAACTTCAGTTTGTATTTGTTGAAGGAATGAATGAGCAAGTAAATAAATGAACACAGACTTACAATATAAGGCTGTAAGTGCTGCCTTAGCCTAGACTGCCCCATCCAGAAGCAGAGCCTGATTCAAGGAATTGTGGGCAGGTGGTTTATTTAGAAGGCAATCAGAGGGAACAAGGGTGAGGGAACAGGAGAAGGAAAAGCCAAAACAAGAATATGTTATCAGGCTGGTCATGCTGAGAGCAACTGGACCCTGATCCCACTGGAATGTTTCTTGGAGCATAATAGAGGCCTCTTCCAACTGTCCCCTGAGCACTGACAGTAGAAGTCCTAATCCATCAGCTCCTGAACTTCACTGGCTGAGGCTTGCCCCAGAGATGTTGACTCATCTGTACTCTCGGGCTGCTGGTGAACAGGGCTGCATGGGCTCCCCCAGAACAGAAGGAGCCAGGGCAGAAAGCAAGTGATGTGCAGTGGGCACTGCAGAAGAGACTGGTTAGCACAAAGTCAGTCAGAGCCCACTCAGAACTGGCCAGAATCAGGGGTGGGGCCAAGAGGACGTAAGGGATCATAAGAAGCATCAGCTGAACGTGCTGTGATGGAGATGTGCACAGCGGTCCATAGGAGGGCCATTTGGTCCAGCTAGAGTGTTCAATGCACATTTGTTGGACTAAACTGAAAGGAGTAAAATACACGATTTATTAGATTATGCTAAGTGAGGTTGGGAGACTTCCAAAACTTGAGATATTGTAAGATCTGAGCCCACGGTTCAAACCTGGGGCAAAGAAACCACACATCTAGTAGAACAAGCACTGTGTGGCATGATACAATGGAGTGAAGAAAGCAAAACTTCCTCACATGGAGGAAGTGCCCATCAGTCCACCCAGGCTGAAAGGACCAATCCATGGACAAGCTTCCAAGCCAAGGTGGCTGGTCTGGAGATGCCCCAAGGGCAAAAGGGAAGAGGCAACACACCCAGGGAGTGAACAGAATGCTCAGGAGTGGAATGGAACTCAGGAGACCTGAGTTCTACCGTCACCCAGCTCAATCTTGTCATGCCTCAGTCTTCTCACCTGCCACATGGAGAGAGTAATCTTCAATCTGACTCCTCTCATGAATGCATTGGGCATACTGCTGTCATTGAACATACAACATTCCATGCTCATTTCACTGTGAGCTCTTGGAGAGCAGAGACTCCTCTTGATTTCTCTCTGTATCCTTCACACCCAACCAATGGCTAATATATAGCATAGGTGCTCAGTACATTTTTGGATGCATAAATGAATGCCTGAAGGAGTGGATTTCCTCACAGAGAAAAGCATGTGAAAGATGGTGAAGTAGTATAATGTCCACATATGAGATGGCAATGTGGTAATGGTAGCCTGAGGCTGAACGTATACTTGGGAGACATTAGACCGATCTGAAATGAAAGCAGTCAGGATATAAATTTGATTTTATTTTCAGGCTCGTCATCTTCTCGGCTTCATCATATTATACCATGATTATTCCCTTCTCTGCTGTTTTCACCCTATAGCTCTTAGGTGTTGGAGGGACTCAGAGCTACAGACTAAAGAGGAAGCCTAGAGCAAGGGGATGTGGTGAGGAGGCAAGGCAAGGGACCGTGAAAACATTGAACATGCAGCCATTCACCCCTTCAGCAAACATTCATTGAGCACCTGTCATGGGTGGGCCCTCTGGGAATACAGCCGGTGACAAGACACGATCTGTCTCTTCCTTGGCTCACCTCTGCAGTGGACACACACACACACACACACACACACACACACACACACACACTCTCAGAGGTGTCTCTGCCTCCCTCCTTCCCTGCCTCCCTCCCCCAGCACTGTGGAACTGAAGTCACCCACACTCTGAAATAGCCTTGCAGCTGGAAGGGGCCTGAGAATCCTTAAGTCCAGTGGCAGCCTTATACAAACAAGGCACCTGGGACCCACCAGCTCCTGGGGCTAGACCTGAAGATGAGGCTTCTTACATTTTCCACCCCTCTGCCTCTCTACGGCTCCCTGCTTGTGTATGAGAAACCTCATCCTAGGCTTTGGGGATGGGGAGACTACCCCCATGTCTCTGCAGGAAAAATCCAAGAGACAGGGAGTCTACCAGGATCTCTAGCACTTCCTCACCTGTTGTTTTGTTGGCCTGTTGCTACTCTGGGCAGACAGAACATTTTCACTTCTGGTCCCCAAGTGTGAGAATTCACCAGGCCACTAGCTTCCTGTTTTGTACCAGATCTGCTTAAATATCACTGTTTCTAGATGGTTTTTGATCACTAAGCACTTTAAAAAAGTAATGATAGACTGATCTACTCCCACTGTGAGGTTCTCAGAACCCTGGGCCAGAGAGAGGGACACCATAGACACTGGGCCCTCCATCCGTGGTCAGTGGCATGGAGCAAGGTCATTACAGCTGAAAAGGAAGCTACAGGAGAGCAGAGCTCCCCCCTCACCTGTCCAGCTACTTCATGGGTTTGGCCATTATCTCTCAAATAGAAAAAGTCACTGTGAGCACTTTCTCCAGATCTGTATCAGTTGATGATCAAAGGGGTGAACATGGTTGAGGACGGAAAGAGAAAATCGAAAGTTTTGGTTTTCCGAGCACCTGGGATTGGACCAGGGATGAAGCAACACCCAAGATTCCCTGAAGAGACTGAAGAATCTTTCAACATAATTTCCTGAGGAGTTCCTGGCTATGGCCAGAGCCGTGCAAGGTACCATAAAGAACTCAGAAAAAGTATAAGATCTGAATTTTGCCGCAAAAAGTACCCATCAAATAGGAGAAAGTGAGGTTAATCTCAAGAGAGACTGGATTCCTGCACAGTGCCTAGCACAGTTCCTGGCCTATTAGAGAAACTGCATGAATGAATAAATACAAGGGAATGATCAAGAATTAAGTTATGGTAGCCAGAGAGTATTTGTAATTAAAACTCAGAAGACAAGAAGATCCATAGATGTTGAAGAAGTTTCTCTGGAGAAGTGAAAATTGAGATGACCTAAAGAATGCACAGAATTTGATGATTTGGAGGTGAAAGGGGATATAAAAAATAAAAGAAAGAATGAGGAATGGGTCAGTGGGAAGCTCAGGGCTGAGGACAAGGCCTGAAGAGGCCAGGCTTCTGAGAAGCCCTTCTCACCACACGAGGGGACCTGGGAAAGAGATTAGAGACCAGAGCGAGGGGGCCAGGGAGCTCAGGGAGCTGCTAGCTTGGGCAGAGGCTAAAAGTGAGCAAGAGTTATAAAGACAACACATTCTTGCCTAGCCTTAAGCAAATCATTTCACCAGACCCTGAGCCTCTGTTCCCTCACCTGTGAGGCTGGGAGGATGAAGTGACACAGTGCATTTGAAGTCCCTGCTTTGCACAGATCTTTGTTCAGCAAATGTTAGCGTTTTACCTTCCTGCTCAAGAAGGGCTCGGTCGGGAATGGTCCAGTCTCGTGAGCTGGTCAGACCTAGCCAAGGTCAAAGAAAGACTGAGTAATATTTAGGATCCTAAACCATCAGGGTCTAAGGGAACTGCAGCCATCACCTTTCGGCTGCCACCTCCTGAGTTAGAGAGTTATAACTACACTTTGTAGTATACTTGCCTCTTTTGTGTATTGAATGCCTACCAAGTGACAGGTGCTGTGCTAAACACAGAGAGTACAGAGATTAGAAGGTGAAACTCTTTTTCTCCTTCAAGTAAAAGAGAGGAACCTTGGAGAAGTAGTCCAGTCCTCGATGGCCAGATGCTGAAATTGAAGCCCAGGGTGGTGAAGTGACAGCCCATGGCCACACAGCATGGCAGGACAGGTCAAGACCAGACCCTGTTCTACAGTGTTCAACCCTCCTCCCACCAGCCCCGAGATCAGGCTGCATCTGTGAGGCCTCAGATTCTACTCAGGCTCCAATGCAGTCAATGTGGCTGGCTGTGCAGCCTTAGGCAAAGCATACACCTCTCTGAGCCTCAGCCTCTCCATATGTAAAATGGGACCAGTAATCATCTCCACGTCACAAGGTTGCTACAAGGTTCAAGACACAGTATCGCGCATGGAAGTGCGTTGTACTCTGCAGACTGAGTATTGTATCAGCAGTTTCTGCTCTTCCTCATGTTACCTTGGCGTCTTTCTCTAGGACAAGGCAGCCTTCTGTGGCCAGAGAAACTGGGTGTTTCTCTCCACTCAGCAGGCATCTATTAAGCCCCGCCTATGGACTCCACTTTTAGCAGTTACTAAAAACCTGTGGGACGTAACCCTGCCTGATCGGGTGACCTCAAGTCTAGAGTCCTGAGGGAAGCCACAGGCAAGATGAGACTTAAGCCAACCGTGGAGACTAGATGTGGCTGGGGGTGGCGGGAGTGGGGAGGAGAAGGCATTCTAGGCAAAGGCAGCCCTGGCAAAGACACCAAAGAGGAACCTGGTGGCAGTGAACATGGGAAGGGCCACGGAACTGCTGACACTCGTGACCGCTTCCTGGCTCCTGGGGCCAGTGAGATGAGGAATAGTTAAGGGGAGAAGGAGGGCCTGGGGGGGGGGGGTCGGTGCTGGCACGGCCATGGGTCTGGGTGCCCAGCCAATGCCCACACCAACCAGATTTGAAGCCAGATTTCTCAGCATCTTCTCCCTTATCGTTTCTGAATCAGCTGGAATCTGCCCCCAACGGAAACATGTAGAATCAAGGGTAAAGAAAGCCGTGCTAGCCGGTCAGACTACGGAAGTCAGGAAAACGAGGGGGAGGCAGAGAGGACAGGGAACGCGTCAGAGGACCCAAAAAGAGGAAGTGGCCCAGTCTCAGTTCTGCTCCCAACTGAGGAGCAGAATGGAGGAAATACCCTCCTTTCTCCCAGCCCTCGGCAGCTGTCTCTGTCTCCTAACCTGAAGCCACCAAACCGGGGGCCGAGACCACTTGGGCTCTGGGCCCCATCCTTTCTGTTTTTCCCAAGGCCGCTGAGTTCTGAGCACTTTCAGGGGCCTAGGACAGTCCTGCCGGGGCTGCAGACCCAGGATCCACACTGAGCAGGGCATAGCTGAGAGTTTATTGAGGCTGGACACCCCCTGGGTTAAGCAATGGGGCTCAGCCCTCAGAACTGAAATGCAAGGAAGAAGGACACCAAAGTCAGCCCTTCCCCGGCAATAGGTCTTCAAGGAAGGGAGGGATCTAAAGTCACTGGGGGGCTCTTCCCCAGCCCCACCTACTCAGGAATAGAGGAGTTAGGGCCCAGCTGAAGACCTCCAAATCCGGAGCTTTGGTTTATTAAGCTGGAGCCTGGCTACATTGAGAGAATGGACCCCAGACCCCGGAGGGAAGTAAGGGGATAGCAGCTATAAGTCCCCTCTCCTTCCTTCCTTCCTTCCTTCCTTCCTTCCTTCCTTCCTTCCTTCCTTCCGCCCTCCCTCCCTCCCTCCCTCCCTCCCTTCCTCCCTCCCTCCCTCCCTCCTTCCCTTCCTTCCTTCCTTCCTTCCTCGGCAATCTGCTAGAACCCAAAGTAAGAAAGAAACCAGGCCTCAGGAAAGAGAGGATAGGAGGACAAATACCATGACTTCTCTCCTCCTCGCCTATCATGGTCCTGGGCTTCTGCATCTTGTCCACCTTGTTGCTGGGACATGGGCAGGGAGACCAGTGTCTGGTAGTTCTAACTGCAGTTTCAGCAGTGGCAGGGCCCCCTCAGGCCCTGCTCCATCCACAGCTGCCCCAGGAACTCAATCTCTCTGGATTGAACAACTCTGCATTAAGTACCTACTAAGCTGACATCCCAGTTCAGGCCCCACCTCGGGTCCAGTAGGGCACAGACCGGAGGAAGGAGTGATGACACACGAACAAACTGTTCTCCTGTCACAAAGCTACACTTGGTTCTTGATTTCCCGTGCGCACGATCTGTTTTTCTCAGGCTAACCTTGGTTCCTCTTCCCCACTCCATTTCTGGTCCACTTTCCACATCACAAGGCAGGCCTTGCATGGGAAATGGAGAACATGGGAGACTGAGCTTGCCACACCATGCCCACCCCATCACAGGAAGCTAAAAACAAGAATGTGTTTCTAGACCGTTCTCAGCACCGCCCTCAAAATTGTTTGGGAGGCACCAAGGCTGGTCAGAAGCAGGGAAAACAGGCCCCGGTGGTGGACATGTGTGTGGGAGGGCATGAGGGGTTGGGGGACTTGCTGAAAGTGCCGGAACCAAGTTCGAGTCAAGGCCTAAGCTCAGCCTTCAGCCCTTAGGGGAACTTGGCTTCTGGTAGGAAGGTTGAAAGTGGAATCACCCTCCCTCCCGCATGACTTTGCCTATGGAGGATGTGACAGGTTTTCTGGCCCTTGTGTCAGTCCTGCAGGGAAGTGACTGGGGATGCCCCAGGTAGCAGGCCCCACCCACAGCGGCCAGCTGGGCACCTGGAACTCCGCCCGCAGGCTCAGAGGCCTCCCGGGAATCAGCCCTTTCTCGCTGGGACGCGGCCATCTCTGTTTCTGTGAGAAAGCCACCGTGACTCCACAGGCTCTGTCCCCAGAGGCCTGACTCTCCTGGGGGACTCTCATGCCACAGGCTGGTGGTGTCCCCAGAGAAAACTCCTCAGTGTTCACAAGAGGGGGTCAGGCCAGGCCTTGAAGACCTAGGGGTGGAGGCAGGGGAGGCTGGGAGGGGCAGGTGCTGAGCCAGGAGCCTCCTCCTGCAGAAAGAAAAAAAGGGAAAGTGACAAAGAGATGAGTCTCGGGAAAGATTCCTCTAAACCATCACATCAGGGCAGAGGGAGGAACACGCGGAAGAGGTGAGTGTGGGGTCCTGTGGGGAAGAGATGAGAGAGAAACTGAGGGTCTGTGAGGGACTCCTGGAGGGAGGAAATGTTTAGATGAGAGAAAGCAACTGAGCTGTGAAGAGGGATGGGCTTGAAGGCGGGCGAGGAAAGGTGTGACCAAAGGGTCAGCCAGCCAGGAAACAGGCATGGCTCCTGGGCTTAGAAAGTTCAGAAGCTCTACAGCAATGCTTCTTGGAGAGGGTGGCCATCTGGAATCTTCATCTCAGAGCAAAGGGTTGAGATACAAAGCTCTATTCTAGAAATTTCCATCTGATCAGAAATAGAACTTCCCCAGGAAAGAAAGGCAGGACATGGGTCAAGTGGAAAAGGAGCGGCCCAGGGCTAGCAGGAGGTGGGGAGTGGGAGACAGCACAACCCCAGGCCTTCATTCCTGAGATCGTCCCCTACAGCACTCACTCTCCAGGAGGCGAGGGATGAACCAAATCACCTCCGGGTTCCAAGCAGTCCTTGGTGCTAGGCTTGGGTGCCTGGACCATCTGAGGACCACACTGGGACATCAGACTCACTCAGCTCACCAACCTTCCACTCACCTCTCTGGGGCTCCAGAAAGCTGCTGCTACCCTCATCAGACCAACCTGTTGGAGAACTTCATGGAGCTGCCATCCGGCCACTGATGGTGAAGGGTGGACCCATCTCCAGATCCTTCATGTTCCTGAGAAAGGTGAGCCAATCAAGTTACTGGGGCTGAGAACAAGACCTTTCCCTGGGACCAGAGCATGGGAAGAACTTCTAGCAGTGACTCACTGACTCACTGGCTTATCTTCCAGAATCAGAGCTACCCCATCTCTCAGGCCAGATGAGAAGCTGCCATGTGACAAAGAGCAGATGAGATGACTTATCACAAGAGGAGTTTCCAAACCCCACACCCTGAAGGCCTGATTGTCTTCATTTGACAGCATCTTATGCCTGAGATTAAATTATCTGTAATCAGGCAGGTGTCCACCACAGACAGTGAAATGCTTGAAGACAGAAGCTATGCCCAGTTATCTTTGTACCCTTAGAAACTAACACCACAATACCTGCTACACTAGATCTTTACCGAATACACGATGGGTGAATGAATAAAGGAATGAATGGATGGTTGGATGGTGCCTGCCCAGGGGTGGATGCTAAGAGGAGCACTATCATTTGGATCTTACATGGTCCTGTCCATGTTCAAGTTTTCGTTCATGGAACTTTCTAGATGGACCCTGGCTCCTTCCTTTTCTCTTGTTTGTTTAGGGACATGGGGAGGACACAGGGAAGGCGAGCAGTGAATTTGAGTTCCATCTTTGGTTCTTTCTCAAGCATACCTAACCCCCCATGCCCATCCCACCCAGATCTGCCCTGAATCTACTCACCGGATTTGGTACAAGTTGAAGACAAAATTAGACCCTAGAAAGACAATCAGAAAAGAGAGGGTTAGTACCTACAGGGAGAGTGGTCCATCACTCTTCTGGGAGCATCTAGTTCTCCCTCACCCCTGTCTGGAAGGTGTGGGGTGGCTAGGCAGGGCTGCAGGATGCCATGGGAGGTTCCCAGTCCCTCAGCGTCTGCCCTCCTGCCCCAGACCCATGGGTACACCCCTTCCTCCCAGACAGAACCACCAGTCTCTGAGGATAGATCCTGCCACTGGGGATCCCTCCATCAGGGGCACTGATTACTCTGCGAAGGAGGCTTGAATCCAGACTCTGTGACTTTAGCCTCATCCTCATCTATAAAAAAGAGAGACTAAAAATTTCATCTTCGCATGTAATTTTAAAAAAAATCATACTAGGCTTGTGCATTGGCACATAGTAGGTGCTCAACAGACATCCACGGAAGCTGTTGAACTTAACTGCAGATCTGGGAGATGTCCTCTGCCTCTTGGCACTCCAGCGTGCCCTCCCAGTCCTCCTGGGTCCTATGGGAAGGGCAGATATGGATCAGAGCTGGGAGCAGCCCAGCAAATTCCAGGACACGCCCAGTGAGGCTGACGCATCAGCAAGCTTAGGAGAGAGTCCCAAGAGAGGGCAGGGCAAGAGAGGCTCTAGGAGCCAGGGTAGGAGACAGCTGCAGCTTGGCCTGTCTAGCACATCACCCTCAGCCTTGTGGCCCGCACAGGCCTGGGAGGTGGACTCCTGTGAGCTCTGAAGGACAAGGAAGCTGACTGCTTGCTGGGGGAGAAGAGCCTCCACTCCCTCAGTAAAGGCCCCACCCGCTCCCCCCACACACCTCAAGCGCTCAGCCACCCACCCAAGTCTTCAACCACCGCGGCCACCACAGGAAATATTTTTGCATGACTCCGTGCTGAAGAGTTTGCAGCCCCGCCTGGCCTGAGCCCTCTCGCGGCCCCGTACTCCAACTGACTGCATCATGTTCCAAATGTCCTCTCCTCCCTCCCCACTGCCATCAAAATGACTGTCCCCTGGGAATCTGGATCCTGGCCAGCTAGTTCAGCTAAGTCATGCTAAGATGTGAATGTCTGATACCTGATTTTTTAGAGTCAGCTTGTTTCTCCAAAGTAACAGTCCTCTGACAGTAGAGATAATTTGGAGCTGGGAAGCCTTCCTGAAGCTGTAGGCTTTCTCCGTGTTGAAAAAGGCACTGCTGTTTGGGGAGAAGCCCAGGACGTCTCTCCTCTGCATGAAGCAGGAAGGGCAGCCTGGAGGGCCCCCGAGAGCAGAGACACACAGATCCTTGATCCTCTGCCCACAAAGCCCTCGTATGTGGTAGCAGGGTGTTAACCCCTGGGCTCTGTTTGCTGCTTATACTTATCACTTCTTCCCTGTTTGTGGTATGAGCTCTTGGTTAGATTTATATTTTATCTGTAAAGGCAAACCAAGAAAAAGAGCGAAAGAGAGGGAGGGAGAGAGAGAGAGAGACTGGAAACGTGCTGAAGCAGAAGTAGAGCAGGAAACCAGGTTTGTAGGGAGAAGCTGACCATGGGGGCACACGGAGACAACCCACCCCTGCTGGGGCAGGGAAGGAAGAGGCAGGGCAGCCCCACTCCTGCTGGATGAGGGGCCAGGAGTGTGAAAGAATCATCTGATTCCCCATCTCCATGGCTTGGTGTCTTGAGGCTCCAGAGGTGTCCCCAAGAGGCCAGAGGTGCAAGGTTATGCACAGCCTTTGGTACCGCAGGCTTGCACGCGAAGCCCATGCCCATCGTTTGCAAAATGTGGGACCCGAGCAAACCCCTGTCCCTCGCAAGACTTCAATTTGCTCTTATGAAAAATAAGCATAATAATGAACACACATGGAGTTGTGGTGATTAGTGGAGATGCCATATATAGAGCACTTGGGAGAGGACCTGGCATACAGGAAGTGTTCAGTAGATGTTAATTACATCATTACTGTTGTTGTCATAATTATCATCAAGTAGTGAATTGTATTCTTAAATATTTCACAATTTCCCCCACCCTAGCCTTTCCCTCTCCCATGCCCCTGATCCTTCTTCCCATTAAAGCAGCCACGTTATTCTCTGAGAGAGTATGACAGCCAAATGCAGGGAGAAAGGGTCTCTCCTCCTACTTTTAGATTCCAAAAGCCCAGACCCTTAGAGAAATGGCAAGGATTCCCAACATAGACAAGAGACGAACAGAACCAAGATTACTCTTCTCAGTATACTAGGGGAAAATTTCCAGCCTGGGGGAGGGGAAGGGAGAAAGTGAGGTAAGAGAGATGGGAAAAAAGCACTGGAAAACATTGAAAAGATGTCAATGGGCCACAGAGAAAAAGTCCTTACTCCCCGATCGAAGTGGAGCCCCGGGGAGGCAACAGAATTCCCAGGTAGAGTTGTGGGATCCGAGAGCTGGACTGAGCCCCAGAGAGACAGCAGGAGCCCAGTAAGGGAGACCTTCAAGATGGTGGAGGAGTAAGACGTGGAGATCACCTTCCTCCCCATAAATACACCAGAAATGCATCTACACGTGGAACAACTCCTACAGAACACCTACCGAACGCTGGCAGAAGACCTCAGACCTCCCAAAAGGCAAGAAACTCCCCACGTACCTGGGCAGGGCAAAAGAAAAAAGGAAAAACAGAGACAAAAGAATAGGGACGGGACCTGCAACAGTGGGAGGGAGCTGTGAAGGAGGAAAGGTTTCCACACACTAGGAAGCCCCTTCACTGGTAGAGAAGTGGTGGGGGGGGCGGGCTTCAGAGCCACGGAGGAGAGCGCAGCAACAGGGGTGCGGAGGGCAAAGCGGAGAGATTCCCACACAGAGGATCGGTGCTGACCAGCACTCACCAGCCCGAGAGGCTTGTCTGCTCACCCGCCGGGGCGGGCGGGGCTGGGAGCTGAGGCTCGGGCGAGGTCAGACCCCAGAGAGAGGACTGGGGGTGGCTAAGTGAACACAGCCTGAAGGGGGCTAGTGCGCCACGGTTAGCCGGGAGGGAGTCCGGGAAAAAGTCTGCACCTGCCTAAGAGGCAAGAGACCATTGTTTCGGGATGCACGAGGAGAGGGGATTCAGAGCACCGCCTAAACGACCTCTAGAGACGGGCATGAGACGCTAAGGCTGCTGCTGCCGCCACCAAGAAGCCTGTGTGCGAGCACAGGTCACTATCCACAACCCCCTTCCGGGGAGCCTGTGCAGCCCGCCACTGCCAGGGTCCCGGGATCCAGGGACAACTTCCCCGGGAGAACACACGGCGCGCCTCAGGCTGGTGCAACGTCATGCCGGCCTCTGCCGCAGGCTCGCCCTGCACTCCGTACCCCTCCCTTCCCCCGGCCTGAGTGAGCCAGAGCCCCCAGTCCACTGCTCCTTGAACCCCGTCCTGTCTGGGCGGGAACAGACGCCCTCCGGCAACCTACATACAGAGGTGGGTCCAAATCCAAAGCTGAACCCCAGGAACTGTGCAAACAAAGAAGAAAAAGGGAAATCTCTCCCTGCAGCCTCAGGAGCAGCGGATTAAATCTCCACAATCAACTTGAGGTACCTGCATCTGTGGAATACCTGAATAGACAACGGATCATCCCAAAATTGAGGCGGTGGACTTTGGGAGCAACTGTAGACTTGGGGTTTGCCTTCTGCATCTAATCTGTTTCTGGTTTTATGTTCATCTTAGTTTAGTATTTAGAGTTTATTATCATTGGTGGATTTGTTTATTGATTTGGTTGCTCTCTTCCTTTTTTTTTTTTGCGGTACGCGGGCCTCTCACTGTCGTGGCCTCTCCCGTTGCGGAGCACAGGCTCCGGACGCGCAGGCTCAGCGGCCATGGCTCACGGGCCCAGCCGCTCTGCGGCATGTGGGATCTTCCCGGACCGGGGCACGAACCCGTGTCCCCTGCATCGGCAGGCGGACTCTCAACCACTGCGCCACCAGGGAAGCCCGCTCTCTTCCTTTTTTTATATATATATATAAATTTTTTTTTCGTTTTTCTCTTTTTGTGAGTGTGTATGTGTATGCTTCTTTGTGTGATTTCATATGCATAGCTTTGCTTTTACCATTTGTCCAAGGGTTCTGTCTGTCCTTTTTGTTTTTAGTATAGTATTTAGCGCATGTTATCATTGGTGGATTTGTTTATTGGTTTGGTTGCTCTCTTCTTTCTTTCTTTTTATATAACTTTTTAATTTTTATTTTTAATAATTTTTTTACTTTAATAACTTTTTAAAATTTTATTATTATTTTCTTTCTTTCTTTTTTTTCCTCCCTTTTCATTTGAGCTGTGTGGCTGACAGGGTCTTGGTGCTCCGGCCGGGTGTCAGGCCTGTGCCTCTGAGGTGGGAGAGACGAGTTCAGGACATTGGTGCACCAGAGACCTCCCGGCTCCACGTAATATCAAACGGCGAAAGCTCTCCCAGAGATCTCCATCTCAATGCTAAGACCCAGCCCCACTCAACAACCAACAAGCTACAATGCTGGACACCCTATGCCAAACAACTAGCAAGACAGGAACACAACCCCACCCATTAGCAGAGAGGCTGCCTAAAATCATAATAAGGTCACAGACACCTCAAAACACACCACTGGACGCAGTCCTGCCCAACAGAAAGAAAAGATCCAGCCTCATCCACCAGAACACAAGCACCAGTCCCCCCCGCACCAGGAAGCCGACACAACCCACTGAACCAACCTTAGCCACTGGGGTCAGACACCAAAAACAACAGAAACTACAAACCTGCAGCCCTACCCCAAACACAGTAAGTTAAGCAAAATGAGAAGACAGAGAAACACACAGCAGTTGAAGGAGCAAGGTAAAAACCCACCACACCAAACAAATGAAGAGGAAATAGGCAGTGTACCTGAAAAAGAATTCAGAGTAATGATAGTAAAATGATCGAAAATCTTGGAAATAGAATGAAGAAAATGCAAGAAATGTTTAACAAGGACCTAGAAGAACTAAAGAGCAAACAAACAATGATGAACAACACAATAAATGAAATTAAAAATTCTCTAGAAGGAATCATAGCAGAATAACTGAGGCAGAAGAACGGATAAGTGACCTGGAAGATAAAATAGTGGGAATAACTACCACAGAGCAGAATAAAGAAAAAAGAATGAAAAGAATTGAGGACAGTCTCAGAGAGCTCTGGGACAACATTAAATGCACCAACATTCAAATTATAGGGGTCCCAGAAGAAAAAGAGAAAAAGAAAGGGACTGAGAAAATATTTGAAGAGATTGTAGTTGAAAAGCAAATATTTTCTCCATTCTGAGGGTTGTCTTTTCATCTTGTTTATGGTTTCCTTTGCTGTGCAAAAGCTTTTAAGTTTCATTAGGTCCCATTTGTTTATTTTTGTTCTTATTTCATTACTCTAGGAGGTGGATCAAAAAAGATCTTGCTATGATTTATGTCAACTAAAAATAGAATTACCATATGATCCAGCAATCCCACTACTGGGCATATACCCAGAGAAAACCATAATTCAAAAAGACACATGCACCCCAATGTTCACTTTAGCACTATTTACAATAGCCATGTCATGGAAGCAACCTAAGTGTCCATTGACAGATGAATGGATAAAGAAGATGTGGCACATATATACAATGGAGTATTACTCAGCCAAAAAAGGAAAAAACTGAGTTATTTGTAGTGAGGTGGATGGACCTAGAGTCTGTCATACAGAGTGAAATAAGTCAGAAAGAGGAAAACAAATACCGTATGCTAACACATATATATGGAATCTAAAAAAACAAAAAAAATTGTTCTGAAGAGCCTAGGGGCAGGACAAGAATAAAGACGCAGGTGTAGAGAACGGAATTGAGGACACGGGGAGTAGGAAGGGTAAGCTGGGACGAAGTGAGAGAGTGGCATGGACATATATACACTACCAAATGTAAAATAGATCGCTAGTGGGAAGCAGCTGCATAGCACAGGGAGATCAGCTAGGTGCTTTGTGACCACCTAGAGGGGTGGGATAGGGAGGGTGGGAGGGAGGCGCAAGAGGGAGGGGATATGGAGATATATGTATACATATAGCTGATTCACTTTGTTATACAGCAGAAACTAACACAATATTTCAAAGCAATTATACTCCAATAAAGATGTTAAAAATAAAATAAAGGAAGTTTACAGGAAGAGAAAGATTTAGGAAGCAAACTGAAGAACACATAATATTTTTATGGAGATAATATATTCAATAGAAACAGAAAGTAATAGAATAGATATCATTAAAAAGTAAATTACTAACAAAGAAAAAACTTGAGGAAAGCACAGAGGATGGGAAGAAAAATACAAAGCGATTAAAGAAATTAGAGGAAAAACTAATACTTATGGAAGACCAAGATAATCCTACTAAGGAAAATTGGCAATCCTGAGGTAGAGAACCCAATAAATTAAATAGAAAATGTTTTCAAATATATAGTAAAAGAGAATTTCCCTGAATGGGGGGTGGGGTGGGGTGGGGAATGGCATCTGCCAATTAAGTGTATACCAGGTTCTAGGAAATATTGATTCAGAATACTGAAGATCAATGTACATTCTAATTAAAGTGCTGTTCCAGTTATTAAGCTATTGTTTCTCAACTTCAAGCCCACCCTCTATATCCAGTTTTGTGATGTTACAGCTGGGACTCTGCAGACCCCATTTCTCCTTTGCCAGACAGGGGAGGTTCTGCCGATAGAGGTTGACACCGGGAGACTGAAAGACTGGAGGATAAAGAAGGGACTTGCTCAGTTCTGTCTACTTCCCGTTGTCTTCTTGTGGATTTCCTACTACTGTCAGCATCACCTATTGCTTCTTTTTCACCCCAGCAGTTTCTTCTACAGTTGGGTCTAGTTTTCAGTTTTTCCAAAGTCATAAAACCAGTCTCATTACTCCCTACCCTCCGCTCCAGAAGCATGAGCATCAGACAGTCAAAGCCCCGTCCCCCAAAGGTCTGAGGTTCTCCTCAAATCTCCATGTTTTAATAGTTCCAGGTTCTTTACTTTGTTCTCCCAGTCCTACGGGTAGTAGCTCTTCTTGCAATTGCTACCTCCATGATACCTTAGTATTCTCTATCTGCCTTATCACTTAGCTAGGTAGCAATTCTCTATAATAAATTCTCTCTGTTAAAATACCTGGTAAGGTTTCTGTTTCCTTTACTGGACCCTGACTTTCCAGGCAGAAATATAAAAACCTTTTAGGGGAAGGGCAGGGTGATGAAACATAATTTAGGCTGATCTCAGCTTTCTTCACAGAAAATTAATGCCAGGAGACAACAGATCATTGTCTACAAAGTTCTAAGGGGAAAAGAAAAAAGTGAAACCCCAGAAATATTTTATCCAGCCAAGGTATTGATCAAATATAAAGACAATAGGCAGACATTCTCAAATATAAAAGAACTTAAGGAACAGAATCACTGTTTTTTGTCCCAACTGCAGTTGGTGGGGAGAATGGCACCAGAATGGCCCTGAGCAAGATGAAGAGGGTGTCTGTGGTGGAGAGCTGTTTAATGCAAGGTGTCTGATTCCACGTGGGGTGAGGAAGATGTCCATGAGGAGGGGATGCCTGGTATGAGGAGTCAGGTAAAAGAGGAAAGAGGAAGGTAGTCAAACATGGGATGTCAGGTACCAAGCAGGGTGATAAGGGTATCAGTGCTGGAGAGGGGAGCAGCAGAGATAGGAATTGATTATAACAGAGGATTCATCCAAAAAGTAAATATATTAAGAAAAATGGAAGCCAGATTTCTCACTATTGGGAAAAGGAATTACAAATACAAAAATGGAGCAACCTAGACTAAGCCTTGCGGTATTAGATTGGATTGGAGTTATTAATGTGAATTCACGTTTTCTACATATACAAATAGGTACAGAAATAAATGTTGACGTGTATATATGTAGCTCTATCTTCTAAGAGGACTTGAGAGCAATTATGACTCAATATCAGTGAACACATCTACCACCAAAATCTTGGCTTCTAAATGCCATTTTTCACTGTAAGAAACCAGGGCTCTTTGGATAAAGGGCTGATTTCAGACTGACGGGGAAAATACAAGATGAACTTGAAAACCTTCTTGTGTCTCCCATCTCCAAAAAAGAAAGCCCTAAAGAATACTGGGGACATGTCAAAAAGACATATAAGCCAGCTTCTATTGGCCAAATCATGATAGTTGAAGCATCAGAATAAATCATTACATAACAACACATTGACTAAAACAGAAACCATAAATCCATACAAATATTAATTAACTAATTAAAAGTTTATAAAAATAGAGTTGCCACATGATCCAGCAATCCCACTTCTGAACAGTTATCCAGACAAAACTATAATTCAAAAAGATACATGCACCCCTATGTTCATAGCAGCACTATTCACAACAACCAAGACATGAAAACAACCTAAATGTCCATCAACAAATGAATGGATAAAGAAGATGTGTTACATATAAACAATGGAATACTACTCAGCCATAAAAAAGAATGAAATAATGCCATTTGCAGCAACATGGATGGACCTAGAGATTATCATACTAAGTGAAGGAAGTCAGAAAGAGGAATACAAATACCATATGATGTCACTTATATGTGGAATCTAAAATATGACACAAATGAACTTATCTGTGAAGTAGAAACAGACTCACAGACATAGATAACAGACTTGTGGTTGCCAGGGGGGAAGTGGGTGGGGGAGGGATGGATTGGGAGTTTGGGATTAGCAGATGCAAACTACTATATATAAAATAGACAAAAAACAAGGTTCTACTGTATAGCACAGGGAACTATGTTCAATATCCTGTGATAAAGCATAATGGAAAAGAATATGAAAAAGAATGTACATATATATGTATGTGTGTATAACTGAATCACTTTGCTGTACAGCAGAAATTAACACAACATTGAAAATCAACTATACTTTGATCAAATAAATTTTTTAAAAAGTTTAGTGCCTAATGGCATATTTACATGGTTTCAAAGTCCCTCCCCGCAAAATACCTTTTAATAATAAAGAGAAGGCTTCCCTGGTGGCGCAGTGGTTGAGAGTCCGCCTGCCGATGCAGGGGTCCGGGAAGATCCCACATGCCGCGGAGCGGCTGGGCTCGTGAGCCATGGCCGCTGAGCCTGCGCGTCCGGAGCCTGTGCTCCGCAACGGGAGAGGCCACAACAGTGAGTGGCCCGCGTACCGCCAAAAATAATAATAATAATAATAATAAAGAGAAAGAAGAGTAACTTTACAGAGGGGAAGCCTGGCAAACACCACAATAATCAAGTGATCAAAGTGAACATCATCAATATGACACAAACACAAACGGTGTGCCTTCTGCTACGACGCAATATGAAGCACACAACGTCACTTCCGTGACATTATTGCCAAAGACGTAGAACCCAAGCCTCAGAGTGCGGAGACATCATACAAACCCGAATTGAGGGCATTTTACGCAATAGCTGGCCTGCAATCTTCCACTGTAAAAGTCATAAAAATCAAGAGAAGATTGAGGAAATGTTCCAGACGGAAGCAGACTAGAAAGACCTGAGAACTAAATGCAACCTGTGATTCTGAATTGGATTCTTTTTCTATAAAAGCCATTATGGGGGCAATTGACAAAACTTGAAGAATCTAAGGATTAGATGGAAATAATGTATTGATTTAATTTTCTGATTTTGATCATTGTATCATGGTTATGTAGGGAAATGTCTTTATAGGGAACAGACTCTAGAGTATTCAGGTGTGATAGGGCATTAGGTCAATAACTTACTCTCAAATTATTCAGGGAGAAAAAGGTTTGGTTTACTTTCTAAAAAATATATTTCTAACTTTTCTGTAAACTCTTAATCATTTCAAAATATAATTTGATAATTTTTTACATGTGGCTGGTCTCTATTTACTGATTTACAAAATCTCAAGACATTTTGTAAACGAAAAAGCAAAGTTTAAATGGATACAGTATAGGGCTTCCCTTGTGGCGCAGTGGTTGAGAGTCCGCCTGCCGATGCAGGGGACACGGGTTCGTGCCCCGGTCCGGAAGGATCCCACATGCCGCGGAGCGGCTGGGCCCGTGAGCCATGGACGCTCACGGTAATTGGTAGGTTATGAAGGTTACTTCATAACCTCACCCCGTGGGATATGTTTTAAAATCTACTCTCCTGTTTGGTTCTAAGACCTTTGACAAGCATTTTCCAATGATTTTGGAGGTAATAAGTTTGAATAGGATTTAGACTTGATAAGCTCCTGTGTGTTTTCTTCCATATTCCTTTACGTGCTGCCTTATTAACACAGTCAAGGGGCTTCTCCTATTGTTGTTATTGTCACTGTTGTTTTGACTTCCTGATAATGTCCTTGTAAAATCAAGAAAGTCTGGAGCAAGACTCACATTTATTCACACATGGAATGGTTAAGACAGACTTTAGTTTTCAATGATCTCTTGATAACAAATGAAGAGAGAAGCCTCCTTCTCTCAAGGCACTTAAATATGAAAGTTTCAAAAGGCACCTCAGAGGAAAGTTTACATGAAGTTTCAGAAGACTGTCTGACAGCAAGAAATCCCTTGCAGAATTCTAGAATCGCTTGGCAATACAGAACGGAAATTAAGAGTTTGGGTGCTGGTGCCAAACACACATGAGTTTGAATCTCAGCTTTACCATTTACTTACAATGTGTCCTTGAGCAAGGGACTTAATCCCTCTAAAACTCAGTTTATTTATCTGTGAAATAAAAATAAAATTATCTACTGTCTATTATAGATTTTTTTGGAAATAATATGTGTCTACCACAAAGAGAGCACTTAATAAGTATTAACCATAGTAATTGTTGCCGTTGCTGTTGGTTACTTTAAAAAAAATAACTGCTTTCTCAATCTCACAGTTCTAAATATGGATTAAAACAGACTCATGGTCCACAATGTCAAGCGTAAAAGTAAAAGGGAAATGGCTGTTTTCTATATGCACCATGATATTCATCACAAGAATCTTAAGAAGGAGGAGCCAGCCACCTTATCACAACATTAGCCCAAGGATGGAGCTGTTAGTGAAAATTCCCTTGGAATATGTGTCCATCGAGCTGCCCATTACTCTGTAAGTGGTTCTAAAGGTTCAATTGCTGTTTAGCAAATGAAGAAACATCTATTCAAGAACATCTACAAAAATTTGGTAAGAAAAGTAAGAATGTGTGGTATTTGAACCAAGACCATGGCCTCCCTCCTTTCACTCAGCTCATCAAGGCAGAAACTCCACTCCAGGCTTCTGCTTCCAAGAACACAGGTCTCCCTCTCCCCACAGTAACCAGCTAGAGGGCTTTTTTCCCAGGAAGAACAGGACTTCAGCATTTCTCATCCTGTCCCCAGCTACTGTTGCTAAGGCTAAGTTCCAGGTGAGTACAGTTGAGAATTGGGGTCTCTCTCTTCCATCCACTCCCCTCTCATGAGATGGAGCCTCTACCTTGGGTAGGGCATGCTGAGAATATTGGGGCCCTGACTGCCCTCATGAGGCAGTGGTTTCACAAAGGAGAGGCAAGCCAAGAGGATCTCAGGCTACTGTCTGCACCTACTGATTGCTCAGCTCCTAGAGCATTGTCACTCAAAGAGAGATTTGTCATTGTTCCCACCCCCACCTCCAGAGCTCCAGAGATTTTTCCTAGGGGGAAAGCAGTCCATAAAACAAATAGCTCACCATGTCTTCCCAAAGGAACTGACTTTCTTTGCAAAAGAGCATGGAAAAGTTCAAACCTAATGTTTGCTCTCAAGACCGTGGAGATTGTGGAGAAAAGCAAATAGAGGGATATTCGTGGATTTAATGAAGCTATAGCCCAGACTATACACTGGATAGTTTATAAGACAGAATCAGAGAATAAAACAGCTGAGAGGAACCCACTGGGGTCAGAACAAATCTCAAACACATACTTCAAAAACTATTCCTTCAAAGGAGTCACAATTTGATCAGATTCACTTATAGAGCAATTTGCACCCCAGAGCACTGTTGAAAACATTAGAGCAGCCAGCAAGCAATTAGTGACAAATACCACTGTCATCCAAGGGGCTGTGGGCATACTCAAAGCTATTACATCTCCCTGAGGAGCAGCATCAGAGGCCGAATACTGGTGGAGTGAAATAGACTCCACTAAAACAATCCAGCAAATCACAAAAAAATAAACAAGAAATAACAACAAATCTGGAAGGGGAAGGACTAGGAATTGCCAAAATATATCATCTAAAATGTCAAGTTTTCAACAAAAACAAATATAAGAGGCAAGAAAAGAAATAGGAAAATGTAAACCATATACCAGAAAAAAAAAAAAAGCAGGCAAAATGAACTGCCTAGGAGAGCAGCTAGATTATAGATTTAACAGAAAAAGACTTCAAAATAGTCATTACAAGCATGTTCAGAGTACTAAAGGAAAGCATGCTAAAGAAGTAAAGAAAGGTATAACAGTGTCACATCAAATAAAGAACATCAATAAAGCAATAGAAATTATTTTAAAAAACAAATTGAAATTTGGGAGTTTAAAAATACAGTAAGTGAGATAAAAAAATTCTTTAGAAGGGCTCAAAAGTAGATTTGAACTGGCAGAAGAAAGAATTAAAGAACTTGAATCACTAGACCAATAGAGATTATACAAGCCAAAAAAACAGAGAGGAAAAAAAAATGAAGAGAAGTGAATTAGGCCCAGAGAATTGTGAGACACTATAAAGTGCACCAACATATGTGTAATCAGAGTATCAGAATGAGAGGAGAGAGAGAAAAGACCAGAGAAAATATTCCAAAATACAGTGGCAGAAAACTTCCCAAATTTATGAAAAAGTAACCTACACGTCCAAGAAGCTTAATGAACTCCAGATAAGATCACAAAGAGATCCACAAACACACATCACAGTAAAACATGCCAGGGGTGGGGGAAGAAAAAAAGACAAGGAAAAAGTCTTGAGAGCATCAAGAGAAAAACAGCTCATTGCTTACAAGGAATCCCAATAAGATTAGCAGCTAGCTTCTTAGCACAAACAATGTAGGCCAGAAGCAGTGGAATAACATATTCAAATTGCTCAAATTTTTACCAAAAAACTGTCAATCAAGAATCTTATATTCAGCAAAGCTATCTTTCAAAAATGAAGGTGCAATAAAGACTTTCCCAGAAAAAAAAAAAAAAAAGCTAAGAGAATTTGCTGCTAGCAGTCCCACCTTTAAAGAAATACTAAAGTATATTCTTCAGGCTGAAAGCAAATAATCCCACATTATCACTTGAGTACACACACACATACACACACACACACAAAGGTAATTGTGTACCACTAAAGGTAATTATTTTTTAAAGTATGAGTATTTCTTTCCTTCCTTCTTATAACTGATTAAAAAGAAATTGTATAAATAATATGTAGATAATGTAATGTTGGGCCTACAACATATACAAATGTAAATAACACCATAAAGGAAGTGGGTAGGAACAAAGCTCTTTTGGGCTAAGGAAATAACTGCAGTTAGTAAAGTAATAAGTATAACAGTGTTTTGTTGGGTTTGTAACATTAAGAGATATACATAACAACAATATACAAAAGCAGGTAATAGAGCTATACAGAAGTAATATTTCTATACATCACTGGAACTAAGCTAGTATATAAATCTGAAGCTAATTCTGATAAGCTAAGCTATATACGGTAAACCCTAGAGCAACCACTAAAAAGAAAAAAAAGGTAAAAAAATATTAAAGGAATTAAAATGCTACATTAGAAAATATCTACTTAATGCAAAAGAAATCAGTAAAAGAGGACTAGGGGAACAAAAAATGACATGGGTCATATAGAAAACAGAAAGTAAAATGTCAGATATAAATCCACCCTAGCAATAATGGCCTTAAATGTAAATGGATTAAACAATCAAATAAAAAAGCAAAGATTATCAGACTGGATTAAAAAGAACAACATGGCCCAACTATATGCTGTCTACGGGAGAGGCAATTTAGTTATACCGTCTGTAAAATAGTTGTAGCTAAAGTAGTGATTAGAGGGAAATTTATAGTTGTAAATGCATGCTTTAAGAAAGAAGAAATATCTCAAATTAGCCAAACCTTCCACCATAAGACACTGGTAAAGGGAAGACAAACTAAACCTAGAGCAAGCAGACGAAAGGAAATAGTAAAGATTAGAGTGGACATTAATGAACAACAAATAGAAAAACAAAAGAGAACATAAAGGAAAACAGAAGTTGGTTCTTTGAAAAGATCAACAAAACTGACAAACCTTTAGCTAGATTGATCAAGATAAAAAAAAGAAAGAAAACCCTCAAATAACTAGAATCAGAGATGAATGAGGGGACATTACTACCAACCTTTCAAAAATTAAAAAAGATTATAAAGGAATACTGTGAACAACTGTACACCAACAAATTGTATAACTTAGATAAAATGGACAAATTCCTAGAAAGACACAAACTTCTAAAACTGACTCAAGAAGAAATAGACTATCTGAGTAAGTGTAACAAGTAAAGAGATTTAATTAGTAATCAAAAATCTACCCGCAAAGAAAAGCCCAAGCCCGGACAGCTTGACTACTGAATTCTACCAAACATTTAAAAAAGAATACCAATTCTCCATAAATTCTCCCAAAAAATAAAACAGAAGGGAATACTTCCCAACTCATTTTATCAGGCCAGTATTACCCTAATACCAAAAGCAGACAAAGACATCACAAGAAAATTATAAGCAAATGTCTCTTATGAAAACAAACACAAAAATCCTCTACAAAATACTAGCAAACTTACTCCAGCAACATATTAAAAAAATTATACTCGATGTCCATATGGGATTCATCCCAGAAATCCAAAGTTGTTTCAACATCTGAAAATCAATTAATATAAAACATCATATCAAAAGAATAAAAAACAAAAATCACATGATCACCTCAATAGATGCAGAAAAGGCACTTGACAAAATGCAACACCCCTTCATGATAAAAACACTGAACAAACTAGGAATAAAAGGGAACTTCCTCAAACTTGATAAAAGGCCTTTATGAGAAACCCACAGCTAATATCAGACTTAATGATAAAAAGACTGATTTCCTCCTAAGATCAGCAACAGAAAAGATGTCCATTCTTGCCACTTCTATTCAACATTGTACTGGAGGTTCTAGCCCAGGAAGTTAAGGCAATAAAAAGAAATAAATGGCATCCACATTGGAAGGGAAGAAATGAAACTATTCTATTCACAGATTATATCTGATACATTAAAAAAACCTAAGAAATCCACTTGTTTATTAGAACTAATAAACAAGTTCAGCAAGATTGCAGGATAGAAGCTCGATATACAAGACTGTTGTCTTTTCATACACTTGAAATGAACAATCCAAAAATGAAATTAAGAAAATATTAGTTCACAAAAGCATCAAAAAGAATAAAATGCTTAGAAATTAATTTAACAAAATAAGTGTAAAACTTATACTCTGAATATTACAAGTCACTGTTGGAAAAACATAAAGAAGATCTAATTAGATGGGAAAACACTCCTTGTTTATGGATCAGAAGACTTAACATTGTTAAAATGGCCGTATTCCCCAAATTGATCTTCAGGTTCAACGCATCCCAGTCAGAATCCCAGAGACCACCTTATAGATATTGACAAGCTGATTCTAAAATTCACATAGAATTGCCAGGGACTTAGAGTACTTAAAACAGTCTTGAAAAATAAGAGAAAAGTAGGAGGACTCACATCTTCCAATTTTAAAACTTACTACAAACCAACGGTAATCAAGACAGTGTGGTCCTACACAAGGATAAACACATAGATCAGTGGAATAGAACTGAGAATCCAGGAATAAACCCATCCATCTATCATCAGTTGAATTTTCTTTTTACAAAAATGCCAAAACTATTCAACGGACAAAGAATCGTCTTTTCAATAAATGGTGCTGAGACAACTGGAGAGCCACATGCAAAAGAATGAAGCTGGACCCTTACCTAACCATATACAAAATTTAACTCAAATGAGTCAAAGACCTAAGCATAAGAGTTAAAACTATAAAGCTCTTAGAACAAAATATAAAGGTAAATCTTTACTACCTTGGATTTGGCAAATAATTCTTAGATAAGACACCAAAAGCATAAGTAATGAAAGAAAAATAAATAAATTGAACTTCACTAAAATTTAAAATTTTGGTGTTTTGAAAGACACCATCAATAAAGTGAAAAAGATACCCCACACAGAATGGGAGAAAATATTTGCAAATTATGTATCTTATAATAACTCTTATAACTTAACAATAAAATTTTTTTAATGAGCAAAGGATCTGAATAGATATTTCTTTTTTTTTAACATCTTTATTGGAGTATAATTGCTTTACAATGGTGTGTTAGTTTCTGCTGTATAACAAAGTGAATCAGCTATACGTATACATATATCCCCATATCCCTTCCCTCTTGCATCTCCCTCCCACCCTCCTTATCCCACCTCTCTAGGTGGTCACAAAGCACAGAGCTGATCTCCCTGTGCTATGTGGCTGCTTCCCACTAGCTATCTATTTTACATTTGGTAGTGTATATATGTCCATGCCACTCTCTCACTTCAGCCCAGCTTACCCTTCCCCCTCCCCATGTCCTCAAGTCCATTCTCTACGTCTTTTGAATAGATATTTCTATAAGGAAGATATATACATGACCAATAAGCACATGAAAAGATACTCGCAACGTCATTAGTCATTAGGGAAATGCAAACCAAAACCACAATGAGATACCACTTCAAATCCACTAGGATGGCTGGATTCCAAAAGTCAGATATTAAGTGCTGATGAGAATGTAGAGAAATCAGAACCCTCATATAGTGCTGGTGGGAATGTAAAATGGTGCAGCTGCTTTGGAAAATATCTGGCAGTTCCTCAAACATTGTGTACCACATGATCCAGCAATTCCACTCCTAGATACACACCCAAAAGAAAACATTAACCCACACAAAAACTCATACATGAATGTTTCTAGCAGCGTCACTCATACTAACTGAAAAGTAGAAAAACCCAAACAGCAATCAACAGACAAATGGATAAACAAAATGTGGTATATCCATACAATGGAATGTTATTTGGCCATAAAAAAGAATAAAGTACGATACATGCTACAACTTGGAAGAACCACGAAAACATTATGCTAAGTGAAAGAAGCCAGTCACAAAAGTCCTCATATTATTTGATTCCATTCATATGAAAGTCTTGAATAGGAAAATCTATAGAAACAGAAAGTAGTTTATTGTTTGCTTTGGGGTAGGAGGTAGAAGGGAAGGGGGTTTACAGCTAAAGGAAAGGGTTTTTCTGGAGGTAGGTGATGAAAATGTTCTAAAATTGACTGTGTGTCCCAAATTGTGTGAGAGTGAGGTAGTGATAGGAGTAAAAAAAGACTTTCCAGTTTTACCTTAGTATTAGATTGAACCACATAAAATTGCCATTTTTGTAAGTCAAGAACAGATATCATAAATTTCATACCATTTTAATTTTTTGCAACAGGAATATTTGTGTAATAAAAATATTACTGAAGAAGACTAACCAATCTCATAGTAACAATAAAAGAACAAGTACCTCTTTTTTTAAGACTAGACACAGGAGTTGGGAAGGAATGAATAGGTGGAACACAGAGAATTTTTAGGGCAGTGAAAATACGCCGTATGATACCATACTATTGGATACATGTCATTATACATCTGTCGAAAACCATAGAATGCACACCACCCAAAGTGAGCCCTAATGTACACTGTGGACCTTGGGTGATATTGATGTGTCAACGTACGTTCATCAGTTATAATAAATGTCCCCCTCTGGTGGGTGATGTTGATAAAATGAGAAAGGCTTTGTGTGTTGGGGGGTCAGGGGATATATGGGAAATTTCTGTACCTTCCCTTCAACTTTGCTGTGAACGTAAAACTTCTCTAAAAAGTAAATTCTCAATTAAAAAACAAAAACTAGACACATTGGTTTGCTTACTGTCCTCCCCCCCCACCAAATTTTAACCTCACTTTTCCCTTTCTTTCAATCCAATTTCATGAATGAGCTGACAGAGGATTTCAGGCAGATCTTCCTAACTTGGGCACCAGAAAACTGGCTTTAGTGGTATGAGATCATGGAATGAGACTTGAAGTTGAGCCATCTGGAGGGTGAAATATTGTTACTTTGGGCAAGATCAAGTTTTAATCGTCACCTTTGTCAAAATGGAGATAAAAATATTAACTTTGCACAGTTATTGTGAAGAAAAAGTGAGATGTGTGTGAAAAGAGGGGTGCAGTATGGTTCCTGACACGTAGCAGACATTCCATAAATTACTTTCATTCTCTGAAGATGAAAATTTTTAGAACAGCCTTAGAGTGTTGGCAGCTTTGCATCGATCTAACCGCTGTCTCTGACCATCAGAACAGAAATCAGCTAGGCACCAAGCCACGTGACCCCACACAGATCTCCACCTACTGAAGTTGCTCAAAAGTCTACTTTTGAATGCTAAGGCAAGAATGAGGGTGGGCAGAAATGGTCTCCTGAGAGATCACAATCTCCCATGACATAAAATGGGACTGAGTGTTGGGCCCCTTTCTCTTCAAGTGATGTCACATGATCAGATACCCCTTTTAAATTAGATAGATATGTGGTCTCCCTTCAAGCACACAGGAGGATAAGCATCACCTTTGATACCAATGATAGGTTTATGAAGAACCAGGGGGAGGCCTCAAGAAATTCTAAGTGCTGGTTCCTGCCTATGCAGAAATGCAATCTAACGCCAGATGGTTCTCTGCCTACGCAACCCTGGGCCTCAACACATCCCTGTGTATCCTGGACCTCAGCTTGAGACGGAGCCAAGTTCCCCCCATGATTTAGACAAGTCAGGGCAGGTGTAGAGCAGGTGTTCCCAAATGATCCCCTAAGGATCTTTCAAAGAATGGAGCTACTCCAGACCTGTCCAATCCAACTCTGCAGACGGGGAGCCCAGGAATCTGTAATTTCCTTTTTTTTTCCTTTTTTTTGAGTTTGATCTTTTTCTAATTCTTTTTTATTGAAATGTAGTTGATTTACAATGCTGTGTCAATCTCTGCTGTACAGCAAAGTGACTCAGTTATACACATACATTCTTCTTTTATATTCTTTTCTATGGTTTATCACAGGATATTCATTACAGTTCCCTGTGCTATACATTAGGAGCTTGTTGTTTATCCATTCTAAACGTAACAGTTTGCATCTACCAACCCTAAACTCCCAGTCCATCCCTCTCCTTCCCCCAACCCCCTTGGCAACCACAAGTCTGTTCTCTATGTCTATGAGTCTGTTTCTGTTTTGTAGATCCGTTTATTTGTGCCATATTTTAGGGAATCTGTAATTTTCAATAAGCTCCCCCAGGGGATTCTCTTGCAGACAGGCTGCCACCGTTTGGGTTTAAAGATCAGAGGGGTGCAATCAAAATATGGGCAGAAGACCTAGATAGACATTTCTCCAGAGAGGACATACAGACAGATGGCCAAGAAGCACATGAAAAGCTGCTCAACATCACTAATTATTAGAGAAACGCAAATCAGAACTACAATGAGGCATCACCTCACACCAGTTAGAACGGACATCATCAGAAAATCTACGAACAACAAATGCTGGGGAGGGTGTGGAGAAAAGGGAACCCTCTTGCACTGTGGGTGGGAATGTAAGTTGATACAGCCACTAGGGAGAACAGTATGGAGGTTCCTCAAAAAATAAAAATAGAATTACCATATGACACAGCAATCCCACTACTGGGCATATACCCTGAGAAAACCATAATTCAAAAAGACACATGCACCCCAATGTTCACTGCAGCACTAGTTACAATAGCCAGGACATGGAAGCAACCTAAATGTCCATTGACAGACGAATGGATAAAGAAGATGTGGTACATATATACAATGGAATATTACTCAGCCATAAAAAGGAACGAAATTGGGCCATTTGTAGAGATGTACTTGGATCTAGAGACTGTCATACAGAGTGAAGTAAGTCAGAAAGAGAAAAACAAATCTCGTATATTAATACATATACGTGGAACCTAGAAAAACGGTACAGATGAACTGGTTTGCAGGGCAGAAATAGAGACACAGATGTAAAGAACAAATGTATGGACACCAAGGGGGGAAGTGGCGGGGGGGGGGGATGAATTGGGAGAGTGGGATTGACATATATACACTGATATGTATAAAATAGATAACTAATAAGAACTTGCTGTACAAAAAATAAACAAAATAAAATTCAAAAAAAAAAGATCGGAGGGGTGGGTCTGTAAAGGTCTATCATAGGAGAGTCAGCATAGGGAGTTTCCCAAAGAAAATAGTTCCGGTTATCTCACATTGAAGAGGAAGAAGGTGAAAGTCACATTGAATATACTTAAGGTTAGACACAAAGATGTTTAGGTTTGGAAATGTGTTGTTTTGAGTAAGAGTTTAAGATAAATAAACACTTTAGATTTCTTGGTAGATACCAGTCCCAAGAATACTTAGTTTTAGCACTTCCCTGAACAAGATAAAGACAATGAGAAGACTAGAAGTCAGCCTCATTTCTAATAAGTGAGCCTTGGGGGTAAACTGACTTCTGAGAGCCAGCCCCCACTCCTAACGTGATGATCTGGGGAAAAATGATCCAATAGGTGTCTGACAACAGAGAAAAAGAGACAGAGGCAGAGAGAACACACAAAGACTGAGCCCTGGCCGCAAATTGGGCTGCTGAGGCATTCTAGGGCCTTCCTGACATGACACCCAGAAACTCAACTCTCATCCCCTGGCTCTTCCTGAATGGAGCCTCAGTGGTGTCCCAGTAAAGCCAGGATGCCATCTAGGGGGAGGCATTTGTAGCACATCTGCAGCCAGGGGACCCCAGACCTCTGACTTTCCTACCCAGAGACCAAGGGTTGGGAGAGGTGGGCCTCTGCTTGAAGAGCCTGGACCCATGAACAGGAGAAGCAAATAAAACATTTCAGCCTCCCCCAGTCTGGAGTATAAGCTGTGGTCACTCACCTTGGGGGAGTCCAGGCAAAGATCCCCTTTACATCAGGTTAAGCAAATGACTACTGTGAGCTGGTAATCACTGCGGCCCTCCACCCTCACCCCAGGGCACCAGTTTCAGTGCCTAAGGTTCAATGGATAGGGTCTGTGTCTTGGGAAGGGTGGAACAGAGAAAGCATCCCTGAGTGTTTCAAGGCCTGTCAATGGTCCCTTAGGAGGTGACCTTTCAGGGTCAGATGGAACGTGGCCTAGGACTCTCTCTCCCTCCACGTCAGTGCTCCCCAGAGTGTGGGTGCGTCCGCTGGTAATACAGGAGATGATTACAGTAGTTCCTGGGGGCGTTTTTGATTAAATAGTTATGCATTTACTTTACTGTGTTTCAGAAGGAGAATGAGCACATCAAATCTGGATTTTGTGGACTTCATTGCTTAGGACAAAGGAGGTATTTAATTTTAAAAGGTGACACAGGTTTAAGAAAAATATTAATAATGGTACAGGTGTTTGGGGATGAGGCAAAGGTCATAAAGTTGTTGGGGAAACACTGCTCTGGATGAAACATATGAGTAACAGCCAAACACCAGGCCACCTCAGAAGAGAAAGAGATACCTTCTGGGAAAGAACATGCCCTAAAGGAATAAAATGTCATAGGCCCTGGGACAGGACAAGGGAGGGGGAACCTGCCCCTCATATTTCCTTCTTATCCACATCCTCATGCCTACAGCTCAGGCTGAAGAGCTGCAAAAAAGAACAAGTAAAAACCATAACAGGGGCTTCCCTGGTGGCGCAGTGGTTGAGAGTCCGCCTGCCGATGCAGGGACACGGGTTCGTGCCCTGGTCCGGGAAGATCCCACATGCCGCGGAGCGGCTGGGCCCGTGAGCCATGGCCGCTGAGCCTGCGCATCCAGAGCCTGTGCTCCGCAACGGGAGAGACCACTTCAGTGAGAG
This sequence comes from Globicephala melas, assembly GCF_963455315.2. Classification (NCBI taxonomy): domain Eukaryota; kingdom Metazoa; phylum Chordata; class Mammalia; order Artiodactyla; family Delphinidae; genus Globicephala; species Globicephala melas. The sequence continues at coordinate 93,595,495 of NC_083321.1, forward strand.
GCCCGTGTACCGCAAAAAAAAAAAAAAAAAAAAAAAAAAAAAAAACCCATAACAGTTTGGTCAATAATCATAATACACCACTTTTGTAACCAAAAATACATTTTTTAACTCAAAAAAGTGTTATTTCACTCCACTTCCCTTGCGTGTTTTTTCCCTTTCTTATTTTTAATTTATATTTTTTTCTGCATGTTTTATAATGCTCGTATACACTAGAGTATAAGTACAAATACAATTTGTAAATACATAAATAGCAGCGTGAACGCTCAAAATTGTTTGTGGCTAGGAGGCAGGATCAACAAACGTGGCTGCTATATACATCGACATTACTCACTATGCCTGCCCGGATTGCTGTCAGCAATTCCTCTACGTAAACTGTGCCTCCCCAACTAGACGCTGAGGGGGGAGGGCTGGGGAGTTTGTTGGGGGGTGACCTGTGCCACTGAGTTCAAACCACCTCATGCTATAGTGGGGTCCCTGGGGCCTGGAGGATTCCAAGGGGCCCAGGCTCCTTGGGAGGAGCAGGCGGGGGAGGTTTATAAAGTCAAGAGTCCTGGAAGGAGCACAGGGCTTGCCTTCAGAGAGACCTTACACTGGAGCCCAGTCCTAGCACACACCCGCTGTGCAATCTTGGGTGACCGCTCTGAACTTCAGGTCTGTCTTCTGTGAAATGAAGAGCGAATGAGTGGTATACACCTCATAGCATCCTTGCAAGGCTCACGTGAAGTAAGAGGAAAAGAGCTTTGGGGAATCACAGAGTATCTTCCTTCTCCCAAGTAGTGTCTCGGGCACGGGGTGGCCCCAGAGGCTCCCAAGCTCCAAAGCCTGCAAGAAAGGGGTGCTGCAGGGCCAGCCATGGGAACCCGTGCTGAGGCCCCTGTCCAGACAAAGCCAGGTCTCTGCTCAGATGGGCCAGATGTCATGCCCGGCCCAGCTGAGCTAGGGCACTGGCACCTAGCCGGCCACACCCACCATCAGCCACTCTTGCTGTCTCCAGCCTCCTGTAGTTTGTGGGAAAGTTCAAGGGCAAGTTGGCTTTTACATTTTGACTCTTCTTGTTGATCTCTGCCAGACCTTTGAGGGGAGGGGGGGGGAAGAGAGGAGACAGCCGACATGCACACAGTGGTGAGCACTCATCCCAAGCACGTCCAGGGTCCTTCTACCTCACGGCCTCCTTTTCACCCAAGCCTCCTCCAGCCCTCCCCACTCTTGTTTCCTGATCATAAGCACAGGCTGATTCGTGCAGGTTGCAGAAATTAGGATAAACCAGGGCTGCTTTGTATGGTTACAAGTTTAAAGGCTTTGGGGTTTTCTGGATCTGGCCTTGAAGCCTCTAGAAATATCTGAATACTTGCATGATTCCCATCTCTCTCTTCCTCTTGTCACCCCGATGTGTACCGACCCCAAGACCAGAGCCTCCCAATCCTTTGTGCACCGTTTGGAGGAAATTGCTCTGCTGACCTCCCCCAATCCATTCCCATCCCAACTACTTCCTATAACTCCCAGCAAACAGCTTGGGGCACAAAAGTAGAGAACGTATCCTTCCCAGTTTTGAACAGACTGTTATACTTTTCACCATTCTCTGCTGAGACCCTGAATCGGACCACGAGCTTCCCCTACCCAGGTGCACAGGTGCTCATCTATCTCCACGTCTCCCCGCGCAGGTCAATACCTGGCACAGGTAGATGCTGAAGTGAGCCATGGGGACAGCGGCACGGCTGATTCAGCTCTATCCTGCTGGGGCTAGCACCGCGTCTGACACAGCAGATGCTCAGTACTGCTTGATCAAAGCTGCTGGAATTAGGAGGCACCTCTCTCCTCCCCCTGCGCTGGCTGAGACTTAAACACAGGCTTCAGATCCCTCAGAAGATCGTGCAAATCAGTCTCAGAGATCCATTGCCTGGGTGACAGCCTGAGACGGAGGTTTTACCCAGGTGTGAGCTCTCCCAACAGCCCAGAAAGGGGGTAAAAGTGAGAACCCTCTCTCACCACAGCGCAGATAGACGGGGTGAAAAAAACCTGTCAGCTGCACCCTACCTGTGCCTGCCCTTACCATCTAAGCCTATGCAGGAAGTGGGGGAAACTACCAAAGCCAGCCAAGTCATCTGTGGTTTCACTTCTACAGTGAATCAGTTCCCTGTGCAGGGGCTCAATAGTGCAACCTTGGGTTTAAATATTAGTGAACGAGGGGCACCAGCGGGAAGCAGGGTGTGAAGTCCCACTTGCCGGTGGTTCAGCCGTGCCAGGTGTTCTTCAGCACAATCCTGAGCCTTGGTGGAGGGAACAGTTTACCTGCCTCACCGGGATGGGGTGAGAATGACACAGGTGAAAGCATTTGGCCAACGGGCAAAGCCTCCACACCTGTGTATTACTTGAAGCATGAACAGGAGTTGTGGTCAGATTCAAGGCACCCCTTGGAAAATTTTGGGGGCACTATGTGCATAGACTCAATGTGAAAAGTCATCCACTTACCTTGCCTCCCCCCCAGCAAAGCAGTTCTGCCTCTCTTCCTCCAGAGGAGACCCCAGACTCTGGTTTCCTGAATCCAGCCTTGACTAGCTGCTCAGGGGTCCAGGGCTCCCCAGAAGGGAGAAAGGAGGGAGAGAGCAGAAGCAGTTTGCTGCCAGGTTTCTCCACGAAGCTAATCAGCTTAGGTGTCAGGCCCCTTACCTGCACAGACCCCTCCAAGCCCCTCTATCTAATTTGGTACTTATTTCTATATTCTTGCTTTAAACTTCAGGCCCCCACAAAACCTGGGGCTGCTCTGGCTCCCAAATAGGACTCTCCTCTCCTCAGAGATAAGCTCCCATCACTCCCCGCTTGATAGCCAACGCCCTCCACGAGCCAGCCTCCCCCCCCACCGGATGTCCACCTGTCCAGCCAACTCGGACAGGCCTCCATGACTTGGCTCAGGACATCCCCCAGCCAGGACTGCATTTTCCCTAACTTTTCAGCCTGTTGCACTACTGCTCAGACCCACAGCAAATACTACCAACGGTAGGAAGCCTTCCGCCAAGTCCCAAGCAAAATCAACCCTCCCTCCTGGGTGCCCCTACTGCACTCAGCACACCCCTCTGTCACAGCACAAATCCGTCCCGGGGAAACTTCAGCTTTGAGAGTCCGCCTCCCTGCCCAGACTGTGTGCTCCTCCAGGGTCCAGGCGAGCTTATCTGATTTGTGTCGGCAGAGCCCACCAGCTCAGAGCTGGCCCCTCCCAGGTGCGGGGCAAATGTTTCTTGAATAAATGAATCAATGAATAACGCTAGTGCTGGGGACAGTGACAGAGTGATGTTAAAAGGTCAAGTTCAGTCCTAGATCCCAGCTGCAGTCATTGCTCTCACCCTCTGGCCACCCCTCCTGATACCTTATTCCGCTCCTCCAGGAAGCTGAGCCCTGAGAAACCATTCCTGGAGCCTGCGCGCCCCCTCGTGGCCGAGTGGCCACCAGCACCTTCCCCAAGAACTAGAGGCGGCAGGCGGGGCCCAATCCTTGGACGACCTGCACAGATGCTTGTCACCCACCACCCACAAGAGCAATGTGTTCACCAGGGTCTTATTCACGTGGAGGCTCAAGTCCTATAATTTCTGTAATTCCTTGGCCTGTAAGGGGCTATGAGGACTCATCTCACCCGTGGTTCCAGAGACCCCACCCTGGACCCAGCTGCCCTGAGCAATGGTGATCACATCTGTCCAGGAGGTCTCAGAGAAGAAAACGGGAGGCCATCCTGATTCCTGTGTCTCTGGTCTGACACTCTTGCCTGTGGCTTCCAAGGGCCTCCAAGACACCTGGGATGTGCGCCAGAGCCAGGATGAGCTGTGAGACCCAGTCCCACAGCAAGACTAGGCATAGCAAAGTCATGCCCTACTTCCTGGCTTCTGAAGGAGCTCACCAGCTACTCTACGCCAACAGCCTTCCTCACTCTGGACCACACAGTCCTGCCACCACCCCCAGCCCTGCCACCTGGAATCAGGGACAGCAAACCACTGTGCTTTTTTTTTTTTTTTTTTTGCGTTACGCGGGCCTCTCACTGAAGTGGCCTCTCCCGTTGCGGAGCACAGGCTCCGGACGCGCAGGCGCAGCGGCCATGGCTCACGGGCCTAGCCGCTCCGCGGCACGTGGGATCTTCCCGGACCGGGGCACGAACCCGTGTCCCCTGCATCGGCAGGCGGACTCTCAACCACTGCGCCACCAGGGAAGCCCCCACTGTGCTTTGTTCAGCCTGTGCAGTGTTGTATTCATACTTGAATGTGATGCCTTTCGACGGAGCATGCCTTCTGCTGGTGTCTCCCCGCCCTCTGTTAAATACACGTACAGTTCTTCCTTGACTTACAATGGAGTTACGTCCTGACTAAACCCATCGTAAACTGAAAATATCATAAGACAAAAATGCGTTTACTTGAAAAAATGCATTTACTACACCTAACCTACCAAACATCATAGCTTAGCCTAGCCTACTTTAAACGTGCTCAGAACACTTTCATTAGCCTACAGTTGGGCAGAAGCATCTAACACAAAGCCTAGTTTACAACAGAGTGTTGAATATCTCATGTAATCTGTCGAATACTGCACTGAATGTGAAAGCACACTGGCTGTCTGGGTACAGAAAGGTTGTGGGCGCACCAGCTGTTTACCCTCAGGATCACGTGGCTGAGTGGGAGCTACTGCTGCCCAGCATCACAAGAGAGTATAGTCGTACATCGCTAGCCAGGAAAAGATCAAAATTCACAATGCGAAGTTTCTATTGAATGAGTATCACTTTTGCACAATCATAAAGTTGAAACATCGTTAAGTCGAACCATTGTAAGTCGGGGACCATCTGTCGTCATTCCTCCCAGTGTCTCTTAGCTCCTGAAGGATCTGAGTTAGACACTCCTGCTCTATACAGTTCATTCACACCATTTCCTGTCTGCCTACAAAATACTACTTAATAATTGCCTCTTCTAGGAAGCCCTCTTTGATTATTTATTCAATAATCATGTACCATTGTTTTGACAAAGAGTCTGAGCATATAGGAATAAGAGATACAGCCCTAGACCTCTGGTGGGGAAGACAGAGGAGTTGAAGTATTACTAGTGGTTATTCCAGGGAGTAAGTGCTTTGGGAGGTGAGCATGGGGGCTCTGAGAGCACTGGGGCCCAGCACAGAGCCCTGATTTTGGGTGGTGTCCAAGACACATTCCTGGACGAGGTGCCATCTGCACTTTCTTTGTAAAGAAAGACCTAGTAGTCAGGGGCCAGCAGGGGACGTGATGAAGGAAGAAGATGCTCCAAGCTGAGGGCCGAGAGGCAGGAGGGACCGTGGGGCACTCAGGGCTCACTGTAGCCAGTCAGAGGCTTTGAGTGTCAAGTGGTGACCAAGGGCAGGTCGTGGGGGCCTTGCTGCTCCCCATCAAGGAAGGGCATGATGATACTGGCTCCTTAGAAGGGTCACTGGAGCCACCGTGTGGGGAGGTATTCTCCAAGGAGCGCTTTAGGCAGCCGTGTCATCCCAGAGAGAGACAACAGAGCCTGGTCGAGGGCAGGGGCAGTGGGGAGACGGGGAGGTGATACTGAGGAGGGAGGGTCAGCAGCATTTGGTGATCAACTGGGTGCAGTGAAGTAGGAAGAGGGTGCAGCCTGACGGCTCTTAGGATGTGGCTGTAGGCAACAGGGTGGATGGCAGTGGCCACAGAGCAAAATGAGGACATCGGAGAAGGCAATTCTGTTTGGCCCTGTTGGGTTCCAGGTACTCTCAGACCCTCCAGAGCAGATGCCCACTGGGCAATGGAGATAGAGATTTGTTGCTTAAGAGAGTTCTCTGGAGTAGAAAACTTAAATTTGGGAGCTATCAGCACCCAGGTGATAGGTGCAACCTTGGAAGTGGATGAAATCCCCAGGGAGAGAATATAAGCAAGAAAAAGAGAGGGCCACAGAGGGAGCCCTGAGGGATGCTGACACACAAGGCAGAGGAGACAGGGAAGGTCCAGCCAGCAGGAGGGCAATCGAGGGAGGAGACTGTGCAGATCGTCGCACGCCATCGCCAGAGGTCACAACACACAGGTCATCGGGGACCTCGGCAAAAGCAGTTCTGGTGGAACGAGGCGTGCAGGGGCCAGGCCACCGTGGGCAGCGGAGTGAATGCAGGTGGAGAAGGGTGCAGAAGAGAAAGGCCGCACGTCCATGAGAAGTGAAGGTGACAGGAGTCGGCCATTCTCCCCAAGCTGAGCGGTGGGGGGAGGGAAAGCGACCTGGCAGCAGAGCTATAGAGCAGGATGTCGAGTCAGAGCAGGATGTCGAGTCAGGGGAGACGCGTTTGCTAGAAGGGAGATTTGGACAGAGGTGCGCGCTGTCAAAAGGGAAGACGGCGAAGACACAGAAGGAGCTGCTAACTGATGCTCGCTTTCTTCAGGAGGAGAGAGAGGAGCTCAGAAGGCTCTGAGGGCGTGAAGAACATTCTTCCACTGCAGCTGAAGGGAAAGCAGGGAGGGTTTGGATAGAGATGCGTTTGTGGTTGTGCAAGGAGTAAGGACAGGCAGGAAGCTGAAGGGTTCCTGTCTGTGAGGCTCTCTACTTCTCTGTGCTATAGGAAGTCAGGACGTTTGTTGAGAGTATTGGGGGGCAGCATGATGGGGAACTCAGGTGAACCACCGCGGGGAGAGAGCTGACCATGGACGCACAGAGAGGTGGCCACGGGGTGGGGAGAGCTCAGCTGGGAGTTGGAGCCAATGCTGTTGCTGTGGTCACATCTGGGAGCCTGAAGGAGTTTTTTTCAGCATCCCAGGTACAGGAAGGATGCAGGTGGTTGTTGGCTCACTCCAGGGTTGGTGTTTTGCTGGCCAGGTGTGGTGCACGCACACACACACATCCGATTGGCACCAACCTCTCCCCACCTCCTTCCCTGCCAGCAGTCTGAGGGGATGCTGTCACTAAGATAGTAACAACAAGATTAGTAATAACACAGGAAAAGGTAATGGGCATTCACCATGGCCAAAGGCTCATACCTGCCTTGTACTTGCCCCCAAGCACAGAGTCCTGCAGCATCTGCGTCTCAAAGGCAAGGCCTACAGTAGGTCAGGGTGGAAGCCATACGCATGGTAACCAACGGCCCAATGGAAGGGGTCCACCTGTGGACCGTGGGTCAAATATGTATCAGATCCAAAATCACCCCTATTTTCCTTTACCCGAGTAATCCCCGTAATACCTGCTTTGTGGTACAATTTTTGTGGAATTAAACCTGAACGGCTTAAAAATAAATCATTACATTTCCATCTTCAGTTGATCTAAGCCTATATTTGATACCTGGCCACAAGAGTAGGGTAACCACAGGCAGGGGATTAAACTCTATTGACCCTGTGACCTAGCTGGGAGTTGGTCCTCCTGAATTAGAACACGTTTCATAATTGTTTTTAAAAAAAATCTCAGGCACCCACTCCCTAGGCCAGCCACCCTGTTACAGGGGCTGTTATGTTGGAGGCCAGGAGGGCAGCGTCCCTGAAGCAGAGGGGGCCCCTCCTGGGCTCGCTTTGGCTGCTAAGTTCCCCTGCAGCCCTTGGGTGGTCCACTGTCCCCCCTTCCTGGGTCCACCCCTCCTTCCTTTGAGGTTTCTCTCCTCCGCGCCCAGTCTCAGGTTCAGTATTCACCCCAGGGCCAGGCTTGTGGGGAAGGGACCGGAGATGGAAATGGACCCAAGGAGGGGGTCCTGGGCAGGTGGGGCAGCTGTGGGCAGGGGTCCATGGCCTGGGTACAAGGAGGGATGATGGACCTCAGGATGGCATGCCCAACAGGTGGGTGAGAGGCAAGTGCCAGGGATCAGGTCAGCCTGAGGGCAGAATCCTGGAACAAGGGCTTGGTATAGGGACCAAAGCAGAAACCCACTTGTAAGAACACGAGAAAATTCAGAAACAAGTAGGGGAGTCGAGAGCTGGTGGAGCCCCTGACTGGGTCCACCCATCCCTCGAAGCCTGGGTTACTGAGTATGTCCTGCCTTCAGGTCAGACTTCTCTGGAATTAGACCATGACCTCAACTTTGAGGACCTGGGGAGGAAATGGGGGGAGGGGTCCTGCCGAGGAGGCGGTAGCGGGTTCAGAGCATCTCCCCCACTTTCCTGTCCCTAAAATAGAGCACTGTGCTTCTGAGGTTTTGCTGGTAACTAAAGGGAACCAGGAGAGAGGTCAAGATAGGACAAATAGGGCAAGTCACAAGTTGAGCAGAAAGGTCATCAGAGCCCCTGGCATAGCTGGGGTCAGGCCCCTCTCCTGGCCCGGGCCTCCACCTGCCCCTCTCACAAGGCAGGATCCTTATCTAGAGAGGCGGAGCCCTCGCAGATCTTCCACAGCAATGTCTGTCCCAGCTTGGTGGTTCTGGGCTCAGCCTCTGCCCAGTTCACGGGGTGGGGCACTGAAACCTCTGGGAGACCCCAGCCATCCTGTAAAGGTGTAAGAACCCGAGAGGACCCTGAGACTCTTTCAAAGTAAATGTCATCCCATCACACAGAAATGATGTGAGGAGTGGGGAGGTGAGGACGCGAACGTGAAGCCCAGTCACCTGTGAAGCCTGGGACACGTGCACGGTGGGCCTCGGTCTGGGGAGGGGAGTGATGTTTTCTATCAAATGTGCTGGAGGAAGGGAAACACCCCCAGCGTGGAATACTCAGACCCATTGGGGTCCAGGCTCAGCCACTTACTAAGGGATCACCTTCCCGGTTTGAAACAATGAGCAGCCTTATAAGGCCCACCTGCTGGGTGCCTTAAGGTGTAAATGAGAAAACGCGGGAAAGAAAGTTTGCCACCGTTGTTAAAAATGCAAAAATATGTCGTGGGCGCTCCATTGCCAAGAAGAGCACCCTGAGGCTTTGGAGTGCACTGGGGCCCTCAGGATCCCCTGGCCTCGGTGGGCCCTCCGGATGTGACTCCGTCTCCATTCCTCTGCTGCTTCCCCTGGGAAAACATTCTGGGCTCCCCCCCAACCCCGACTCTGCCTCACTCTGGGCCCAGAAGCAGCCCTGGAGCATCGTTAGGAGTGCCCAGATCTGGGGCACAGGGCGAGGTTCTCAACTCCGTGTGGGTAAGCTCAAATAGAACTGCGGTCCCGCCCGGAGCAGCTGGGCCCTGCTGGGGATCGCGGCCTCCCACCTCTCCTGTGACGGGGAAGACGCCAGGAGAATACTTGCTGCGCCAGACCGAGCTGAGCGCCTGCAGGCGGCGGGTCGAGAAGAACTTGGTTAGCATTTTCTCTCCTCGCCCTGAGCTCTGGGGCCTGTTGGGAGAGGTGGAGGCCGCACCGCCCTGGCAGACAAACCTGCACCCCCCCGTGCGGGACAAGAAGGAGGGGCCGGCTGGGAGGCAGCCAGGGCCCCCAGCCGCTGACCCAGTCCCCACGCTCCAGGGGCTCTCCCAAATCTCATCCACACTCATGCCTCTTCCCTGGGAAGCCTGCCTGGAACCTCCACCCAGAGCCCAGACAACTCATCTCACTTCCGCCCTGGTCATCAGGGATGCGAAGGGAGGCTGAGGGCTTCCTCCACCGGTGGGAGTTCCAGCCTTTTCCATTCCTCAGTGTAAACACCCTGGCTCACCACCTCCAGCCGCAACAGCCCTCTTGCGATCAGCCCTCTTCCTAGAGTTGATGAAGGAGCTGGGAAATACTCAAATAAGATCTTCTGGCTTTGGAAGGCATGAGTCAGCCTTTTGCTGCAGCTCTGTTTTGCTGCACCAATGCTATAACCAATCTGCTGTCCTTGGCTGGCAGAGGAGGGTAGACGGGGGCGCAGGCAGCCCTGGGAAGCATTCGTGGTGGAAACCCAGAGGTGGCTGCCTTGCTCCCCTGAGAGACTGTCCTTGGCCTGCTTTCCCTTCCAAGCGTAGGATCCTGTGCACCTTTGGGTCCCAGGTGGGGAGAAAGCAGCTGCCACTGGCTGGCTGGAGCCCCTACAGAACTGGAGTCTACAGGGATTCCTCTTTTCGTTGCCCTTAGTGTTCCCCTTCCCCCATCTCTTCCTCTGGTTGCCTGCCAGCTCCAGGCCCCCTGGAATGTGGCTCCAAACTGGCTCGCAGATCTCTTTTCAGCCCTGAGGACAGACGCACAACCTCCCAGGCAGACATCCACGCTGGCCTCCCTTTAATTTTCCCTTATTGATCCAAGAGGAAGCAGCAGAGGAGGCGCTTCCATGCTGCTCCTCCAGCTCCGTGTCCTCCCATCACGGCGGCTCTGGATGAAGGTCTGGGGGACTCCGATGGGGCAAGCAGAGCCTCCCGCAGGCACCACTTCTGCTGAGTCACTCGTTCTGATATCTGCTTGTCCAGTGACGGGACTGCTTGCATCACCGTCGCAGTGACAGACTCACCCTGCCCCCATTCAGTGCGGACGACTATGGGGCTGAAGAGGGCCTGGGCTCTGCGTCCGCATCACCCTCATCCCCAGCTCCTCCAAGAAGGGAGAGGTCAAGAGACCAGACTTTGGTCTCTGGGAGCCGGCTGCAAACCTCAGATCTGGGCCTGATTTCCCACCTGTAAAATGTTGGAGATAATGCCCACCTCACACGATTATTGTCAGCATAGGATGACACAGTCACATGAAGCAGAGCCTGAAAAGTGCTCACTCACTGAGTGGCATTTCTTGCTACTATTATGCCAATGAATGATTTTTTTTTAATTAGCAAGTTATTCCAGGGACTAGTGTGGTGAGACCCCACACCTTGGGTTATCTTCTTCCTGGCATCAATGTCCCAGGGAAGCTGAATCAATAGCTATCAGACGAACACAGAATCAGATCAAGGGAAGTGGGAGGGTGTGGGGAATTTCACTGCGCTCTGGGGAGGGCCCACGAACACCAGTAGCCTCCACAGGGGCTAAGAGGTAAGCAGAACCTGCTAGTGCCCACCACTCCCAGGCCCCATCCTCTGTACCCTGGGATCCCCCTTTTGTGGATGCTTTCTTTCTTTAGATGTGTGAGTGTCACTGACTAAGCCAGAGTCACCTCTGTTCCCTGGGCCTCCAAGATGGCGATTCTCTTCCCATGATGAGTTGAATTCGCAACAGCAGCCCTCACCGTTCAGGGACTTCCCGCCTTCGCAGCCCACAGCCTGGCTGTTGGTGTACAAGTAATAATGCCGGTCACCTCGCACGGGGTGTGACTGTCACCAAGCGCTCCCACCCCACGCGCCACCTGGGTCCAAGTTCATCACAACTCAGTCTCCCCCTCCGAACAATTCCAGCGCATAGACTTCTAATTCTGTTCCATCACAAAGCAAAGCAAAAGTCCGGGGAACCACCCGGCGCTACAGCATCAAAGCAGGCACGTTCTTCAGTTCACAGGGGCCAGGACCCCAGGGCAGCCTCAGACCCTGCTGGAGGGCCCCTTCCCAGCAGAAGCAAAGGTGACAGCAGCCTCTGACCTCTTCCCGCAGCCCAGCTGGGTGTCAGGAATGGAAACAGGACGTTCACTGGGGCTCTGACTCTTTTTTTTTTTTTTTTACATCTTTATTGCAGTATAATTGCTTTACAATGGTGTGTTAGTTTCTGCTTTATAACAGTGAATCAGTTATACATATACGTATGTTCCCATATCTCTTCCCTCTTGCGTCTCCCCCACTCCCACCCTCCCTATCCCACCCCTCTAGGTGGTCACAAAGCAGCGAGCTGACTCTTTTGATTTTGTGATTGAGAACCAGGCAGATGGGGAGGGAAGGAAGGAAGGTGGAGAGCAAGGGCTTCATCCAAGCAGGCCTCTCTCCACCCCTCCCTCCACATGCCCTCTCTGTCCTCCGTGTCTCTGAGCTTCTGCCACTTCTGCAGCCTCCATCTGTTTCCCTGTCCATCTCCCTCACTCTCTGTCTTCCCTCTGTCTTCATTCCACTCTTCTTTCTGTTGTTCTAGTCAGTATTTTTCTAAATATCTTTCTGCTCTCCTTCCTGATTTCTGTCTCTCCTGTCTCTCTCTCATCTCCGTCTTTCTGTTTTTATTTCTAAAGCTACTCTACTCTTAATTACTCAGTCTTTTTGCCTATCTATATCTCTCTTCTTTTCCCTTCCAAAGAAAAACACAGAAGTGGGAGATAAGATAGCCACCAACTTTCCACTGACCACACCCCACCCCACCCCCATATACACAGACCCCAAGGTCCTGCCAGAGGTTCAAAGTGGTGGTTCCGGGGGCTCATCCTCAGAGTCACCACTGATAAAACTGGTAACCTTCTCCACGCTGAGCCCTAGGCGGAATCTTGGTCAAGTACACTGAACTGGGGCAGCCCAGATATCCCAACTGACCAGACCAGGACAGAATGAAATACATCTGTTCTAAAGCATGACCTGCAGTGGAGCCCTTGTCAGTGGTCCCACACCTGTCCTACCTTCGCAGCTGCAGGGTACCCACACTCCATCCCACCCCACCCAGCTCCTTCCCTGCATTCTCCTTTGCTTATCTTAGCACCAGAAGATGACAGCCAGGACACACCCAGCCTAACCAGCCTTTCCCAATGACTTTGGCCTGGAGCACCGTGGGTAGGAGTCTGGCCACCATCCAAGATGGCTTGGAGGAAGAAGAAAACAAGGGTACCTACACTTTGAGTGGTTCCCAGAGGTGAAATATGGGAGTGGTCTGGGTCTGATCCCTGGGACATGGAGCCAAGGGGCCAGGCTAAAATCAGGGAGACTGGACAGAAGCCACCATTACTGCCCGATTGACCCATTTCACGTCCTTCAGGCACTACCCTCACCATCACTCACTCGGGGCTGTGCCTGGGGAAGGGGTGTCTGCAGCCCCCCGACCTCCAGAAGCATGGCCAAGTGGGACAGCTCCAGCCAGGGCTCTCACTGGCATATTTGACTCAACCTGTTCAGATTCAGACTCTTTATCTTTCTCCCCAAAGCTACCCCTCCCAACTGTTCACCCCCTTGGTAAATGGTACCACTATTTGCCCAGTCGCTCAGAGAACTGAGACTCTCCCTGCATCCTCCCCCTGCCTTGTTCTCCAAATCTACTTAGTTATCAAATCCAACCATGTGTAAAATTTCTCTCTGCTCTCCTGGGTTCTTCCTCCCACCTGGACTTCCACCAACAGCCCCCTACAAGTGTCTCTACCCCCATCTCTCCACACTGCTGCCGGGGGGGGTCTTCCAAAATTAATAAAACAAAGAGCAAAAATTCATCCCTATTTGAACAACTTCTACTGGCTCCTTAGCGCCTAGAGCTGTGGTCTCCAAGCCTCTTTGATGTTTGTCGATAACAAAATAATTTTGGCACCCACCTCTAACATATGTATATTTATTTATGTATAAATTATGTTTCCAGGGCTTCCCTGGTGGCGCAGTGGTTGAGAGTCCGCCTGCCAATGCAGGGGACACGGGTTCGTGCTCCGGTCCGGGAAGATCCCACATGCCGCGGAGCGGCTGGGCCCGTGAGCCATGGCCGCTGAGCCTGCGCGCCCGGAGCCTGTGCTCCACAATGGGAGAGGCCACAGCAGTGAGAGGCCCGCGTACCGCAAAAAAAAAAAAAAAATTATGTTTCCATGTTCTACCATCATTAGCCAATATCTGAAGGACAACCAACCTTTAAAGAAAGAATATTACTAACACCAGAAAATTTGAATCTATATTTCAAATTATCTTGATAATTTTGAATACTTCTAATCAGCTTCCATTGATATTGATTAGATTGTTTTTATCTCAACACAGGAAGGTAATGAGGAACCCATCCAAAAAGTGGGGGAGAGATAAACCCACGCACATATGGTCACCTTATCTTTGATAAAGGAGGCAAGAATATACAATGGAGAAAAGACAGCCTCTTCAATAAGTGCTGGGAAAACTGGACAGCTACATGTAAAAGAATGAAATTAGAACACTTCCTAACACCATACACAAAAATAAACTCAAAATGGATTAAAGACCTAAATGTAAGGCCAGACACTATCAAACTCTCAGAGGAAAACATAGGCGGAACACTCTATGACATAAATCACAGCAAGATCCTTTTTGACCCACCTCCTAGAGAAATGGACTTAAAAGCTTTTGCACAGCAAAGGAAACCATAAACAAGATGAAAAGACAACCCTCAAAATGTTGAAAATATTTGCAAATGAAGCAACTGACAAAGGATTAATCTCCAAAATATACAGGCAGCTCATGCAGCTCAATATTAAAGAAACAAACAACCCAATCCAAAAATGGGCAGAAGACCTAAATAGACATTTCTCCAAAGAAGATATACAGATGGGCAACAAACACATGAAAGGATGCTCAACATCACTAATCATTAGAGAAATGCAAACCAAAACCATTATGAGGTATCACCTCACACTGGTCAGAATGGCCATCATCAAAAATTCTGCAAACAATAAATGCTGGAGAGGGTGTGGAGAAAAGGGAACTCTCTTGTACTGTTGGTGGGAATGTAAATTGATACAGCCACTATGGAGAACAGTATGGAGGTTCCTTAAAGACCTAAAAATAGAACTACCATACGACCCAGCAATCCCATTACTGGGCATATACCCTGAGAAAACCATAATTCAAAAAGACACATGTAAAAAAAAAAAAAAAAAACCAACAAAAAGACACATGTACCACAATGTTCATTGCAGCACTATTTACAATAGCCAGGACATGGAAGCAACCTAAGTGTCCATCGACAGATGAATGGATAAAGAAGATGTGGCCCATATATGCAATGGAATATTACTCAGGCATAAAAAGGAATGAAACTGAGTTATTTGTAGTGAGATGGATAGACCTAGAGTCTGTCATACAGAGTGAAGTAAGTCAGAAAGAGAAAAACAAATACCGTATGCTAACACATATATATGGAATTAAAAAAAATTGGTTCTGAAGAATCTAGGGGCAGGACAGGAATAAAGATGCAGACGTAGAGAATGGACTTGAGGACACAGGGAGCGGGAAGGGTAAGCTGGGACGAAGTGAGAGAGTGGCATGGACATATATACACTACCAAACGTAAATCCTCCCCTTTGGCCCTTACTCTTCTACCTGACCACGTCCTGCTCATCCTCATAAGCTCAGCTCAAATGCTACCTCCTCTGTGGAGGCTGCCGACCTCCAGCTCAGTTTGCACTCTCAGCACGGCCTCCCCGGCAGATCACAGTGCCCTCCCCACCATGTCGGAGAGCTATGGGGGGCAGGTAAGGTGCCTGATTCACCCATGTGTCCTCAGACTACAGGTGCTCAGTAAATGACTAATGAATGAGAGATTCCCACAGAGCCTGGGATGAGGTCTAGGGACAGTCTGGGCCGGAGACTTCCAGGTTCAAGAACTTTGGTTCTGGGTAATGGGCAGGGAGAAGATGAAGGCGATGATGTGAGGGGCATCCAGGACTGTGTCTGCATGTTGACAGAAGGGCTGCCCACTGACGGCCTTTCAAGTGGGAGATGAATCTACTCAAAGGAGAAGAAGCAGGGACCCTGGGGTGAGGAAGTGAGCTTCCGCCACCTGGCAGCGCTGTCCACGTCGGGCAACCGCACTGAGGCAGAGGGGCTTCCAGGAGCCAAGCAGCCTCTCCCAAGCCTCACTCTGCGGCCAGAAGCACTCAGTCAAGTCAGAGGCACCAGCATTGTCAATAAATGCTCTTCTGCGGGATTTGGCAAAGCCTGGACGCACACAATCTAAAAGCATCCCCTCTTGCAATAGGGTCAACCCAATGAACCAACTGTTAATGGCCCACCATAGCTCCATCACCCACAGAGAAACCTCAGAGTCATCCCCAATTCCTCCCACAGACAGTCCTTTGGAGTGTCAGAAATGTCTCTAAATCCTGGCAGCCCAGTGTCTGTGCCAATCTTGCACTCTGGGTCTGCCCACCAAGTACGAGTTGTGTGGTATTGGGTCAGTTACTTCAGTTCCCTCAGCCATAAAATGGGAACATTTATGAGACTGAGTTTGCAAGGTTATTAGGACAAAATTACTTAACTAACATACAACACAAAGCATAGGGCACAGCACAGAGGAGAATATTAATAAAGAATATCCCTTCCTTTTCTTCATCCTCTCCATTCCTGTGGACCAGGCCTTAATGTAGGCCTTCTCCATCTTTACCTGAACTATTGCAATGGCCTCTTACCTGGTCTCCCTTCCCCTCCTCCACACAGCTGCCAGAAATATCTTTCTCTGTGGCAACAGTTATGTTTTAAACTAAATTTACTTAAGCAACATTTGAGCACATTGTGTGCCTGGCACTGTGCTGGTGCTGCAGATATAAAAGTAAATGGGCTTGGGGCTTCCCCAGTGGCACAGTAGCTAAGAATCCACCTGCCGGTGCAGGGGACACAGGTTCGATCCCTGGCCCAGGAAGGTCCCACATGCTGTGGAGCAACTAAGCGCGTGCGCCACAACTACAGAGCCTGCGCTCTAGAGCCCATGAGCCACAACTACTGAGCCCGCATGCCATAACTACTGAAGAAGCCCACACGCCTAGAGCCTGTGCTCCGCAGCAAGAGAAGCCACCGCAATGAGAAGCCCGCGCAGCGCAATGAAGAGTAGCCCCCACTTGCCAAAACTAGAGAAAGCCCGCGCGCAGCAACGAAGACCCAACACAGCCAAAAATAAATAAATAAATTTATAAAAAAATAAAAAATAAAAAAATAAATGAGTTCTCTCCCAGGGAGAGAGAGCTTCCCTGCCTCTCTCCCATAATAAATACTTACGATTTTTTTTATCTAGAAGGTCACCAAGTGGGGACTCAAACTGAACCCATGCTCTTTCTAATTCACCCCTCATCTCCATCACCCCTCACCTGCCTTCCTTCCGCCTCTCCCACACACACATAACTTCAGCACAAGGACAAGTAGCAGGAAGTCCCAGCATAAAGAGACTGTCCAGACAGTGACAGAGAGTAAACAGGCAAAGATTATGACTCAACTAACTGCAAGCATCTGGCTCAATGACTCTGGCGGAGGAAATGCCTCTTTTTGAGGAAGGGGTTGGGTGATCACCTCCCTTCTCAATATTTCCCTTTTCGTGGCAGCCTGAACAAGATCAGATCCTCGGGCAGTGTTGGTCCAGCCGGCACTTGAAAGCCAAGAGCAAGGTCCAGCATGAGCCCTCGGACCCGGCTTGAAACCTTCAGCCCCAGACAGATGGACTCAGGGGCTTCTGTGAGTGCCTACCAGACAAAGGCCTGTTCCCAAGGTGTGATGACCACCTCACCTCCTACCTCCCCTCCCGGACACCATCACACCCGCAAATGCAGACAGGCACACTCAGAGTAGCTGAGATGGTAGAAGTTACATTGCAAAAAGCCAGAGCCACCAAACAGGATTAAACAGGTAAATCTGCTGTGATAAACATAACCCAGATCAAGGCTCAAAACCCTTGTCTATATAGGACATGAGCTGCCAGGACTTAGCTTCTCTGTGTGTATAACCATCCAGCATGCGAAAGGACACAGCAAGACTAGAGGAAACAGAAACACAAAGAAGAATAAGACACAATCCCTGCCCTGGACACTGTATCACAGTAATGGTACCATAAACTCTGCGGCAAAAACAACAGAAACTACTGTCTCATGTTTCTGGAGGCCAGAGGTCTGAAATCAAGGTGTTGGCAGGGCCATTCTTCCTCTGAAGCCTCTCGGGGAGGATCCTTCCTTGCCTCTTCCCCCTTCTGGTGGCCCCAGGTGATCCTTGGCCTATGGCAGCATCGCTCAAATCTCTGCCTCTGTCTTCACATGACCGTCTTCCCTCTGTATCTACACATCATCTTCCCTCAGTGTGTGTTTGCTTCTGGGTCTCTTCTCACCAGTCATATTAGATGAAGGGCCCATCCTACTCCAGCATGACCCAATCTTAACTAATTATATCTACAATGACCCTCTTTCCAAATAAGGTCACATTCTGAGGATCTGGGTGGACATGAATTCTTGGGGTGTTACCACCGGGGTCCTTGGCCTCTTTAATCAGTAGATATTGATAAGGGGCCAGACAAGGAATTCAGGCAAGGCTTTACTGGGATTTGTGCTGCAGCAAGAGGAAGCAAGAACAAGTAACAGTGTGCACTTGCTCTTTTCTCGCTCTCCTCTCTCCAAGGAGGGCAGGCGGTCTCTTAACTGGGGGAGGGTAGGGGCAGATCAGCATGGTGGTCGGGCTAGAGGGGGGCCTTAGGTCTGCCCACCCGCTCGGTGGTGCTGTGTGCAGGAATGATGGGTATTTACCCTGCTTTTGGTCCCCGTACCTGATAAGTGGCAGTTGGTTTGTGGTCTTTTTGTATCTTATTGTTTCTACTTTGGCCCCAACTGCGCACGTGTACAGTGATTTTTAGTCCCTTTTAGTTTCTTCGTATTCTGTTGCTCAAGGAGAATTTTGTCGAGGTGCAAGCACTGCAGCAAAGGGTCCCAGTCTTGTCTCAGGGAGACACTATTCAACCCAGTACGGGCATCGACAATCCAGCAGGAGGATATACTGCCAAGTTGCCAATAAAAGTTAGAAGAAAGGACCATATGAAGGGGTTTAAGATGGGTCAGTTCCAGGTGGACATCTTAGCAGCTGTGTAACCCTGGACAAGCTGCTCAACTTCTCTGAGCCTCAGTTCTCTGGTCAACAGCACAGGATTGTTTTGAAGGTCAAATGAGAAAAGATGCTTTGTTGCTATAAAGCCCTGTGCACAGACACGTGTGATGTTTCTTCACCAATCCATGCACGTTGGCTTCCTGAATAAATTGGGAGCTGCCCTGATCTCATCAGCAAGCATTTGCCAGCGTATCTCTTGTATAAAGTCCAAGCTGGATCATTTTATGATTCAGGACTTCTGAAGGGCATCCTTTAGTAGCTGCCAGAGGGAATCAGTGTGTGGTCCTGTTAAGCCCTTAACCGGCTTGCCCTCTCCTCTGGTCCAGGCTCCACCTTGCACCCAGCACTGAGCTTCTGCACCTCTTCAGGGATCTGTTTGCAATTCCATCCCTGAAGAGTCGCAAAAGCTCAGTACCGGGAGGAGAAACGTGGGCACTGGACCTCCCCTGCCAGGTAGGGAGATACAGAATGAGCCAAGCACATGACAAAGCACAACTCGGGTGGGACTGCACCTGCAGGACGGTCCAGCCTTTCCTGGAGCAGATGCATGGACTACATCAGGGCCTTCAACATTCTCACAAGTCCCGCATCTGTAGGACACAGGTCGCTTACACTGACAGTGCTCTGCACGGCTGGTGAAGCCCTCACACAACCGTTCTCCCCTCCCACCTTCACAACCACATCGTGGACCAGACTGGGCAGCTGTTTTAACGCCGCAGGTAACTGAGGCCAAGAAGTGAGGGTCCAGCCCTCACCCACACAACTGGCAAAAGATGGGGTTGAAACCTGAATAAAAACCATGCACTGTTGATGAAGCAGTAAAAAATCTGTGACATGTAGACTACATGGCAAAACATACATTCTGAAGCTGATGATTTATTTAACCTGTGGCTGAACTAATAATCGTTTTCACTTCACTGACAGTATTTTCATGCCACCATTGTAAGCACTTTACAAATATTAAGTCACCTAATCCTCTCAACAGTCCTTAAAGGTAGATATCATTGTCACCCATTTTACAGATGAGGCAAGTGAGACACAGAGAGGTTAAATAACATGCCCAAGGTAACCCAGCTGGTGGGTGACAGAGCTGCTATAGTTAAGATTTAAAGCTGTGCATGGAGTTTATTCCATGTATAATAGACTGGATTTTAAACTGATTCTCTGATCCTGAGGAAATAAATGTAATAAAGTTTTCATCTATACTATTTAATTTCTAGCCAGATTCTTTTTTTAAAAAAATCATCAAAGTATTGTATGTTCGTGGTCTCAAATCTACAGCACAGTTAAGAGGAAAAGCAGCATCTCCCAGCCCCACTGCCCTCCCTCTTCCTTTAAACCACTGGGCTCCTCCAGGGTGAGGCTATGAGCGGCCTCTAGAGACAGATGAAAAGAAAGAGGCTGCCTCTGAAATAATCTGAAATTCATTCTTTGCCCACTTTGCAGGGGAGAGGACTGAATGAAAACATTTTCTCTGAGACTGATTTCAAATTACACTGGCAATGTAGAAACTGCCCCCTGGGGTCCAGGCAGGCCCACCCTGTGCTCTGGTGCCACAGGGGCCCGAGTGGCTTTCCAGAGGTCCCTGGAGGACAGCAGAGGCCATTGCAGTTTCTCCCCATGACCCACGCAGGGCCTACCCACGCACGATGCGGTGGAAAAGGCCTGGGCATCCCAAGTTACGCAGACCTGCATCCCACCCCCTCTGAGCCTCTGCCTCCTCCTCTGTAAAATGGAGGCAAGAGCAGCACCCACATCCTAGGGTGGCCGCAAGGACCAGATGAGGTGATGTCCTTTCTTTGCACAGGTGTAAAGCCTGGCACATGGGAACACAATTTACATGCTGGTTATTTTTCCCTCTTGTGGTCTATGGAAGCAAAAGTGTCTTGTCATTCTGTCAGATGCACTGTGTGCCCCACCCCCGCCCCCCCAGCCTTAGTTTCCCCACCCGTGGAAGTTCATCCTGGCAAGAGAAAGGTCAGCTCCCACCCAGCAGAGACCAGCCAGGGTTGGGGATTCTCAGGTTCCCCAGTCCTTCTTTGGTGCAGATATTTAAGACTCAGTTCCACAGCCTCGGGGCCTAACCCATGTCTTGGGAGACGGGCTGCCAAGCAGTGAAAATCCTCTCCGGAAAGAGACTCAACAGAGGGCCACACCTGCATCCCTCACAGAGAGCCAAGGTGCCCCTTGCTGTCCCCATCGCACAGGCGCTGCATTCCCTACCTGCCGCGTTTCAGAGCTGTTTGGCTTGGGTGACGAGAGCTGTTGCCAGCACCTGCCCACGGCCTGCACCCTTTCTCACTTAATTTCCTGGGAGAGGCTAGAACAAAAGGGTCTGTCGCTGAAACTTATCTCAAATTATTTGGGCTCAGAGGAAAGAATCATAGACTCTGCTGGCTGGAAGGAACCCACAGGACTCATGGATGCCAAGCTCCAGTCTCTGAGTTCAGCTCACTCCAGAAATCACAGCCTCTACCCTCTCCCCAGCATAGAAAGAGATCTAGACCAGCATTTCACAAACTTAAAGGTACATTTGAATCACCCAGGGATCTTGTAATGCAGGTTCTGGCTCCGTAGGTCGATCTAGAGGACTTGCTGCCCTCAGAAGGTCCTGCTGTAATAGGGGGAGTGCAGTCCCTGGGCAGGTCCTTCTCCAACCACAGGGTCTAACATCACAGTGCCTTTAGCACCACAGAAAATATTTGTTGGATGGATGGATGGATGGGCGGGTGGACGGATGGGCGGATGGATGGATGGGCAGATGGATGGATGGATGAACGGATGGGCAGGCAGATGTAGATGGACGGATGCTGATGTGAAGATCAAACTGTCCTATAATTATATATCTAGGTAAAAATGTCCTGGAGGTGAAATGAAGGAAGGGGGAAGGAGGGGAGGGAGGGAGGGAGGGAGGGGAAGAGGGCAGTGAAAGATGAAAAACCCTCTAAACTCCCAAAGAGTTTTCTTTCTAACTCTACTGGAACATCTTATTAACTTAGAATCATTTATGGATGTGTCATATCCCCTCCTGTAGACTATGAGGTGTGCGCGTGCAGGGCTGTGTTTTTTATCTCCTAATCCCGAGTGCCTGGCTCTAGCAAGAGCTCCATAAATACACATTTTGTGAAATGAATAGGGATAATAGCTCCATTCAGGAAATCCCCTTTAGGTACCAGACATGGATATCTCATTTAATCCTGTAACAGCCTTATAAGGTCAGTCCTATTATCACCACTTTACAGATGAGGAATGTGAAACTTGGGAGGATTAAGTAAGATGCCCACAGTCACACAATCAGTGGTTGGGATTAGCGCCCAGGCGACCGGAGCCCATGCTGCTCATCGAGGGAGAGCCAGGTTGTGTGAGGCCTCAAGCTGATGATACATTTTGAGGGACCCTCTTTGAGAAAAACATACCCGCAAAACTCTGCTGCAAAATTTACAAAATAGTATGACTATGTGAACACATCACCGGGACCATTCCCAGCCTTGCAGGTGCCGTGCAGGGAGGGGCTCTGCAGCTTAGGCTACATTAGCTGCATGGCAAAAATGCCTCTGACCTTGACCCACGTGCTGGAAATGAGAGCAACAGGAAGAAGGGAGAGGAAAAACTGTCGGACAAAGAGAGAAAGAGATAAAACAGGAGCAAAAGGAAAGAAAGGAGGGAGAAAAAAGGAGGGGACTCAAAGAGATGGTTGGAAAAGAGAGAGAGCCATCAGAGACGGGACAGGAAGGAGCTGAGGGGGAGTTAAAGCTGCCTCTGGATGAATGGGGGCAGGAGGCTGGGAGCATCCAGCCAGCTGGTCCCCCCAGCACCCGGGAGGACGGGCCCTCTGCTCTCTCCAGGCCTCTGGGCCTCCACCTGTACACCGTGCAACCTCCTCCCCACAAGGACCCTGCCTCGTCCTGCCCACCTGTCTCCTTCCCAGGCCTCTCTTCAAGCTCCCAGACCCACTTGGGAGCCTGGGCCCGAGCTGGGGACAGGAGGGCTGAGTAATCATCCCTCCAGCAAGCGTCGCCCAGCAGCATTCTTGCCCACGCAGCTACCTCTTTCCTGGTTCATCACCTGAGCACCCAGCAAGGAGATGCAAGCCTGGGGCCTGACGTTTAGCCGGGTACACAGAGGAAGCAAGGTCAGGGAAAGCCTGGTTCAGGGTGGCCCCCTGGCCTCCCACTGCCCGACTGCTGGGTCCTCCTTAAGAGGGACATGCCTGCCTGGATCTTCGCAGCCTGTCCCTTGAAGTCACCTGTTCTGAGATCACGGGCACTTGACTTGGCCCAAAACTTCCAATTCTGAAGGCCATCACCCTAGAGTGGGGAAGGATGGTGGGCCCAAGAGACCCCCCAGACCAGCTCAGATCTCTGCTGCTCAGAGATGAGTCCAAGGCCACACCTGATGGAGGAGCCAAGATTAGGCCAGTAAACAGTTCAATCGAGCCAATATTCCTCCTTCTGCCCAGAGGTCACCGGGGTCCTGCATGCACCATATCTCCCCAGACCATCACCCAGGGCTTTCAGACACATGCGTTGCATTCAGCCCTGAACCGGGCTCAAGCCCCAGCTCCGCCAAAAACCCAGTGTGATTGGGGGGCCAGTCACGTCATCTCCACGCACTACGATTTCCTCAACGGTCAGATAGGAGCAAAATATTCCTCATGGGGTTACGGTGAGAATTGAAGAGATGAAACATACAAGCATGTTATCCATGGATGGGCCAATACAGAAGTCTAACCTGGGCTGGTCTCTGGGGAGGGTCAAGGCTGAGACATGGAAGAAAATCTAGACTTGTTCAGAAACCGACACTAATTTACTGTGTGATCTTGGACATCCCTTTTGTGGGAATTTAGTTTCCTGACCCACAAAGGAGATGGGAGAAGACAGTTGTCCAAATCCCTTCCAGTTCTGTGGTTCTGTGGTTCTGTGGTTCCAAGGTGTCTCCTTGCACACCCCCCGGCCAAGGGGGTGGCTCCGGATCTCAGGATACTGCAGGATGGGAATCTGCAGTGACCCTGCTGGGTGATATTCAAAACAGTAATAACCGGTGAGGCAGGGGCAAAAAACACTCAAAAGGGATGTTGGCTGGTACTCCGTATATGAACCTACGCAGGACAGCTTCACTCCAAGGTCCGGGGAAAGGTAGGGAAACCTGTTCTTCACGGACTTCCCAATCCTGTTGCCCTACTCACGGCAACAATCTAGTCCCACCGAGCAGTAAATTCTGTCAGCCCACTCCCCACACTCCTCCACCACCTCCCCACAACCCCAAACAAAACACCCACACGGTGAGAACCCCAAACAAAACACCTGCAGCTAGAAGAGATGAGAGAGAGAGAGAGGGAGGGCCTTCTGACATCACAGACAGCCAACTCCCGGTTGGGTGGAAGCCATTCAGCCAGGAAGGCTTTTACAACATCTAGGTGTGTCACCTGTTCTGAGGCCAAAGGCCGAAGAATGACTCCAGGTATTGTTCCAGCCCCTAAGACGAGTGTCGGATTATAAGACGCATAATCGTTCCAGTTTGGCAACTTCACCTGTAGGGCTGCTTTAATTGACCTGCCCCACAGTCTCCAAATCACTCCTGGAAGACAGCGGCGGGAGGCACACGGCCAGCTCCTCGAGGCGGGGAGAGATGCTGGACGCTAGGGACCAAAGCCTGCCCTGCACTTAGGCCTCCTCCAGCCGATGCTGCCAGGGATCACTGACCTGCTGGCCGCCAGGGCCCAATCCCGGGAGGCCCTCCTCCTGACTTGCCGACGTCGCTCAGCTCCAGGCTGCAGAGAATTCGGGAAGGTCGCAGAGCCAACATGGTGAGTGTGAAGGCCTCTGCTCCAAAAACTGGTGGAGGGAGGGTCTCCCCATAAAGGGCCCTTTGGGCAGCTGAGAATTTTGCAACACCTTCCAGGTTAAAAAAAGAAGTCACACCTGACTCGCCCCACACTCCAGCCCATTATAGGTGTCAGTCCCCACCTGCCCTCCTCGCCAACAGCCGTTGCACCAGCACAAAGCGAGGGCCATCCTGCCTGCTCTCTTGCCCAAGGTCTCCTGGTCTGTTGGCTGGAGACTGGAGCCACTTTTCCAAGGCAAGGGTCTGCTTTGACACAGTGGTGGCCCTCTGCTACCTCTCTGGGAAAACTGACTCCTTTTCTTTTTAAAGAAAAGCAGAGGAGCACTGCTTCGGGACAATCTGGGGCGCCGTGGCGATCTACCTGCCCCTCCTTTCGGCTCTGCTTTCTCTCCTCCTCTGAACAGCGAGGGCTTCTCCACTGTCTTGGGGGCAAAGAGAGTCGATCCCACCTTTCAGGGAGGACGGCTGAGGACAGGAAGGGGAGGAGGTGGAAACCAGGGAAACTTCCTTCTCTGATTGTTGGCCGGGATGCTGCAGGTGCCAACAAGCAAAGTGAAGATGAAAAGGGAGGAAAGGCAGGGAAGGGAAGGGGGAGCATTAGGTCCGGGAGAGAAGGGGGCAACCTGCTGGGCCCCTCAGGGGACGGTCTCCTGACTCCCGAGCGCTTTCTGTGACACTCCCCTGAACAGTCTGGCGATGCTCTAGCCCCAGGGCTGGGGGAGCTGGGGCCATAAAGGGGAAGGGGTTCGCCTGCTTTACTCTGCAGTTCAGCCAGCATTGAAGCACCAGCCGTCTATGTCCCGTCCCTAGAAGCCCAGCCTGTTTGCAGAGAAGCTCCATCCTGCCAGGGCTCTCAGGAGGGAAGAGGAAGCGGTACCAGCCCGCCCGAATGTCAGCGACTTCTTGGTGGCGCTTGGAGCAACATGGAAGGGGGCAATTTGGGGGGCAGATGGCTGGGGCACTAGCCATAGAGTCAAAAGGTCACATGGCCAGCTCCCTTATGAGCTTGCCAGTCTTCAAACTTTCCTCTGAGACTCACCGTCTCCCTCTGTAAAACAGAAACATTATCCACGTGACCCCCTAGGCACAGACACAGGGTTAGTGGAAAGAGTAAATGGGCTAGTGGTATATGTGAATAGCCTCTGTAAACCAGGGAGCCCTGTACAGATGTCAGCATTTATGACTAAAGAAAAATCCACTCCAGGGAACGGCAGGTGGGCGGCGTGGCTAGCACTGACCCTCCACTGCCCGGAGAAGGAGCCGGGTGCTACTGTATGAGTACGTGGTGGCAAGTGGGCAAGCTGGGGAGGAGTGACCAGGCCCGGGGCCCCAGAGGCAAGGCAGCAGATTTACCCACGATCCAGGACGGGACCCAAGGAGCTTCTGGCCCCTGAGCTAACCATTAAACCACCCGTACCTGATAATCCTGTTATTTCCCTGTAATGAGGCCCAGACAACTGTAGCTTCCAGCCCTCCCTTCTCCTTCCCCTCCCTGCTTCCTCCCACACCCTCGGGCCACTCCCTAGACAGAGTCCTACACTGGTAGCTGTGTCTCCATGACGGTTCTCCTTCAAACCTATTCAACCAGGTACACCCGTGAGACAGGAGCTGGGGAGGGCCCTGGGCAGAGGTCTGAGCCCCATCTCCCCTCAAGGGGAGTGTGTCCCTTGATATCTGATACCCACAGCTGAGCTCTGGAGGGAAGCCTGGGACGCTGGGACTAGCCATCCTGATCTTAACTCATTACTGCCCAGGAGGCCCCAACACACCATGAACCACCAGAGTAGAGTGTTCAACACCTGAGGTCAGCCCAAACCTTGGGCCACCCTGGAAGAAGCAGGTCCTCCCCACCCTCTCCTCCTTGACTTGCCCGCTGGTACAGACCCAGTGGGTTGCTGGGCTTGGCTGGGGCTCAGGAATGTGGCAGGTCAGCAGGGGTCCGGGAGCATGGGTGGGGTCCACCTCCAAGAGAGGCCGAGTCCAGGAGCCCACTCAGCCCTGGTGGCACCTTCCTGGCTCACAGACAGAAGAGCTGGGCAGTCGAAAGACCCAAGAGGGCAAGACAGGCAAAGAAGGGCTAGGCCCCCTCCTGTTCTCCAGGCCCCCTCCCTACCTGATGTGAGCCCCAAAGTAGCTCGATCCTTCCAACCACCATTCAATCAGCCCCTGCTATTGGCCAGCCTCCAGACGGCTGGAAGGAGGACAAGAGGGTACAATGCCTAGGTCCTGCCCTGGAGGTGCTCGAAATCCAGAGGAAGGACAGCTCCTTAAGCAAAGGATCCTAAAGGAGTGTGACAAATCCAGTGCCAGAGGTGGTGCAAGGTACCCCTGGAGGAGGCAGTAAATTCTCTCTGGGGGTGGTCAGGGAGTTGTCCCAGAAGAGAAAGTACTTGCACTAGACCTTGAAGGATGAGCAGGCTCTCTCCAGGCAGAGGGAAGCGCATGTGAACAGCAAGAAAGCACGGCCGTGGGGGACGAGGGGGACGAGGGGGAGGGTGCTGTGGCTGGAGCAACAGGCGCAGGGGGCACAGCTGAGGTCTGGGCCCCGCGGGGTGGTCGTACAAGGCTCTGCACGGAGCTCGGGTTGAGGGTCCCCACTGTGCCCTGCAGCTCAGGGGGGCTGGGCCAGGGTGGAGTCCCAGCAGCTGCCAGGGGCTCACGCCTTGGGCTGAGCCACCCCCAGAATCTGGCCCAGCCCACCCTTGACCCCTCCCAGGCAGGGCAGCGGGCGTCCAGCTCCACTCATTCATCCCAAGAAATGGGCAGCATGCCTCCTCTGTGCTCGCACTAGACTTGCTGGTGAGAGAAGGCAGACCCTTGCGCTCACTCAGCGTCTAGAGGCAGTGGAGGGTGGGGAGGGGTAGAGGATTATCAAACAATCACACCAACTCCAGTTTCACTAACAACTGACTCACAGGCTGTGATGAAACACGTGGGGAGCTGTCAGAGCCGGATCAGGGTGTGGGCCTTGCTGGAGGTCAGCAGAGGCCGAGGGCTGCATAGGAGCTGGGATGGGAGGAGATGGGCCGTGTCAGGCAGAGGGACCAGCTCCCGAGAATGTGGACGTACATTCCCAGGCCCTCTTCCGTCCCCCAGGGCTCTTCACTCCTGCACTTGGGGTGGAGTTCTGTACCTGGCTACTGACACGGTTTAGAAGTCGGGTCTGGTCCATGCCCCCGGGCCTCTCCCTCACCCTTTCCACCTCCCCTCTGTGCAGTTGAGACCCCAGTGGTCATCTGCAGCAAACGCCCTTCACTCCCAGCCTGTGCCCTTGACGAGGACTAAGAAAATCTGAGGAGCTGAACATGGGAAGTGCGGAGAGACTAGTCCAGGGCAGAGAGGAAAAATGGAAGCAACGAAAAACAGGGCTCAGGAACTCTGCACAAACTTTCTGAAGCCCCAGAACTAACGCAGGACAGCAGGAAACAAATGCTCTCAGGCCTGAACCTCTTGGCGGGCCTCACAGATCTCCCAGGCAGCTCTCCTCCCCTCAGCCTTCCTTCTTGATCAGATGAAAACATCTGCCTCTGTAAAGCACCTCAAATGCCCAAGCAATGATTCCCCCAGACAGTGATTCCCCAAAACCTGAAATGCGTTCATCTGCCACATTCTCTTATAAACCTGTTGCCACAAGACTATGAGCTTCTAGAGGAGGGTCTGTGTCTTTTCCATCTTTTTAGCCCCAAACCTAGCACAGGGCCTGGCACGGAATAGGCACTTGATAAACATTTGTGAATGAAGGACAAATAAATGACCAAAGACTGGAACCCCCATAATGAGTGGTTCTGACACTGAAAACAAGATTAGCCAAGTCTGATTGAAAAAGATACCAGATGCTACTGGAGCTGTTACCAAGCTGCTTGCATCCCAGACGGGGCTGGGGTGAGGCCTGAGCCCACCTGGAAACCCCAGCAATGGGAAAGAGAGAGAGTCGGAGCAGAACCAACACGGCAATCCCCCTGTGACGTGCTTAACTCCACCTCGCAGCCCGCAGCTCTGACTGTCAGGATTGCAGTAGAGAAATTCGTAAACAAGACTCAGAACCGGGACACCTCTCCCCCACCCCTCCCTCCCGGAGCAGCTTCCAGCTTGCTGGCATGATCCGCATGCAAGCGGAAACTCTCACAGGGTAGCAGGTGAAAGAAATACTTGAGGAAGAGGGCGAGAGACTGAGTTGGCACCCGTTCGGGGATGGGCACCCATCCAGGGATGGCAGCAGTGTCTTCCGTCACAAAATGTTCTGCATATCCGTCTGGCCGGGCTCTGCCTGCTGACGTGTCTGATGCTTTAGGCATTTCCTGCAGTCTTAATTTCTTCCTTTATAATATGCATGCATTCATTCAGCGTGTGTTTCCTGAGCATATGCTATGCGCTGGCTAGACACAGTGGGAAAGTCAGAGAAAAATACCCAAAATCGAAGCCCTCGGTCCCATATGCTCCATGGATGGAAGAGAGGCAGGGGAGACTACTTCCCCCCACCCCAGGCAGAGCAGGGCACTCGTTCACCCATGGATGTGAAACAGAAAGGGGGCAACGTAGCTGAGGTCACCCCACTTCACCGTCATCCCATTCCCACCCTGACACTGGGACTTCACTCATGATCACACCTCCGCTCCTCAGAGAGCAGGGTTCTGTCAGGCTGTCGGGAGGACCTGCCCTGGTGAGGAGGAATCACTGATGGGCTAAAAGAGAATAATGACAACAGCAGCCATGTCTCACCTCCACCCAAACCCAGCAAGCACAGCATTCTGTGGTCTGAGAAGCACATTCACATCCAGAATCTCCCTGAATCTTACCCACAACTCTCTGAGATACAGTGATCCTCCTCGTACAGATGAGGGGACTGAGACTCAAAGGGCTCAAGTGACGTGAGAAGGGTCACTCAGCCAACAGGAATCAGGATCAGACTCTAAGTTCTGGGATTTGGGGATTAAGTGCCCTGCTTTTCCTTCACGCCCTCCATCTCCTCTAAGATGTGGACCCATAAGACCTGAACTTGAACTAGAACAAGAACTTAAGCTAGCAAGGACCAGGGGACCCCACTTTCCTATCTAGAAGCTGATAGATTTTATGATAAAGGATGCATTTAGGGAAGACTGCATCAGCCGGGGCGATCAAGTGGAAGAAAGACAATGTCATTTCTGCAAGGAGACTGCATCTCTCGCTAATCTACTAAAGGTCACTAAGGAGGAAAAAAAACACATGGACACAGGAAACCAGTGGACATAATTAACTTAGACTTTCAAGAAGACCAAGAAAAAGTTTCATGCCTGATGCTGCTTAGGAGAAAAAAAGACTCAAGTTACCATGAGATCACTAAGGATAGAAAATCGATTTAAAGAGAGAATGTTATGAGTAAATCAGGCCTAGGACTAGTCTCACCCGTAGTTAACAGCAAGCTCTTCAGAATCACAGGCCCTAAAGAAAGGAGATCGTCCAGATAAGTGGTTCCCCAAAATTTGGTTCAGCCTCAGAGCCCTTTGGCCCTGAAATCTAATGGAGAACCCCATGTGGAAAACAGAGAAAACCAGAGCTGCAGTGTTTGAAAGGACTGTGACCCCCCAGCCATTCCTGCCCTCTCTCCCTCCCAACACTACGGCAACCTCTGGGGGCTCTACCAAATCCCCCCAGGACGCCATAGAGCCCTTGTCTGGCCTTGCCTTTGTCTACTGTGGAAACTTCCTTCACGATCCAGCTTCTACTCACAGCTCTTCTGTGGCTTAAAACAATCCTCCCCTTGCCAAGAGAAAGCCATCTTTCTGTAATTTCCCCACTCATCCTCAGCATGCTTTTTGCCTTCACCTTGAGATGGCCCTACACATTTCAAAGGACCACACTTGGAACACCCTGAATCTTCACTTCTCTGGCTTGCATCCCCCACCCTTTGTTCATAGAGAGATCACACATGTCACATGACATCACTTTGGGTCCCCTAACTGCTCTGGTCACTCTCGGCACCCTAGTCCTTCAATTCCTTTCCTGAAGTCAGAGCCCTTGACCTAATGAAACCACAAAATAGCTACCATTTGCTTGGTTCCTACTACACATATGCTAGGCCCTCTACTAGGCTCTTTCTCATTAAGAATTAATGATCTTTTAGTATCTATTATGTCAAGCACTTGCTAGGCTCTGTATTGATACTGTTATTAATTATTAATTAAAATAATACAACATGTACTCCATGGACACGAGGACTTTGCCTACTGGTTCACTGCTGTATATTCAGTCCCAGAATAGTGCCTTACTGAATGGACAAAGTATGATTATTGTTGTTGTTGTTATTATTAACATTTATTGCATTCCTACTACGTAACAGGCAATGTGCTATATGCGGTACATACTTTGGTCTCATTAAGAGGAAGACATTGAAATTCTGTCTCTCTCTGTCTCTGCCTCTCTCTCTCTCACACACACACACAAAATTGAGGCTCCCAGGGGTTAAATAACTTGCCTGAGGCTCGTGCTTCATCCAGTATAAAACACAGCCTCCCCTAGCAATTTGCAGCCCAGCACAGAAAAACTTCACCAGGTGTTCCCAGAGTTATGTGAGTGGGCAGGAAAGTGGCAAAGGAGCTTCGGGTTCTACAACTACAAAGTAATAGATGCAGAGCCGTCACGGAAGCAGCCCTGAGGCACTATTTACAGGATCGCGAGTTCGGAGTTCACAGGCAGAGATCCCGAAATCACTACAGACTTTGGCCAGGAGGTGGCAGTCCTTTGCTGCAGCCGCCAAACCAGCCCACTAGCGGCTGGTTCTCTGGCAGCAACCGGAACAAAAGAGAATGCTCTGGTCCAGCCCTGTGCAGACCCACCTGCAGAGCCTCCTCCAGCGCTGTGGGGGATCCTGCGCCCCAAGCCTCTGGGGTATGAGAGGGGATGAACTTTCACGTGCTAAACTCCTCTGCATGTCAAAGCACCGAACCACGTGCATCGTCCCTGTTAACCCTCACCAACAACCCTGTGAAATAGATCATATTCTCCCCGTCTTACAGATGAGGAAACTGAGACTCAAAAAAATTAAGTAACATGCCCAGGACCACATAGCTGGTAAGGGGAAGAGCTGGCTTCAGGCCAGTGCTCCTGACTCAGCGCCCAGGGGGTAAAGAAGCAGGGACACCCCCCTCTGACCAGGGCATCTGAGACCCCTCAGACCACAAACACCAACCGAGGGAGACCATGAGCAAGTCTGTACAATCATGAGAGGACCAGATGGGTTTCCTGTGGGCTTGAAAAGGTGCATCGTAACTAGCAGGTAAAGCACCTGACAGAACCTTTATCGCTGTCTGGTTTTATCAGTTTTATCACACCGAAGTCCCAAAGGAGAAAACTGGGTCCAGGAGATGTTAAATGATTTACCTGGGTCCAGGAGATGTTAAATGATTTACCTAAGGTAAATAATAGCGGGGAAAAAAACAGCTCCACAGAGAAACAGAAGAGTCAGACTTTATAATACCAAGTCCTTCTTTCCTCCTCGTGATTTCTCTCCCGGTTAAAGTTTAAAGGACAATTCAGGACAAGCAAAGGGGAGTATGATTTTTCAAAGGCAATGTAAACTTTGTGGGGTTCTTTCACAAACCTCAGGCTGCATCACAGATGGCCGTTCCCTAGTTCAGATAAATGGCAAGGTTTAGAGAACCCTGCCAAGCTCTAAGATCCACCAACTCTTCCCAAAGGCAAACCCCCTAAGGGTCCCAGTCAGTCTACGCGTCCTGACTCCTGATGGCTTTTCTGTCCCCTTCAGCCATTGCGCAGTCGTTGCATTCAGGTGTGCAAAACTGGGGGCACCTTCCTTCCCATCAGATCCTGCAGGGAAGGGAAGGTGGGCTGGATGGACACACTGTCCTGGGGCAGAGAGAAAACTGAATAAAGTAGAACTGTTGAGAGAACTCAGAGAGGCTGCAGAGACCCAAGGATGGCCCTCAGGTGGGATTTGTAGGAGCGACAGGTAACAGCAGCATCACCTAGAGACAAGGGCTCTGCATTGGGGAACCAGGGCTTCCTTCAGTTTGACTCAACCCAACAGGCATGTACTAATACCTCACTCCTGCCCTTTACAACATCTTGCCATGTGACCTGGGGAGAGCTAGCACGACGCCTCTGTGTCTCAGTTTCCCCATTTGTAGAACAGGAATTGTTCCATCCTCGCCCTCTCCCCTGGCCCTACCTGGAGTTGAGAGCCGCGCCTGAATACAAAAGCAGATTCTTAAACGACAGCAGCTGAACAGCAGGCTGTCAGCAGGATAACGAAGGCCACCTGACACCTCCCTTCCGCCCCAGGCCCTGCCCCAGAGCCATTATACGCTGGGAGAGGGCCAAGGTACTCAGCTCAAATTGCCAACAGGTCAGCACCTATGTGGCTTAGCACAAGGCAAAACCATTTTGCCTTGTTTTGGCTTAGAACAAGGCAAAATGGTTTCTAATGCAGCAGCCGAGGCTGAGGCTGGTCCAAAGGAAAATGTGCTGCCGATAGGACAACTCAGCACAAGGCAGATTGAGTGAGGATGTTTCCAGAGGCTCCTCCGCGCCAGGGCTTGGATACCCACCTGCGCGTGGCCCGGACTAGGGGGATCTGCCTGGAGACAGGCTAACAATTCAGAAGGCCCTTGAACGCCAGCATGATTTGTCATCTCTGAGAGCCTTCCACGCACTCAGGGCTACTGCATCACAGCCAGGCTTGTCTCAGGAAACTCACACCCTCCTCTCTTGACTCGTGATCCCCCAGCCCTCACTTCACGTCCCCTCTCATCACCTTACCTGTCATAGCTGAGGCACCCGAGAGAGAGGGTACTTGCTCCAACCTGGCAAAGGCATCAGCCTGCAGATGGAGAGGACATAGCAGCTTGCCGTCAGGTTGGGGGTGGGATGCAGGTACACGGGTCAGGACAGTGTGAGGTCCCTCAGAGCAGCCCCTGAGCACCTGAGGCAGCCGAAGGCTGAGCCCCACTCTGCAAGCTGACTGGAAGCAGCCTCTGGGTCCCCTGGCTCACCCAGAGATCTTTCCCCACCCCCTCCCTGGGGTTTTCCTCCCTGCTATGTCACCAGCCTTAGCAACCTAGCTGCCACCTGCCAGAGCCACAGAGGTCCTGTATATCCCATCACCTAGCAACAGCAGCATCCCTGCTCTAGGTTTTCCCAGAGAGACCATGGGAAGCCAGGGCTTTAGACCCCATGGGAGCCTGAAGCTGCCACAGGCCAGATCAGGACCAGAAAGCCCCTTTCTGTAGGCCCCTGCTTTTCTCCCTTCTTCTACACCCCAATCATCCCAGCTCTGCCCCTACCAACTTCTTTCCGGAATAAGGAATGCAGAGTCAGCATCGTGGAGCAGAAGAGAGAAATAAGGCCCCAGGGGCAGGGTGCTTGGCAAAGAAAGTAGACAAAGAAGCTGGGCAGGTTTTCTGTTCCTTTGGCCTCTGTGAGCATTTGCCTCTTCATTGCCTCATTATTAGCCTGGTGGTACCCATTTCATTGTGTGGTTAGTAACCTCTTATCTGCTTCATCATCTCTGAGAGTTCCCAATTACCCAAAGGGAACTTGAGGCACAGAGAGGTTGAGGAGTATGCCCAACGCCACCCAGCACGTGAGAAGGCAGGGCAAGATGAGGACTCATACTCCCCCGGCTGGGTCTTTGTCTTCTCTGCAGTACACTTAATCCTCACCCCCATTTAAAAACAAGAGCTGCTTTATGTTTGAGTCATCGTCTCTGAGCTGGAAGGAAAACAGTTGAGATATTCATCTGTGATTTGGAGCTGAGCTAAACCCAACCAGGAGTTTCTCGGGATCTAAAACAGCAGGGGCTGGGCTTCCCTGGTGGCGCAGTGGTTAAGAATCCACCTGCCAACACAGGGGATGTGGGTTCGAGCCCTGGTCCGGGAAGATCTCACATGCCGCGGAGCAACTAAGCCCGTGCGCCACAACTACTGGATCTGCGCTCTAGGGCCCGCGAGCCACAACTACTGAAGCCCACACACCTAGAGCCCGTGCTCCGCAGCAAGAGAAGCCACCGCAATGAGAAGCCCACGCACCACAACGAAGAGTAGCCCCCGCTCGCTGCAACTAGAGAAAGCCCGCTCACAGCAATGAAGACTCAAAGCAGCCAAAAATAAATAAATAAAATAAAATAAATTTATAAATAAATAAATAATAAAACAGCAGGGGCTGAGGGTAATTGGTAAATAAAAGAAGGAGAAGCAGGTGAGAAAGGTGCAAAGCTAATGGAAGAGAGGGAAGAAGGAGTACTAATATCAATAAAGCCCCTACTAGGTGCCAACCAGGGCAGTAGGCCCTTTCCTCAATAGTCTGGGAGGAAGGGCTTCTTACCCTTGTTCATGGACGATCTAGCAGATTCAGGAACCAAGCAGAGTTGGGTCTGCCTTCAGACTGAGGAAGGGCTGGGAAGATGCTGGGGGTAATTTCTGCATGTTGACTGCATGCTAATTATATGCAACTAGATTTCACTGCAGGGGAGCAGAGAATCAGAAGGACCCAGTACCAGCTGATGCCGACCAGACAGGTTCCTGAAACAGTGGGGAAATGAAAACAACTGTCCACCAAGTCCAAAAGGCTGGCCCCAAGGGCTGGATCTGTTACTCACTTGCTCTGGGGCCATGGAGACCACTCAATCTATAGGAGTCTCGGTCTTCTCTTGTGTAAAGTGGGGATAATTTCTCAGGGTTGTTGTGAGAGTAGTTAATCCTCACAGCATTCATGAAAGACATAGAACAGTAGCCAACTGCAGAATTAATTTTTCTGCCTCCACATTTGGATTTTGGATTAATGTCTTTCTGCCATCAGTGGCCAACTGCGAAACAGGGAAAGAAGATTCTCTGAGTGAATCAGAAAATGGGTGGGTGTTTTTCAACTAACTAACTTCCACCCACCCACCCCACCTTCCACCTCGTCCAGCTCGGGCCATCCTGGGCTCTGGGGCCCCAGGTATTCTTGCCCTTTCATTTGACTCCAGACAGTAGGCGCCTCGTTCCTGGATGAGCCCTGGGTCGGGCACCGGTGGGGCTGGCCCCATGAGTCAGGGCTCTGACGCAAACTGAAATCAACAGAGCAGACGGGCCTGACCCAGCCAGTGGCCCCGACCAAAAGGAGAAGGCCAACACCTCTGCGTGCCCTGGGGTGTGGCCTAGGCTGTGGCAGTTGTGGCCAGGGGCTGAGTTCAAGCTGGGGATAAACAGAGACACCTCCAACAAAGCAGAAGGAGGCACAGCTGGTCTTTGTTGGCCTCTCAGCCCTCTTCCCTCCATCAACTACAGGGCAAAACATTTCCCCTGTCTGGCTGGTTTTCTCTCTACTCCAGAGACCCTTTCAGCCTTGCACACTGTGATCCGGAAGGGACCCACCACAGTGTTGGGGGTGGGTCAGATGGCAGAACCTTACCTGGTAGCCACATCTCTCAGCCTCCCTCCCTCCTTCCCGCAGCTCAGGATTGATTCTGGACTGAAAGGCGACGCAGCTGCTGGGAGTCCCTATCTTTATCCTGCTCAGGAAAGTCATTGGCATTGATGATACTCAGCTGCCACTCGTAGGCCTAAAACGCACCCAACTCCCTACGCATTATCCCCGATGCCCTTGACTTTCAGCAGCTCCCCTTCCCAGAATTTTAGCAACTCTTCATCTCTGATCTCTGTGCTGGAGACTTTTGTCAGAGAGGCTTCAAGAAAAGCCAAAGGGCTTCCCTGGTGGCGCAGTGGTTAAGAGTCCACCTGCCGATGCAGGGGCACGGGTTCGTGCCCCGGTCCGGGAAGATCCCACGTGCCGCGGAGCGGCTGGGCCCGTGAGCCATGGCCGCTGAGCCTGCGCGTCCGGAGCCTGTGCTCCACTACGGGAGAGGCCACGGCAGTGAGAGGCCCGCATACTGCAAAAAAAAGAAAAAAGAAAAGCCGAAGAGTGGGCCACTAAATGGAAGAAGTCAGGCAGCATAAGAGTGAGAACAAAGCAGCAGGAGGATGGCAGTTGGAGCCTCAAACCCCTCAGCAGAACCAGGCGGCTGCTTTTTTATTTTCTCTTTGACCCTCAGGTGCACGGCCCTGGATAAATCATAATCACTGATTTATGGCATTTTTCATTATTGGTCCAGGCGGGGCTCCCTATAACTCACCACCTAGTTACACAGTTTCAGCAACGCAATAAGCCTCCATAAACCCACCACCCAAAACCAAAGCTGGAATCTAACAATAACCTACATCTAACCAGGAGATCCCCTTGCTGAGGTAGGTGGGCGAGTCCTTTTTGTTTATCAATTCAACAAACCTTGATTGTACGCCTTCAATAGGCCAGAGATGGTGCTCGAATCATCCTGAATTCCATGTTCACCATTTCTTTGCTTTTTTGTAATAAAAAAGATTCTGTGTTAGATGAAATCTTCCGGGACTTAATTCTTCCTTTAATATGAAATCGCTCGCGCTGTTCATATTACTTTGTGGCACCGCAGTTCATGTGTTTTGACTGCAGCATAATATTCCATTGTGTGAATTACCTCAGTCAGTGTCTTCAAGGCTGGCCTGGGATTGAACCCTGAAACTGCAATATTTTCCTTAATTTTTCCATTCAACAAAGATTTATTAAATACCCACTGTGTGCCAGGTATTGTAGGAGACACCAGGGGTGCAGTAATGACCAAGATATTCGCAGCCTCTATCATTCTATCTTGCAGGGTTTTTTCCTCATTCTCTTTTGTTTTCAAAAAGGTATGGATTGTTTTTTCTGTTTAATAACCACTACTCAACTGATAGCGATTGAAAACATATTAGCCAGGGGTACTAGGGTCACTTCAGTTCAGAGATGAGGAATCCAAGGCCCCAGAAAATACAGACCGAAAGCCTCTTTTGTTCCCTCTGTCTCTCAGCTTCTAGCACAGTTCCAGACCCATCAAAGGCGAACAGTCAATATTTGCTGAAAACTAAACAAAGAGACTTACCCTACCTACTTCAACCAGTGCAGACATGTGTGTGCAGGCAGAGTCCGTGAGAAAGAATGAATTGACAGGGGATTGGCCACTAATTGGACGTCCTTGATACCCCTCCAACCTGCCCCTCCTGTAGCCTTCCACATCTCAGCAAATACCCTCTTGCTTGTTCACTAAAAACCCACAAGCATCCAATCTATGGGCGAGGCCTATTGCCTTTGTCTTCGAAGCAGAGTTGAATCTTCCCACCGCCCATCTATTCATCCCGCCTTGCTATAGCCACACCAATCTCCATTCTGTTCCTCCAACACCAAGCTTGTTTCTGCCTGCCTGGCTACTTCCTGTCATTTAAGTCTCAGGCCAGAGGCCCTCCCTAACCTGACCCCTTCCCTAGACCTCCCATTTTAAGCATCCAGCCAGGCGCTGTCTCCCATCACCCATGTTACTCTCTGCATAGCACCCATCACTCTCTGGGTTTATCTGTTGACGACCTGGCCTCTCCTACGCTCCCCCTGACTCCCCCACCCCAGGATACAGTATCTTGAGGGCAGGGCCTCACCTGTCTTGTTTGAGCACTTCTCCCATCCTTGCTGTAATTATTTCTCATTTGTCTTTGAATCCACAGCTCCCAGAGCAGTGCCTGGTACAACATAGACACTCTAAAATATCTGTTTGATACTTAACTATTGAATGCTACCCACTCTGGTTATCAGACGAGCGTCAATTCTTTTCACCTTTGTATTTGACTGAGTTAGACAAAAGGGCTTTGTAAACTGCTATGCGCCAATTGTGTACAGATTACTGTTGGTAAGATTATCACCTGGCTCTGTAGCTACCGCAACAGACTCTCCAGAATCGTTCTCATCTTCATCCTGGAAGTAGTTCCCTATCCAGGCCCTGGTGATGGTGGAGGAGAGACGGCCCGGAAGGAACTACAGTGCAGAGCCCCGAGTTCAGTTCAGTGTAGCAATCATTTACTGGGCCTTTACTAGGTACAAGCCGGATGCAAAGCACTGAAGGCACAAAGGCAATAAGAAATAGAGACCACCCAACGGGAGAGTGCTAGAATAGAGCTCTGTGCCAAATGCCCGGGGGCACAGGACGGAAGGGCCAGGAAGAGAGTTCTCTCTGTGAACCAGGCACTTTCCACCAGATATCGCATCTCATCCTCACAGGAGCACTTTGAAGTAGGTGTCATTTTCCCCACTCTACGAGGGGAGGGGAAACCTGAAGCTCAGAGAGGTTAAGTATCTTGCCCAAAGGCTCCCAGTTAATAGGAGGCACAACTCGAATTCCAACTCAGCCCCTGCAGAGCCTGGCCTCGCCCAGCCCAGGGACTCCAGGTCCTATGCCAGACGAGGAAAGGAAAGAAAGAGAGTTCATGGGAGGCAGGAGAGCAGGAACTTAGGCAGCACCCTTCCCTAAGCTCTGCCTTGCAGGAAAGGGTGCAAGTACTTTGCATGAGAGCCTTTGTGTGCGGGCTCCTGTGTGTGCCCCTATGTGGCTGTGTGTATGCTGAGTGCACGTGTAGTGGTGCAAATGAGTGGAAGAACAGAGCCTCGTGTGCATCTGTGTATGTGTATTCACGATGACCTAAGACTACACTCACAGAAATACCTTAGTGTCCTGGTAGTTTTTTGTTTTTGTCTGTTTGTTCTATTAGGTATAACATATGTTCAGTAAAGTACTCAAATCTGAAGTATACCACTCAATGAATTTTTACACACGTACACCCCCATGTAACCAACACCTAGATCAAGATCTAGTTTTCCAACATTCCAGAAGGCTCCCTTGTGCTCCTTCAAATAATCCCCAGTATAATCACTATCCTGACTTCTATCACCATGGATTAACTTTACCTTTGAATCATATATATGAAATAATACTCTTCTGTGTCTAGTTTCTTTTTTTCATTATTATGTCTCTGAGATTCGTCCATGTGTCATTGCATTTCACACTAGTTTATTCTTGTCTATTGCTGAATTATATTCCATTATATGAATACACCACAATTTATTCCGTCAGTGATTGACTTTGGGGTTTTTCCAATTTTTAGCTATTACGGATGAAGCTAGTATGAAGATTCATGTACAGGTGTTTTGCTGGACAGATGTACCCATTTCTCTTGGCCCTAATTCCTGGTCATAGAATCATAGAATACTGAGACTTCCCTGGTGGTCCAGTGGTTAAGACTCCGAGCTCCCAATGCAGGGGGCCCGGGTTCGATCCCTGGTCAGAGAACTAGATCCCACATGCCGCAACTAAAGGATCCCGCATGCCGCAACACAGATCCTGCACGTGACAACAAAGATCCCACGTGCCTCAACTAACACCTGGTGCAGCCAAATTAAAAACAACAACAACAAAAAAAAAACAAAGAATCATAGAAGAGTCATATGTTTAGCTTTAGTAGATTCAGCCAAACCTTTTTCCAAAATATTTGTACCAATTTACACTCTTAGCAGCAGTGTCTGAGATTTCCAGTTGCCCCACATCCTCAACAGCACTTAGTATTGTCAGGCTTTTAAATTTTAACCATTCAGGTGTCTCTGTAGAGATAGCTCATTGTGGTCTGAATTTACATTGGCCTGATGAGTGATGACGTCAAGCATCTTTTGGCACTTGACTGGCCATGGAAGTATCCCCTTTGGTGAAGTGCCCGTTCAAGTTTTTACAGAACTACAGTATCTATCAAAGTAGGCGAATAATTGACAAAAACAGACAGGAGAGCAGAACCATCTTAAGAAACTCAGCAATACACAAAACAGCCCAGCAGCCAGCTGTTTTTCAATTGCTAACTAGCTGCTACAATTAGTAAACCTGCTGTACCAGGTCATTTAGATGAATAACTGAATTTTATATTTTAAACCAATTATTTAGATATCATAGAGCCCCCCACCTTAGACTCAGCAGGGAGAAGGGAATGCAGATAAGAGCCCTTTCCTGGGCTCTTAGCCCCAGACTGAGAGGTTCCCTCACTCAACTCACTGACTGTTTTTCCTTCAATTACAGGATCCCAACAGCGATCAACCCCTGAACAGCCTTGGTAAGCTCAGGTCTGGCTTTCCTTTGTCTATCGCAGTCTCACTCAGTTACCAAGTAGATACTAGACCCCTCTTGCATGGTCCTCACCACCACCTCCAAGTGCTAAATGCTACGGGAGACATCCATCCACCATTCAACAAACATGTATCAAGCAAGTGTCATCTCCAGGATTCATTCTAGAAGTGGGAGGCATGGTCTCTGGGGAAATAGAACCATCAAACCTAAAACGCCAACAGCAGTGATTTTCTAATTCATTCATTCAGTTACTTATTCTCTCATCCCTTCAACAGTACTGTGAGTGCCTGCACGGGGTAGGCCCTGGGCTGGACACGGGACTACAGCAGTAAATACGACAGCCAAAGTCCCTGCCCTCATGGAGTTTACAGTCTGACCGTGCTGCCAGGGAACAAGCTGGACAAAGGTGTTTTCACTGGTAGAATAGAAAATGGCAGTGTTTGCCTGACTTACCAGAGAAAAATAAGTTAATAGATGAAGTATTCCCAAATATAGGGGGTTATTTTCCTCCTGTTCCATTTTTTTAAACCATTGATACCTATGCCTGACAACCTGGATCAGCAAAACAAGTGAGCAGAGACAAATTAAATATGACAGCTTCATAAGGAGATGACCAATCCCACTTACTTTGACGGCTTATTTATTTCAGGGTCACAAGTTAATAAAGATCACAAACGATATAATCTTCAGCAGGTAAAACAATGCCTAGTTTCTACTTTGGAATTTAATATATCAATATTCTGCGGTGTCCCCAAAGAATACTAGACATACAAGGGCTCCACCACCTGAGTAAGCCTGGGAACAGCCAAACCAGAAAACAATTAAGGGAGCTCGGGAGGGAGAAATCAGTGCCAAGTGAAGATTCTGAGGTTAAGAATGATTACAGGTTGTGCAAGGACCAGGGAGTGAAACGGCTCATGTGGAAATGGGGCTGGCGGACTAGCAGTGGGAAGTCCATTTGGCTGGGAGAGGGAAGCCAAATTACACCGCCTTTGAAAGCCCAGAGAAGAGGGTGATTCAGATAAGGAAGTCATGGGGAGCCCTTGAGGGTTCTGGAGCAGAGACGTTATGGGATGAGAGCACTATGTCTGTCTGGCAGCATTGGGCAGGACAGGCTGGAGGAAGGAACAGGGGCAGGCAAGGAGGCTCTTCATAGCTCAGCAGGTTGGTTAACTTTATAAACAATAAACTCTATAGACAGTAAACCAAGAAAACCCTTCGCTTCCTGATGATGTTCTCCATGAGAACATCAGAGAGGCAGAGACATTGGGCCCTGGACAAGGGAACTCATCAAAGGGCTCCCAATAAGTCATTCACTTCTGGGAAAACAAGCCAACCTTGTATCCCCAGAGGTAGGTGGTCAATGAAGAAATCATGCATGAACGAATGAACAGAATGTCTCCATGTCCATGGCCGCAGGAAAGAGGACAGTGCTGAACACTCACTGCTGGAACTTAAAAAACAATATCATTAATAACCTACTCTGTTGCCAGGTCCTGATAATAACAGGCAATACCACCCCACATCTTTAGGGCCAGAGCTCTGTGTCTGAGGTTTAACCTTTCCCTATTGAGGAAACATAGAGTTTCCTACGCTTTCCCTATCAACACATCCAATGATATCCGCACTTATTGGGCACCAGTCTCTGGCAGGGTGCCATTCTCTGCTTTTGAACAGCTGAGGAAAGAGAGACAGAAACATAACTAGCCAACATTCCAGACAGAATAAAATGAGACCTGTAAGAAAGGCGGAAGGGATGTGCTGAAGAGAACAAGCAAAGAGCAAATCGTTTACTCATTTGACACATATTTCTTGAGTTCCTACTAGGGGCCAGGCACTGTTCTAGGCACCAGGGACTCAGCAGTGAACAAAACAGACAAAAATCCCCATCTTCCTGGAGACTTCATTTCAGGCAGGGTTGGGAGGGGCTAGATGATATACAAAATATGTAAAATATACAGTACATTAGAGGTGATAAATGCTTTGAAAAAATAAAACAGGGAAGGAGGATAGGAAACATTGGAAGATTGAATTTTAAATAGGGAGGTCAAAGAAGGCCTCAGTAAGAAAGTGACATCGGAAGAACAATTTGATGGAGGTAAAGGAGAAAGCCATGTGCAGATGAGGGGGAGGAGAGCTGGCCTATTGCTTTCCAGGGATTCTCAGGGTTGCTATAATTCCTGCCCTAGTTCTCCCTGGAGAAGTCCCCGTGGCACCTCCCCAGCTTATTGCCTGCAAGGAGAGGGGACACCAAAGAGCCTATCCCTGATACTTTGTGAGAAGTCAACCTTTTAAAGCCTTGCCATGTTCCATCTCCTTGGACAGCCACGTGAAGTGGACAATATAGCTATTATTGCCTCTGTTTTAGACATCAGTAGGTCCCTCCTGGTCTCCCGAACCCCAGACTCTTGCTCTAGTCCATCTCCTCCCTGATGAAAGAGTCATAGTTCTAAATATTAATGTGATCATAGCTCTCTGCTGCTTAAAAGCTTTCCATGGTCCCTCACTGCCCTCAGGATAAAATCCAAACCCCTTAGCATGATAGTCAAGACTCTCCACAAGCTGACTTTGCCAGCCCAGCTTCCACAACATGCTTTCACCCACCTTACATCCCAGGCACACCAGCAGCTCACAGCTCCCAACACCCAGGCCTTCACCAAGCTGGACCCACTCCTCCCTCTCCCATCTCCACCTAGAAAGGCCCATTTAAGTGCCTTGATGGTGTCTGGTGGTAACGGCAATTATGTCCCTGTTTGCCTCTTCCCCCAAATTGGAATCTCCTTAAAGACAGGACCTTTCTAGGGACTGGCTGTGTGTTGAACTGAGTTAGAGATGAAGGCCATTAGGTCACCTTCATTCACAAGTATTTATTAAGCTTCCACTAAGCACATACTGTGCTGGCAGCCCCTGCCCTCCTGGAGCTTATAGTTTAATCAAAAGACAAGTCAGGAAAGAGGATACATGATAGTAAAGGCAAAGGGTACGTGCCTCTCCTGGGACAGATGCAGGTTAGACTGGACAGGATGAAACATCCTAGAGCAGGCTGTCAAGACAAAGAGAAGGTGCCATGGACTAGAGGAACACCTGTGAAAGATGGACAAGCCTGGGTAAGTGAAAGGGGGGGGGGGCCTATGCTGAGGAAGCTAAGCCTAGTCTGCAGAAATAACCCCAGCATCAACCAAAACGGTACCCAAAGTTTTCCTGGGCTCCGCACCAGGGGCTAGAGGGCGGGGAAGCTGTGGGCCTTG
Source organism: Globicephala melas (assembly GCF_963455315.2). Lineage (NCBI taxonomy): Eukaryota > Metazoa > Chordata > Mammalia > Artiodactyla > Delphinidae > Globicephala > Globicephala melas. The sequence continues at coordinate 93,639,047 of NC_083321.1, forward strand.
GCAGGGGGTGGCCTCCGAGTACTGACTGCAGGCTCTTCCCCTCCCCCTCACAGATGTCACCCCCCTGCGCAAATCCCGCACCTCCCTGGAGACCTTCAGAAAGGTGGGGATCCCCATCATCGCAGCGTTGGTGAGCCTGCTGACCATCATAGCCGTGGCTGTCCTCAGTAAGTGGCAGCCCTCACCCCGGCCCCCATGCTGCCTTACTGCCCCCCCTCCACCCCTACAGCAAGTGGCAGCTCCCACCCACCCCTCCCCTGCCCTCACCTCAGAGCGCTCCCCACGTCAGCAGAGTCAAGGCCAGGTAATCTGCATAGAGCTTTGTATCCACCCCTGCTCTGAAGGGAGCCTTCCTCTCAGAGTGAGAGGGAGATGAACTCAGCCCCCATCTACCCAGATGGATTCTATCCCAGATGATTTCTTCTGTGGGGAAAGCACAGTTTGCACCAGGTACGAACCCACTCAGGCAACAGCACAGCAGCCAGGCCCCCTGCCTGCTCCTCCCTAAGTCTGCAGACAGAGAGCAGGGTGGATCCGCAGCCCTGCTGGGAGGAGCAGGCAGCATGTCTGCTTATGGGGAGGGAGACAGGGAGGACGCATCGGGGAAGATGCCCAGGCAGACAGCCCCTCTCCCCGCCTTGAGCTCTGGCTTCACCACGCCAGGAACCTGAGACCCACTGTTATCCCAGGCAGGCCACTCTGGGGCAAGGAAGAGTAAACTGAGCGAGCCCAGACTCCCACAGTCCCTCCCTTTCTGTCCGCACATCCTGTGACTGAGTCCCCATCTTCACCCACCCCCATAGTCACAGCAGGCTACTGACCGCAGCTTTCACGCAGGAAGCAGGGCTGAGGGGACCAGACTAGGAATCAGGACACCTGGGTTGGGGATCCCGGCGCTGCCCCTTCTTGCTGCTATGTGACCTTGAGTAAGTCCCTCAACCTCTCTTAACCTCAGTCTCCTCACCTGTAAAACATCCTGCCTTCCTCAGAGGGATATCAGAGGACCAATGAGGTCACGTGTGTAAAGTACCTGGATAAAAACCAAGTTGTGCAAAAGTGTAGGTTATCACGTAGTGTGTAGAGATGTGGCCGAGGCCATGTGTTTGCTCACCAGGCCAGGACAGCCTTCCAGGAGCCTGCAGCAGCCTTCAACTCGTTGGAGGACGCTCAGAGATCATCCGGTCCAACGCCTCATTCTCCACTTGGGCACTGAGGCAGTGTGGCAGTCGAGGACAGGGCTAGGACAGGTCCCCAGGCCCTGACTGGGCAGGTCCATTTCTACTTCGTGGCGGTGGAAATGTAGATACACAACACAAACACCACCCAGATCCCTGAGTGCCCTATCAGGACGTGAGATGCACATAGCTCCAGATCATTCGTCTTGACCTTGGCCGGCCCAAAGCGGTGGTGGGTGTGCAGCGGCCATCAGCAGATTTACCGTCCTAGGCCAGTTAGGCTCAGACTAATATTAAGATGAGCCTGCCTACTCTGAGCACGTACCCTGCCATAGTGGAGAGAGAAGACAGGGCCAGGTTCAGGGTGATCCAAGGCAGGTACAAGTACATAATGTAGTCGGGCTCTCCCTGTCCCAGAAGGCCCTTTGCAGCTTCCAACCCGAGACCCCCAGGTTCTGCAACCCGAGGAGGTAACGTGAACTTCCATCCTGGGCTGGGCTCCCTCAACCTTTTGGCTTCTGCGGGCTCAACTGGTGACGCTGTGTCCTGGCTTCACCCCAGGAGGCAGGAGGGACCCCTCCTCACCCAGGCTCCTGACCATGAACCAAACTCTGAAAGTCCACGAAATACCTGACTGACCTGCTCCTTCTCCCTTGCTTCCCAAACCGGGAGCATCGGGGCCATAAGATCACATTTTGAGCTCCTTCAGGGAAGGTGTGGAGAGGCAGCAAAGAGCTTTAGAACTAGACAGACACTGATCAAAATCCTGGCTCTAACACCTGACTGCTACGTGGCCTTGCGAAATAAACCCTAACTCTCTAAACCTCCATTTCCTTATTTGTAACGGGAGTTCATAATGGCACCTGCCTCCTAAAGTCGTTGTCAGGATTCCAGGTGACAGTGCAAGGAAAGCACTGAGCAGTGATAAGCAGGGCCATCATCAGACTTGTGACCACCACTCCTAGGGTCGGCCAGGGGTGATGCTGGGCTGCAGAGGGGAGCTTCAGGCCAAGGAAGAGTTCAGTCAGGCAGGAGGAGCCAGGACAGTTTGGAAACTATGGAAATATCTGTTCCCGGAGGTTTTTTTTTTTTTTTTACAATATTTTCTTGGCTTTTTTTTCTTAACATCTTTATTGGAGTATAATTGTTTTACAATGTTGTGTTAGTCTCTGCTGTATTACAAAGTGAATCAGCTATCCATATACATACATCCCCATATCCCCTCCCTCTTGCGTCTCCCTCCCACCCTCCCTATCCCACCCCTCTAGGAGGTCACAAAGCCCCGAGATGATCTCCCTGTGCTATGTAGCTGCTTCCCACTAGCTATCTGTTTTACACTTGGTAGTATATATATGTCAATGCTACTCTCTCACTTCCTCCCGGCTTACCCATCCTACCTGTGCCCTCAAATCCATTCTCTATGTCTGCATCTTTATTCCTGTCCTGCTCCTAGGTTCATCAGAATCATTTTTTTTTAGATTCCATATATATGTGTTAGCATACGGTATTTGTTTTTCTCTTTCTGACTTACTTCACTCTGTATGACAGACTCTAGGTCCACCCACCTCACTACAAATAACTCAATTTCGCTTCTTTTTATGGCTGAGTAATATTCCATTGTATATATGTGCCACAACTTCATTATCCATTCATCTGTCAATGGACATTTAGGGTGCTTCCATGTCCTGGCTATTGTAAATAGCGCTGCAATGAATATTGTGGTACATGTCTCTTTTTGAATTATGGTTTTCTCAGAGTATATGCCCAGTAGTGGGATTGCTGGGCCATATGGTAGTTCTATTTTTAGTTTTTCAAGGAACCTCCATACTGTTCTCCATAGTAGCTGTATCAATTTACATTCCCATCAACAGTGCAAGAGGGTTCCCTTTTCTCCACACCCTCTCCAGCATTTGTTGTTTGTAGATGTTTTGATGATGGCCATTGTGACCTGTGTGAGGTGATACCTCATTGTGGTTTTGATTTGCATTTCTCTAATGATTAGTGATGTTCAGCATCCTTTCATGTGTTTGTTGGCCATCTGTGTATCTTCTTTGGAGAAATGTCTATTTAGGTCTTCTGCCCATTTTTGGATTGGGTTGTTTGTTTTTTCTTATTGAGCTGCATGAGCTGCCTGTATATTTTGGAGATTAATCCTTTGCCAGTTGCTTCATTTGCAAATATCTTCCCCCATTCTGAGGGTTGTCTTTTCATCTGTTTATGGGTTCCTTTGCTGTGCAAAAGCTTTTAAGTTTCATTAGGTCCCATTTGTTTATTTTCGTTTTTATTTCCATTTCTCTAGGAGGTGGGTCAAAAAGGATCTTGCTGTGATTTATGTCATAGAGTGTTCTGCCTATGTTTTCCTCTGAGAGTTTGATAGTGTCTGGCCTTACATTTAGGTCTTTAATCCATTTTGAGTTTATTTTTGTGTACAGTGTTAGGAAGTGTTCTAATTTCATTCTTTATCATGTAGCTGTCCAGTTTTCCCAGCACCGCTTATTGAAGAGGATATCTTTTCTCCATTGTATATTCTTGCCTCCTTTATCAAAGATAAGGTGACCATATGTGCGTGGGTTTATCTCTGGGCTTTCTATCCTGTTCCATTGATCTATATTTCTGTTTCTGTGCCAATAACATACTGTCTTGATTACTGTAGCTTTGTAGTATAGTCTGAAGTCAGGGAGCCTGATTCCTCCAGCTCCATTTTTCTTTCTCAAGATTGTTTTTGCTATTCGGGGTCTTTTGTGTTTCCATACAAATTGTAAAATTTTTTGTTCTAGTTCTGTGAAAAATGCCCTTGGTAGTTTGATAGGGATTGCATTGAATCTGTAGATTGCTTTGGGTAGTATAGTCGTTTTCACAATGTTCAATCTTCCAATCCAAGAACATGGTATATCTCTCCATCTGTCTGTATCGTCTTCAATTTCTTTTATCAGTGTCTTATAATTTTCTGCATACAGGTCTTTTGTCTCCTTAGGTAGGTTTATTCCTATATATTTTATTCTTTTTGTTGCAATGGTAAATGGGAGTGTTTTCTTGATTTCACTTTCAGATTTTTCATCATTAGTGTATAGGAATGCAAGAGATTTCTGTGCATTAATTTTTTTTTTAAACATCTTTATTGGAGCATAATTGCTTTACAATGGTATGTTAGTTTCAGCTTCACAACAAAATGAATCAGTTATATATATACATATGTTCCCATCTCTCTTCCCGCTTGCGTCACCCTCCCTCCCACCCTCCCTATCCCACCCCTCCAGGCGGTCACACAGCACCGAGCTGATCTCCCTGTGCTATGCGGCTGCTTCCCACTAGCTATCTACCTTACGTTTGGTAGTGTATACATGTCCATGCCTCTTTATTGCTTTGTCACCGTTTACCCTTCCCCCTCCCCATAGCCTCAAGTCCATTCTCTAGTAAGTCTGTGTCTTTATTCCTGTTTCACCCCTAGGTTTTTCATGACATTTTTTTTTCTTAAATTCCATATATATGTGTTAGCATACGGTATTTGTCTCTCTCTTTCTGACTCACTTCACTCTGTATGACAGACTCTAGGTCTATCCACCTCATTACAAATAGCTCAATTTCGTCTCTTTTTATGGCTGAGTAATATTCCATTGTATATATGTGCCACATCTTCTTTATCCATTCATCCGATGATGGGCACTTAGGTTGTTTCCATCTCTGGGCTATTGTAAATAGAGCTGCAATGAACATTTTGGTACATGACTCTTTTTGAATTTTGGTTTTCTCAGGGTATATGCCCAGTAGTGGGATTGCTGGGTCATATGGTAGTTCTATTTGTAGCTTTTTAAGGAACCTCCATACTGTTCTCCACAGTGGCTGTATCAATTTACATTCCCACCAACAGTGTAAGAGGGTTCCCTTTTCTCCACACCCTCTCCAGCATTTATTGTTTCTAGATTTTTTGATGATGGCCATTCTGACTGGTGTGAGATGATATCTCATTGTAGTTTTGATTTGCATTTCTCTAATGATTAGTGATGTTGAGCATTCTTTCATGTGTTTGTTGGCCATCTGTGTATCTTCTTTGGAGAAATGTCTATTTAGGTCTTCTGCCCATTTTTGGATTGGGTTGTTTGTTCTTTTGTTATTAAGCTGCATGAGCTGCTTATAAATTTTGGAGATTAATCCTTTGTCAGTTGCTTCATTCGCAAATATTTTCTCCCATTCTGAGGGTTGTCTTTTGGTCTTCTTTATGGTTTCCTTTGCTGCGCAAAAGCTTTTAAGTTTCATTAGGTCCCATTTGTTTACTTTTGTTTTTATTTCCATTTCTCTAGGAGGTGGGTCAAAAAGGATCTTGCTGTGATTTATGTCATAGAGTGTTCTGCCTATGTTTTCCTCTAAGAGTTTGATAGTTTCTGGCCTTACATTTAGGTCTTTAATCCATTTTGAGCTTATTTTTGTGTATGGTGTTAGGGAGTGATCTAATCTCATACTTTTACATGTAGCTGTCCAGTTTTCCCAGCACCACTTATTGAATAGGCTGTCCTTTCTCCACTGTACATTTCTGCCTCCTTTGTCAAAGATAAGGTGACCATATGTGCGTGGGTTTATCTCTGGGCTTTCTATCCTGTTCCATTGATCTATATTTCTGTTTTTGTGCCAGTACCATACTGTCTTGATTACTGTAGCTTTGTAGTATAGTCTGAAGTCAGGAAGCCTGATTCCTCCAGCTCCGTTTTTCGTTCTCAAAATTGCTTTGGCTATTCGGGGTCTTTTGTGTTTCCATACAAATTGTGAGATTTTTTGTTCTAGTTCTGTGAAAAATGCCAGTGGTAGTTTGATAGGGATTGCATTGATTCTGTAGATTGCTTTGGGTAGTAGAGTCATTTTCACAATGTTGATTCTTCCAATCCAAGAACATGGTATATCTCTCCATCTATTTGTATCATTTTTAATTTCTTTCATCAGTGTCTTATAATTTTCTGCATACAAGTCTTTTGTCTCCTTAGGTAGGTTTATTCCTAGGTATTTTATTCTTTTTGTTGCAATGGTAAATGGGAGTGTTTTCTTGATTTCACTTTCAGATTTTTCATCCTTAGTGTATAGGAATGCCAGCGATTTCTGTGCATTAATTTTGTATCCTGCTACTTTACCAAATTCATTGATTAGCTCTAGTAGTTTTCTGGTAGCATCTTTAGGGTTCTGTATGTATAGTATCATGTCATCTGCAAACAGTGACAGCTTTACTTCTTCTTTTCCGATTTGGATTCCTTTTATTTCCTTTTCTTCTCTGATTGCTGTGGCTAAAACTTCCAAAACTATGTTGAATAAGAGTGGTGAGAGTGGGCAACCTTGTCTTGTTCCTGATCTTAGTGGAAATGCTTTCAGTTTTTCACCATTGAGGACGATGTTGGCTGTGGGTTTGTCATATATGGCCTTTATTATGTTGAGGAAAGTTCCCTCTATGCCTACTTTCTGCAGGGTTTTTATCATAAATGGGTGTTGAATTTTGTCAAAAGCTTTCTCTTCATCTATTGAGATGATCATATGGTTTTTCTCCTTCAATTTGTTAATATGGTGTATCACGTTGATTGATTTGCGTATATTGAAGAATCCTTGCATTCCTGGAATAAACCCCACTTGATCATGGTGTATGATCCGTTTAATGTGCTGTTGGATTCTGTTTGCTAGTATTTTGTTGAGGATCTTTGCATCTATGTTCATCAGTGATATTGGCCTGTAGTTTTCTTTCTTTGTGACATCCTTGTCTGGTTTTGGTATCAGGGTGATGGTGGCCTCGTAGAATGAGTTGGGGAGTGTTCCTCCCTCTGCTATATTTTGGAAGAGTCTGAGAAGGATAGGTGATAGCTCTTCTCTAAATGTTTGATAGAATTCGCCTGTGAAGCCATCTGGTCCTGGGCTTTTGTTTGTTGGAAGATTTTTAATCACCATTTCAATTTCAGTGCTTGTGATTGGTCTGTTCATATTTTCTATTTCTTCCTGATTCAGTCTTGGCAGGTTGTGCCTTTCTAAGAATTTGTCCATTTCTTCCAGGTTGTCCATTTTATTGGCATAGAGTTGCTTGTAGTAATCTCTCATGATCTTTTGTATTTCTGCAGTGTCAGTCGTTACTTCTCCTTTTTCATTTCTAATTCTATTGATTTGAGTCTTCTCCCTTTTTTTCTTGATGAGTCTGGCTAATGGTTTATCAATTTTGTTTATCCTTTCAAAAAACCAGCTTTTTAGTTTTATTGATCTTTGCTATCGTTTCCTTCATTTCTTTTTCATTTATTTCTGATCTGATTTTTATGATTTCTTTCCTCCTGCTAACTTTGGGGTTTTTTTGTTCTTCTTTCTCTAATTGCTTTAGGTGCAAGGTTAGATTGTTTATTCGAGATGTTTCCTGTTTCTTAAGGTAAGATTGTATTGCTATAAACTTCCCTCTTAGAACTGATTTTGTTGCATCCCATAGATTTTGAGTCGTCGTGTCTCCATTGTCATTTGTTTCTAGGTATTTTTTGATTTCCCCTTTGATTTCTTCAGTGATCACTTCGTTATTAAGTAGTGTATTGTTTAGCCTCCATGTGTTTGTATTTTTTACAGATCTTCTCCTGTGATTGATATCGAGTCTCATAGCGTTGTGGTCGGAAAAGATACTTGATACAATTTCAATTTTCTTAAATTTACCAAGGCTTGATTTGTGACCCAAGATATGATCTATCCTGGAGAATGTTCCATGAGCACTTGAGAAAAATGTGTATTCTGTTGTTTTTGGATGGAATGTCCTATAAATATCAATTAACTCCATCTCATTTAATGTATCATTTAAAGCTTGTGTTTCCTTATTTATTTTCATTTTGGATGATCTGTCCATTGGTGAAAGTGGGGTGTTAAAGTCCCCTACTATGAATGTGTTACTGTCGATTTCCCCTTTTATGGTTGTCAGTATTTGCCTTATGTATTGAGGTGCACCTATGTTGGGTGCATAAATATTTACAATTGTTATATCTTCCTCTTGGATCGCTCCCTTGATCATTATGTAGTGTCCTTCTTTGTCTCTTCTAATAGTCTTTGTTTTAAAGTCTATTTTGTCTGATATGAGAATTGCCACTCCAGCTTTCTTTTGGTTTCCATTTGCATGAAATACCTTTTTCCATCCCCTTACTTTCAGTCTGTATGTGTCTCTAGGTCTGAAGTGGGTCTCTTGTAGACAGCAAATATATGGGTCTTGTTTTTGTATCCATTCAGCCAATCTGTGTCTTTTGGTGGGAGCATTTAGTCCATTTACATTTAAGGTAATTATCGATATGTGTGTTCCCATTCCCATTTTCTTAATTGTTTTGGGTTTGTTATTGTAGGTCTTTTCCTTCTTTTGTGTTTCTTGCCTAGAGAAGTTCCTTTAGCAGTTGTTGTAGAGCTGGTTTGGTGGTGCTGAACTCTCTCAGCTTTTGCTTGTCTCTAAAGGTTTTAATTTCTCCATCAAATCTGAATGAGATCCTTGCTGGGTAGAGTAATCTTGGTTGCAGGTTTTTCTCCTTCAACACTTTCAATATGTCCTGCCACTCCCTTCTGGCTTGCAGAGTTTCTGCTGAAAGATCAGCTGTTAACCTTATGGGGATTCCCTTGTGTGTTATTTGTTGTTTTTTCCTTGCTGCTTTCAATATGTTTTCTTTGTATTTAATTTTTGACAGTTTGATTAATATGTGTCTTGGCGTATTTCTCCTTGGATTTATCCTGTATGGGACTCTCTGTGCTTCCTGGACTTGATTAACTATTTCCTTTCCCATATTAGGGAAGTTTTCAACTATAATCTCTTCAAATATTTTCTCAGTCCCTTTCTTTTTCTCTTCTTCTTCTGGAACCCCTATAATTCGAATGTTGGTACGTTTAATGTTGTCCCAGAGGTCTCTGAGACTGTCCTCAGTTCTTTTCATTCTTTTTTCTTTATTCTGCTCTGCAGTAGTTATTTCCACTATTTTATCTTCCAGGTCACTTATCCGTTCTTCTGCCTCAGTTATTCTGCTATTGATCCCATCTAGAGTACTTTTAATTTCATTTATTGTGTTGTTCATCGTTGCTTGTTTCATCTTTAGTTCTTCTAGGTCCTTGTTAACTGATTCTTGCATTTTGTCCATTCTATTTCCAAGATTTCGGATCAACCTTACTATCATTATTCTGAATTCTTTTTCAGGTAGACTGCCTATTTCCTCTTCATTTGTTAGGTCTGATGGGTTTTTATCTTGCTCCTTCATCTGCGGTGTGTTTTTCTGTCTTTTCATTTTGCTTATCTTACTGTGTTTGGGGTCTCCTTTTTTGCAGGCTGAAGGTTCGTAGTTCCTGTTGTTTTTTGTGTCTGTCCCCAGTGGCTAAGGTTGGTTCAGTGGGTTGTGTAGGCTTCCTGGTGGAGGGTACTAGTGCCTGTGTTCTGGTGGATGAGGCTAGATCTTGTCTTTCTGGTGGGCAGGTCCACGTCTGGTGGTGTGTTTTGGGGTGTCTGTAGACTTATTATGATTTTGGGCCGCCTCTCTGCTAATGGGTGGGGTTGTGTTCCTGTCTTGCTAGTTGTTTGGCATAGGATGTCCAGCACTGTAGCTTGCTGGTCGTTGAGTGAAGCTGGGTGCTGGCGTTGAGATGGAGATCTCTCGGAAATTTTTGCTGTTTGATATTATGTGCAGCTGGGAGGTCTCTTGTGGATCAGTGTCCTGAAGTTGGCTCTCCCACCTCAGAGGCACAGTACTGACTCCTGGCTGCAGCCCCAAGAGCCTTTCATCCACAGGGCTCCTTAATTTGGGATGATTGGTTGTCTATTCAGGTATTCCACAGATGCAGGGTATATCAAGTTGATTGTGGAGCTTTAATCCGCTGCTTCTGAGGCTGCTGGGAGAGATTTCCCTTTCTCTTCTTTGCTCTCACAGCTCCCCGGGGCTCAGCTTTGGATTTGGCCCCGCCTGTGCGTGTAGGTCGCCGGAGGGCGTCTGTTCTTTGCTCAGACAGGACGGGGTTAAAGGAGCCGCTGATTCGGAGGCTCTGGCTCACTCAGGCCCGGGGGTAGGGAGGGGCACGGAGTGTGGGGCGGGCCTGCGGCGGCAGAGGCCGGCGAGACGTTGCAGCCTGAGGCGCGTGCGTTCTCCCGGGGGAGTTGTCCCTGGATCCCGGGACCCCGGCAGTGGCGGGCTGCACAGGCTCCCCGAAAGGGCGCGTGGCCAGTGACCTGTGTTCGCACACAGGCCTCCCGGTGGCGGCAGCAGCGGCCCTAGCCACGTCCGTCTCTGGGCTCCGCACCCCTAGCCGCGGCTCGCGCCCGTCCCTGGAGCTCTCTCAAGCAGCGTTCTTAATCCCCTCTCCTCGTGCACCAGGAAACAAAGAGGGACGTAAAAGTCTCTTGCCTCTTCGGCAGTTCCAGACTTCTCCCCGGACTCTCTCCCGGCCGGCCGCGGTGCACCAACGCCCCGCAGGCTGTGTTCACGCCGCCAACCTCAGTCCTCTCCCGGCGCTCCGACAAAAGCCGGAGCCTCAGCTCCCAGTCCCGCCCGCCCCGGCGGGCGAGCAGACAAGCCTCTCGGCTGGCAAGTTCCGCTCGGCCCGATCCTCTGCGCTGGAATCTGTCCGCTTTGCCCTCCGCACCCCTGTTGCTGTGCTCTCCTCCGCGGCTCCCAAGCTCCCCCACTCCGCCTCCCGAAGTCTCCACCCGCGAAGGGGCTTCCTAGTGTGTGGACACTTTTCCTCCTTCACAGCTCTCTCCCGCTGGTGCAGGACCCGTCCCTATCCTTTTGTCTCTGTTTAGTTTTTTCTTTTGCCCTACCCAGGTACGTGGGGGGTTTCTTGCCTTTTGGGAGGTCTGAGGTCTTCTGCCAGCGTTCAGCAGATGCTCTGTAGGAGTTGTTCCACGCGTAGATGTATTTCTGGTGCATCTGTGGGGAGGAACGTGATCTCCGCGTCTTACTCTTCCGCCATCTTCCCGGAAGTCCCCTGTGCATTAATTTTGTATCCTGCTACTTTACCAAATTCATTGATTAGCTCTAGTAGGTTCTGGTAGCATCTTTAGGATTCTCTATGTATAGTATCATGTCATCTGCAAACAGTGACAGTTTCACTTCTTCTTTTCCGATTTGGATTCCTTTTATTTCTTTTTCTTCTCTTATTGCCATGGCTAAAACTTCCAAAACTATATTGCATTTTCTGAGGACTTAAAAACACTAGACTCCTTTCCATCATCTAAGACAGCAAAGGAGCAATAGAATTTTGAAGGTAGGAGGCAGAAGACAAAACCAAAGCAAAACACCAACCTCCTAATGGGTCTTTCAACCCCAGATAAAAACACCAAATCCTAGAACTGCACTTCATAGTGATGAGACACTTTCACAACCACCAGCTCATCAAACATTCTCTGCAACCCTGTGAGGCCCAGAAAGGGGAAGCGATTGGTCTAAATTCACACAGTAGGTGGCAGAGCCAGAACTCAGGTCTTCAGACTCCAGGCCCAACGCTGTCTTCTCCCTCCGCAGAGGCACTGTGCCAGCACTTGGGGTTGGGAGGCTAGTGGGGACTGTTTCTAAATTGCTCCCCATACATGATCTTGATTGACTCCTCAGCCATCTTTAGGGATGGGACAGATGTTATTATCTCCGTTTTACAGATGAGGAAACTGAGGCTCAGGACCAAGAACACCAGCTCCTAAGTGACAGAACTGGGCCTGGAACCCACATCTGCCTGTCTCCAGGCCCAGCATGTTTTCAGGGAAACAATCTCTCCTGCCCCTGGGCTGCCTGCTTGACCGTCAGCCCTCTTTGCCCCTCCCTGCCCTTGTCTTCCAGTCAAGGTGCTTCTGGACAATTACTTCCTCTGTGGGCAGCCCCTCCACTTCATCCCGAGGGAGCAGGTGTGTGATGGCCAGCAGGACTGTGCCTCAGGGGAGGATGAGCAGCACTGTGTCAAGGAATTCCCCGATGGGCCTCCAGTGACAGGTGAGTCCAGGGGCTGTGGGGCCAGGGGAGTGGGAAGGGCAGGAAGTCGACTCAGGTCCCCTTGGTCCACTGCACAGCATCTGCCACCTGACTAGTCACTTTCCTTCCCCGTTGTAAGGTTCTTAAAAACAGGATCATGTCTTGTCTACTAGGTCCCCAATACTTAACATGCAAACACTCAGTAAATTTTGATGAACAAATGTGGGCCAGAGGGGACAGGAAATTGTAACTGAGCCTGCCCCATTCCTGCTGCTCCTGGGTGCTGAATGGAATGACCTCCGGGAGTTCCCTCCTTTCTCTGAAGTCTGTTATTTCAAGGGGACTAGAAAGAGACCATTAAGGCCGCTAGCCAGCTATTGATCCCTCTGTTCATTAGGTACGTGTTTATCGTAACACATTATGGAACAAGACTGAGCGGAATACTGAGATGTTTCAAACAGGAAAACCCATGTTATTTCTTGGACTGTTCTAGCCCAACTTGATCCACCTATCACTTGGGCTCTGAAAAGAAAAGCCAGCCCAGGACACGGGCGATGGGGGCTTTTGTGGGGCAAGGCTGAGTAACTTCCTGTGTATATGCTCTTTTTTATGTGTATTTGCTCTTTTTTATCAGAAGTCAAATGCCTATGGGCCCTGCCACCCTACTGCCAATAGCACTCCCCTCTCTCTGACCTTACACGGTAAAAGAGCGACATTCCTCTTTGAGAAGTCTTCCCAGGCTAGGCAAGCTGTGTGAACTATGGGTAGGGAAGCCATGTAATACATCATCAAAACTTATACATATAAAGAGCTATTAATAATTATGCCAGGGCAAAGGTCAAAATGCAGATTGTCCCCAGGACATCTGGTCGCCCTAGCTACCGTCAGAATGAGACTCAATCTGGCAAAGCCAAATGGAGGAACTTCCCTTGAGGTTGAAAGGGTTGGTGTTCTGTGATGCTCCCCAGTTCCTGGTAGGGTTTGGGCTACCGGTTTGGGCTGGTCACATGATGAATTCTCTGGGAGATAGGCCAAATGGGTCCCTGCCCTGCGCTGACCCGGGTTCCTCCCCTTCCAGTCCGCCTCTCCAGGGACCGATCCACCCTGCAGGTGCTGAACCTGGCCACAAAGAACTGGGCCTCCGCCTGTTTCGACAACTTCACAGAAGCTCTGGCCAAGACAGCCTGTGGGCAGATGGGCTATGACAGGTACCTAGCCCAAGGCTCTGGAGGCTGTCACCTCACCCCATGACCTCTCTCCCTTTCTTTCTTCCTTCCTCTTTCCCTTTTCCTCTCCTTCCTTCCTCTTTCCTCCCTCTTTCCTTAAAAATATAGGTATTGGAGTCAGAGCCGCTTTTGAAGCACTTTCCCTTATGAGCAGCATGAAGTTAAATCTTCTAAGCCTCAACATGTTCAAGAGTTACTGGAGGAAGCAATACCAACCTCATAGGATGGTTAAGAGGCACCAGAGAGAGGATATCTGCCCCACCCCTCCCCCACCCCCACTGCCACCCCCCCACCCCCACACGGTTCAAGCTCCTTTGCAATTCTTTCCTTTCCTTTCCTCCTCAATCCTCACTCCTTCTTCGCTTGGTAAGTCGCTGTCCCTGCCCCAGAATACAAAAGTCTTATTTACTTATTCAAAGTCCCATTGGTTAAAATTTAGTTTAAATGAACCTGATTTCACTGGGCCTCTTCATCAGCAATCTCAGTTTTCTCAGCAAATTTCAAAAGCAGTTTTAAATCTTCAGTGTATGAAAAAGGATATAATTATAAGAAGGGTAATTAGCATTACGTATTTATATTCATTTGATCTTGGCAAAAACCAGAAAGGTAGTTATTATTCTATTTTAGAAGTAGGTTCAAAGAAGGTAAGTAACTTGCTTGGCTAGTAGCTGGGAGCGAGAGGGCTGGCATTTATGCCCAAGACCCCCTAATTCCTGGGCAACAGAAGCATCTCTGTTTCTCGGTTGGGTAATTCTCTCTTCTCTGGAGGTTTCATTTATAAAGGGAGGGGAGGGGAAACAGTTGATCACTCAGAGCCTAACTGGAGAGGATAGAAAAGAACCCACGAATTCAGTTGCACAGGGGATAATCTCTTCCTGGCAAGCCCCCAACTTCAGGATCCTGAGAAACTGGACGCAGAGACTAGGTAGAAATGATCAATCTTAAGCAGACCTCATCTATCAGTCAATCACAGAACCCGCTTCCATCAATCCCTAGAGCAGCCTCAGGCCCTTTTTCAATAAGTGCTGCGGGCAGTCATTACTGATCCATCAGACCTCTTTGCCCCTTCTGCTGTCTGGTTATCAGGCTTCTCTTGCTCTATGCCCTCCATGGGGTGCAACATCCAGTACCCGCTGAAGAGGATACCCTACCACCTTCGTTTTCAAGGAGAGCTGGGAAGGCACGTCCTGTCCCTGCTGTCTCCCCTCCCCCAGCAGCCACCCCAGCCCAGCCTTCTGGCTGCAGCCCCCCCTCCTCCCTACCGCAGTCCAGCCAACTGCAGCGTCAGCTGTACCAGCATAGCAGGCTGCAGCTTGATTACGAAACCAGGGTGTCTCCAGGGGCTCTTAAGGTAAAAGGCTCCTGCAACTTCTGTCCTTCTGGAGCTCTTTAAGGCACCATGCCATCTCTATCTTGAGCTCTACAAGATCAAAGCTGGTCAGAATTATTCATCGGGATGTAACTGGTGAACAGAGGCTACCTCTCCCGGGAATGTCCACTTCCACCACGATTCCTCCTTCTGGGTCTCAGATTTCCCCGGCTAGGAGGCCCTTTTTGTCCCAGGACCACAAAACCCTAGATGGCTCAACGTGGGAAGGACTCTAGAGATCATCTGGTCCACCCATCATTTTACAGAGAGGAAAACTGAGGCTTGGAGAGACCCAGAGAGGGAATGTGACCTACCAAGGGTACACAGCAAGCAAGTGTCAGAGCCAGGACAGGAACCTCAGTCCTGAGGGCTCTCAGCACAAAACCCCACACTGCTAGACTTCAGTCTTCCAGGTGCCATGCCTGGGTCATCCAGGTAGTGCCAGCTTCCTGGCTGGGAATGTGAAAATGTGCCAGTCAGCCAGTGCCTCAGGGTGACCCGAGCCTGCATACCAGCTTTCTACCAGCTCTGTATAGCATGGCTGGATGGGGAAGGATAGGAGATGGGAAAGAGGCAGATTCAGTACAGGTACCATCAGAAAGATGGGATTAATCAGGGAACCCTTCCTGGAGGAGGGAAGACTTACACCCAAGGTTTGATAAAGACAAGCATGGACTAGAGGAGAGGAAGAGGGAGAGTGGTCCAAATGAGAGAAATGTTTGTCTAGATGCATGTGAAGCCTGATCTTGGCCTGTCCTACCTCCAAAGGGACCATAAATGTACCCCACTACCAAATTTAGACCAGATGCCTTGTTTGGAGAGCAATATATCCACATTCAGTTCCCTCCAAGGTGAGGGGAGAGCTAACCTGGTTCCTCTGCCTCCTTGTTCCCCTCGCTGTGAACCAGAAGAAACCGCTGGGACATTTGGAATAGGGACAGAGCTGGGAGTTATAAAAGGATATCCGTAACATTTCTCCAGGGCTCTGGGTTCAGGACCAGGCTTCCCTGCCTGACAAAGCAAGTCCACACCAGCACTGTGCCCAGGGCTGAATCCTGGGATGCCAAGGGACCATCCCTTGTCATCTAGCAAAGCAGTCACCACCCTCACTGACCAAGGCCACCTCCACTCCCCTGCCACACCGTACCCAGAATTCTCTGCGGCCCCCTCTCCTGGGAGTGGGGACTACTTCTACCCTCTTGGTCTAAACTCCTGCCCCAGCTCACATCTCTCCCTCCCTCTCTTTCTCTCCCAACATAAGCAGCAAACCCATCTTCAGAGCCGTGGAGATTGGCCCAGCCCAAGACCTGGATGTTGTCAAAATCACAGAGAACATGCAAGAGCTTCAGGTGCGAAACTCAAGCGGGTAAGTGAGAGGACACCTCTGGCCCACAAAGGCTCACATGTGGACGATGCCAACGGGGCTGCAGCCAGCCCACCCTGAACAGACTTAGCAAGGAAACTTAAGCCAGACAACAAAAAGAACTCCTGGCCAGGCAGACTGTCAGATACCAGAAGCTAGAGCATCACATTTCTGAGAGGTTTTCTGTATTGACTCTTTGTTTTAATACAAGGGGCAGCTGGACAAAGTGTGCTGTCCACAAGCTGGTGGCCTTTCATCAGTCAAATAAGAAAACCAAATTTGTTTCCTATGGCCTTATGTTCCCTATTAAGCCCAAGAGGCAAGGTTCCAAAGGCCACTTTGTCCTTCCTGCCTCTCATCCAGGCCAGAGTAAGCCCTCCCCACATTTCCAGCTCTCCAGAGGAGAAGCTGCTTGGCCTC
This sequence comes from Globicephala melas, assembly GCF_963455315.2. Lineage (NCBI taxonomy): Eukaryota > Metazoa > Chordata > Mammalia > Artiodactyla > Delphinidae > Globicephala > Globicephala melas. Next base: position 93,655,507 of record NC_083321.1, read on the forward strand.
TGTCAATGTATCATTCCCGTGCCTACCACCCCGAGTCAGAGCCGGGCATCTTCTACAGGAAAACTGTCACCCTGCAGCAGAGTGACTCAGAGAGGATGCTGGCTTCTTAGCATTCAGGGATGTTGCTGAGGGCTGCTTATTCATCAAAGAGTAAATCTTGAAAAGGATAGGAATAGGAGCAGAATGATCATTTGCCTGGAATTTCATCGAAATCCCATTCCTCTTCTGTTTGGAGAGCCCGCAGTACAGCAGACACTGCCCCAGCCTCTGCTCTCTTCCATCTCAGGCTGCCAAGAGCCCGGGGTGGGCTGTGACTCGGGCAGGGCCCAGCACATAGTAGATGCTTATCAGTAGTGCTGGAGAATCCAATCGCATTAAATCGCACTGAACTGGGTGCAAGCACGGTGTCTATACAGCCCCACCAGTCAGGTTCCATACTTCTTGGCTCCTGGGAGGGGACTTTAATCAATAGTGCTGGGAGGCCTGAGTCCCTGCCTCCCAGCCAAGGGACAAGCAGAAATCACAGGACGCCTGTGTCTCCCTTCCAGCCCCTGTCTCTCAGGCTCCCTGGTTTCCCTGCAGTGCATTGGTGAGTACGCCCCATCTCTGAGGGTTTGGGTCCTGGGCCGGCAATAAGCAGGGAAGAAGAACTTCATCCTCATTCTTAAATCCCTCAGACTCCAGGTGTCACTCTGTTTTGTCCCAACCTTACTCCCTTGGCCCTGGGCTTGTAGGTAACGCTCCTTCAAGAGGTTGACAGTAAGAACTCCCTCTTACTGTCCACACACAGTCCCGCAACCTGGGCAGAGACCCAGTAGAGAGAGAGTAGGAAAACCGGTAAGGGCAGGACTGGGCTTCCACCCCCTCCCACCCCTGGCCAGGGCCCACATAACCTCCTTTGTCACAATCAGCTCATCTGTCCAAGATCTGATTACCCACACCCCATTTAGCAAAGATTCGTCGAATGTTACAGTGTATCAGCACTGCCAGGCCTCTGTCCTCAGGAGCTAATGGCTGAGCAAAGAGAGAGGTGCAAGGCCACGTGCAGGAAGTACCAAGCTGAGCAGTGGTCCCAGCTGACATGCTTCAGAGAGAGCTGCACCTGGGGTGGGGCGGGGGGAGGGTCAGGAGACCTGGGCACCAGGTCCACTGGCTTCCAGTGTGACCTTGAGTAATTCACCTGACCTCTCTGAAGTTCATCTTCCCAAGAAGCCCTTTAGTCCGACTACCCAAGAGGATCCCGGGAGACCCCCTAGCTCTGAGAGGAGATCAGAAGGCAAAACAAGCACTGTAGCCCTGCTCATCCCACCAGCCTCATGGGAGGACCGAGCAGAGCCTGGCAGGATGGCCAGAAACTGGGCCGCCTGAGAGGAGAAAGGTCATCCTCGCTGCCTTTGCAGTTTAACAGTGTATATGCTTCCTTGTGGGATGCTAAGACTCTTAGCCATTATCATGTGACCCCCACGATACCTAGTGAGTGAGGGCTGACCCATGGGGGCTGGTCAATGAATAAATGAATGAAGGTTCACATCACTCGACGTGCTAAGCTGAACAACCCTGGAGTCACAAAGAGGCTTAAGCCACAGACCCTCCCTTGAGGAGCCTTCTGTCTCACTGAGAAGACAAAACCGAACCACGTCAACAAGAAAAGCTGGCCAACACCCAGGCAGGCTGTGGAAATGCCAAGAGAGGAAAATCCCCAGGGATTACGTGACCTGGAGGAGGTGCCCAGGCTAAACATCACAGAATGAACTGTAGGCTCCAGGAAGGGAGGGACCATGTCCATCTCTCTGTCTTGTCCACCACTCTCTTCCCAGCATCCTTGAGACACTGTAGGCACACAATTCATATTTGCTGAATGACCGGTGATCTAGATAAACAGAAGAGGAGACAGCATCTCAGGGACAGGCCCCTCCTGGAGCAAAAACAGAAAGACTTTTTAGGGAGCTAGCAGCAGATCGATTTGGCTAGACAGAAACTTTATATAAGGACAGCAGAAGGCTGCCAGAAGGGGAAGTTAAACTCTTCCCTACAGACAAAGGGGGATGCTGAGGGGCTCTGAGTGGGGGAGCGAGGTGACATGTAGAAAACAGTGTTTGGAATTAGATGGTATTTGAAAAGCCCCTGCCAGGCATAGGCCCAAAAAGGGTGGTAGCCTTTCCCCCTTAGAACCACCACTGTGGCAGCGACTGCCAGAAGGATTGGAGAGGCTGAGAACAGGACGGGGAGGTGGAACTGGAGGTTTTTTTAAGAGTTTGCGAGTCAGATGTGAGAGCCAGGAGAGTGGGATGTGAAAGAGGGAACAGGATGTCAAATTGGGAGACTCTCTCAGCAGGGGGAAGGGACTTGGAGAAAGGTGAGTTCAGGATGGGAAGATCCATTTCTGGAACTTTCTTCCCACTCTCCAATCCCAAAGCAGCCTGTGGGTGTCTGTTTACTGTTACTCAGTGGGAGGAGCTGGGGACACCCTTTTGGGCAGGACTTTCATAATTCTGCGTCCCTGTTTGGTTTGAAGGTCACGAACGCTGGCACAATGGACACGCCCATGTTCACAATATCAACTCCTAAACTCAAACAAAGCTGAAAAAACAAAAAAAAGGAGAGGGAGATGGGGGGAAAGCCTGTGGTCTGGGACACTCAATGTCTCCCTGTGAATAATTCAAAATTGGTGCGGTCCTCCCACCCCGACCCAGCCCCCGGTCCCAGTCCTAAGGGCCCTGCTCAGGATAGACCGGGGGCTCTGAGGGGAGGCAGTCCCCACTCGCAAGAGTCTGACTCCTGCTTTTTCCCTCCTTGCTACTGAGTCCAGCCTGCGGAAAGAGCCTGAAGGTCCCTCGGGTGGTGGGTGGGGAGACGGCCTCTGTGGATTCTTGGCCTTGGCAGGTCAGCATCCAGTATGACAAACAGCACATCTGTGGAGGGAGCATCCTGGACCCACACTGGATCCTCACGGCAGCCCACTGCTTCCGGTAAGGCCCACACGAGGGCGCCTCGGGGGTCAGAGCCACAAAGGGGCCTGAGTGCCTGGGTCCCCTGTCTCCCAACTTGTTTTCTGATGCCCTCCCCCACCCCACCCCTTCCCCTAAAGACCATACACCAGGGTGTGGCCACCGCAGTGAGACACTGGACATGATGTCCTTTGTTAGGCCTTGGGGGTCTGAGCAGAGCTGGTCACCGAGGCTGACCTCTTCCCTTCCAGGTGGGAAGCCACCAGGTACCCAGTGTCCTCACTCTACCCCCATATCATTCACTGCACAAAAGCTCTTCTCATCCGCCTGGAGTCCTGAGAACTCTCTCCCTTTTTGCCAGTCTTCCAGGAAGGGGTTCCGGGTCCAGAGTCACTGCCACTCCTTCATTATATTCAGAAACTTAAAAAAAAAAAAAAGGATAGATTCTCTTACAGGCCAGTAGAGACAGGACTGCCCATACCTCTGGGGAAAGACTGCTCCAGGTCCTCTTCACCTTCATTCATTCATTCATTCATTCATTCAACACCTATGAGTACCTACTAGGTACTATGTACCCTCATGCATTAGACTCCATCACTGCCTTGGAGGAGCACACAGTGTAGGCCTGTGATTTTTAACCTTTTTGGAGAATCTGACAAAAGCTATAAACCTTTCCCTGGAAAATCACTCCTGCACACTCAGCTGTGTCTGGTGTTGGGAGGAAGACAAGTGCAAGTACCACGTGAGTAGCAGAGCCAGTAAAAAGCACGGGAGGAGAGAGTGTCAGGACCCAGAGCTCAGGCACTGGGAACAGCCCCTTCCCCAGCCCTCCAGTTAGAAGTTTCTTTGGGAAGGTTTCACCAGGGAAAAGGATCAAATTCCCCTTTAGAATTTGACCTGTGGTAGGTGATTCCTCAGACTGCCCCTTCTCCACCACCCCTGCCCTCACCATCATTACCTCCCAAGGCAGGGGCAGCCAACACCCCACTCCCCAGGGCCCTGGGGACCCAGCCTCTGGCAAAGCCTCCTCATGCTTGGCTCAGTCTTGAACCGCACTGTCTCCGTCCCCAGGAAGCATCTCGATGTGTCCAACTGGAAGGTGATGGCAGGCTCAGACAAACTGGGCAACTTCCCATCCCTGCCTGTGGCCAAGATCTTCATCATCGAGCCAAACATCACGTCCCGCAAAGAGCGGGACATGGCCCTCGTGAAGCTGCAGCTCCCACTCACGTTCTCCGGTGAGAGCTGGCACCTGGGCACAGAACTCCAACTCTGCCACTAGCTCATTCACTAAGCGGCCTTGGGCACATCTCTTCCCAAGACCTCAGTTTGCCTATTGTTTCTTGCAAATGTATCGGCCTAACATCATGGAAGCCATGAGGCCTCCCCGAGCTATCAGCTGACACCTGACCCCACCCCTGCCAGATTCTTCTGAGGTCTGTTTTCTCCCCGTGGAGCACCTCAAGTGAGCATCACAGATTCATCCAATCTTGGAGTTGTGAGGGACCTAAAAGATGACCTAATCCATCCTCCACCCCGACCAATGGCAAGAGCCTGTACGATCTCCCTGCCAAGGGGTCACTGGGCCCATTTGCTCTCCTCCAGGGGCAGGGACTCATTACTGTTAAGGCAGCCCATCTCTGTTCGATGACTCATGTTTACATTGGGTAGTATTTAGATCAGCCTTTCCAATGGTAGCTTCCACAGGACACTGGTCCCTTGGGTAAAAAAGGGTTCCATTCTCATATAAGTTTGGAAAACATTTTTGTACTATAGCTCTCTTCCTGGAGCACATTAGTATATCAATGATATGAGAAGTTTTTTAAATTTGTTTAACTCACATTTTCTAAACTTCTTTGACCACAGAACCTTTTTCTCATGCCACTTCTATTAACATCCCATGAAATGTACGTTACAGAAACCATGGTGCCAACATTTACAGAGGGCTTAGCTGCCAGGCTCTCCTGAACCTTGAGCCCCCTCTTCCTCTTTGCTCCCGGTAGACACAGTCAGGCCCATCTGCCTGCCCTTCTCTGATGAGGAGCTCCCTCCAGCCACCCCACTCTGGATCATCGGATGGGGCTATACAGCAGAGAACGGAGGTAAGTCCCAGGCTCAGGACCACAGGACTAAGTGAGCAGCTCCTGAATGTGATGGGAAGGAGGACCATCCTTTAGAAAAACCTATCCTGGAGGTCCAAGCACCAAGGTACCAGGCAACCCAGAGAATATCCTGGGCTGGGATTGAAGGCAAGAATGGGAATGTGAGTGTGTTTTCAACCTGCAGGGAAGATATCTGACATACTGCTGCAGGCATCTGTCCAGCTCATTGACAGCACTCGGTGCAATGCAGAGGATGCGTACCAGGGGGAGGTCACCAAGAAGATGCTGTGTGCAGGCATCCTGGAGGGCGGTGTGGACACCTGCCAGGTGGGGTCTCCAAGGATCACGAGGGAATTATAGAGATAGGGAATGTCTGCCCTGAAGAAAAAGCTCAGAGGATGAATGCCCCCCATGAAGTCTGCATATGGTGGGCACTCACTATGTGATGAAGGGAGGAAGGAGGAGAGGGAGGGAAGGACTATAGTCAGATAAAGATATAAAGACAGATGGATGGATAGATAGATAGACAGATAGATAGATAGAAGCAGAAAGATTCCAAATGTATATTTCACATGCAAAGATGATACTACACTCCCCAACCGCTCTTTTTTTTTTTTTTTTTTTTTTTTGGTTATGTTGGGTCTTCATTGCTGTGCGCGGGCTTTCCCTAGTTGCGGAGACAGTGCGCGAACTTCTCATTGTCGTGGCTTCTCTTGTTGCAGAGAACGGGCTCTAGGCGCACGGGCTTCAGTAGTTGTGGCATGTGGGCTCAGTAGTCGTGGCTCGCGGGATCTAGAGCGAAGGCTCAGTAGTTGTGGTGCACGGGCTTAGTTGCTCTGCGGCATGCGGGATCTTCCACGACCAGGGCTCGAACTCGTGTCCCCTGCATGAGCAGGTGGATTCTTAACCACTGTGCCACCAGGGAAGTCCTCCCCACCCGCTCTTACTTCCCATCATTTAAAAGAGTATGAGCCCCTAGAGGGCAGGAACCCCAGGTCTGTTTTCTCTACAGCTGTCCTCAAGCTGCTGAACTACATTAGAGAAAACCCATCTTATGCTGGATGAGCCCTGGTGCACCATCCCCTCAGCCCATCCCACTGGCCAATCCCTGAATATATTCTCACATACCCACCCAGAGGATTTTCTGGACCATTTTCATTCAAACCCCAAACCCTACTCCCACACCCATTCTCAGTCATTAAATTCCTTCACTCGAGAGGCATCTCTTACTCTCTTGATGACTTGATGTCAGGTAAATGCTGAACTCTGGGGACATTGTCTTCCCTCAGGGAGCTCACAGTGGGCAGGGGGGTGAATAAACAGGCCGTTCAGTTATAGAGTTATCGGATTCTGAGGGAAGAAGCCCCAGGGGCTATAAGAGCTGGTAAGAAGGACACCCAAATAAGTGCACTTTTCACTATCTGACATTTCCTTGTCTGTTTTGTTGTTTGCTTGTTTCCCCCTCACCCTCTCTCTCTCTGTCTCTGTCTCTCTTTCTCTCTCCTCTCTATCTCTCTCTCTGTCTGTTTCTCCATGTGATTCCAAGTTCCCTTAGGGCAGGGATCTTCTTTTCGTTGATTGAACCCCAATTGTCTAGAACAGTGGTTGACACGAAATAGGTCCTGAAGTGGTCCAATAAATCTGGGAACTACCAGGTTAAACAAAGATAATCACAGGGCTTCCCTGGTGGCTCAGTGGTTAAGAATCTGCCTGCCAATGCAGGGGACACGGGTTCGAGACCTGGTCCGGGAAGATCCCACATGCCACAGAGCAACTAAGCCCATGCGCCACAACTACTGAGCCTGCACTCTAGAGCCCGCGAGCCACAACTACTGAAGCCCACACATCTAGAGCCTGTGCTCCGCAATGAGAAGCCCACACACCACAACGAAGAGTAGCCCCCGCTCGCCGCAACTAGAGAAAGCCCGCACGCAGTAACGAAGACCCAACTCAGCCAAAAATTAATTAATTAAAAAATAAATTAAAAAAAAACTCGACAGTGGTTTAAAAAAAAAGATCATCAGTCTCCCTTACCACAGAACCCCTTAGAACCCAAGCTGTGGATCTCCGAGAGAGGGCTAAGAGCACACCCACAACTTACTTGACCACAGAACACTTTTGCCCCAAAGGGAAGGGCATCGCAGGATGCAAGAACAACAAGCACAAGGGGTGAGGGTGGAACAGCAGAGCGCGCTGGAGAGCAGGAAACAGATGGGCCAATGCAGAGAGGGGAGGAAGGAGAAGCCCACCCCTCCACCCCCGCCCTGCCTGCCCTCTCCAGTAACCCCTGCCTCCCACAGGGTGACAGCGGTGGGCCTCTGATGTATCGCTCTGACCGGTGGCAAGTAGTGGGCATCGTGAGCTGGGGCTATGGCTGTGGGGAGCCGAGCACCCCGGGAGTGTACACCAAGACCACAGCCTATCTCAACTGGATCTACAATGTCCGGAAGGTGAGCACGTTTGCTCCACCTCTTGTGCCCTCCCTCCCTTCCTCTCCTCTGAGGGTACTAGACCATCCTTAGTGGCTTAATGCCTCTGAGATACCCCCTTACATCCCCAACCATCTTCTTTCCCAGCAAGTGACAACCTGGGATGCCACCATTATGAAATTCCTTAGATCAGAGATTCCCATTAAATACAAAGGGTATGGAACACACCCAGCTTTACCATTCTCTGTTCTCTGGCAGAAGGAGACTATCAGACATTTTCCAGAGAACTGATTCTGACAAGAAGGTGGGTGGAAAGGCCTCTAGAGGGTAGAGAGATGAGCAAGAAGCTTCAGTAAAGGAGATTAATTTTGCATGCCACCATTTTGTCCATTTTCAAATCATCTGATTTCTTTGTTGGTCTCTTTTATTCTAGTCTGATCCATGATGCTGCTGCTGCCCCCCTGCAGTGCTGGAAACTGCTTCCCCCCGCCCCACCCTGTCCACCTGGGGATCCCCCAGAAGTCAGGCACAGAGCAAGAGCCCCCTTGGACACACATCTCTGCCCACACCCTCAGCATATCTTGGTACAGCAAAGGACCTCCATTCCTGTAAGAGACCCCACAGCCCACAGGCACCCAGGAAGTCAGCAGCCCCAGCTCAGCTGCCTCTGATGCTCCCAGCATCCCAAGGTGGGAGAGACACAGCCCACTGAACAAGCCAGCTTCCAGGCTGAGGTCCCAGAAGGCATTGCTAAGCCAGGAAAGAACTTTCTACTCTACTGAATGGAAACCGATGCTCTTCTGAGAGCCCAGATCAATAATAGAAATCCTCAAAGGCCAAAAAAAGCAAAATAAAATAAAACAAAACCATCAGAATTGTGAGCTGAAACTAAGGTGGATATCTGGGAGCAATGGCTAACCAATATCTTCGGTTGCCCTGGGACACAGACCTACATTAAGGCTGAGATCAGAACTAAACCCAGACTCACTGCAGGTAGGGAAGCTGAACCTGGGATTCCCACATGGGACAGAGACAACTGAATGGGGTAAATGTGATCCCAGGTGGCAGATCTAATGAAGGATGAAAACATCCCACATTTAGAGCCTCGAGATTCCCAGACAGAGATCCTCCAAACATGAGCTCACAAAGGTTGGCCAACATTTTAAAAAATAAAAACCACCATGGTTTTCCGTTTTCAAAAACAGAAAATAGAACCTCAAGGACTTTAGGTGTTAGAATTATCTATAATAAGAACTAATAGAGTATTTCTATGTACTGTACACAATTCTAAGTGCCTCATCATGTATGGATTCACTTAATACTCACACAAACCTATGAGATAGGTACTGTTCTTATCCCCATTTTAAGGACAAGAAAACTGAGCAAAACGAGATTTAGGACCTTGCCTGAGGTTACATACTGGTAAGTTGAACATGAGCATTCTGACTCCAGAGTTCATGCTATAAACTACCACACATTCACATTGTTGTACATCCGTCACCACCATTCATCTCCAGAATAGTTTTCACCTTGCCAAACTGACACTCTGTACCTATTAAATAATAACCCTATTTCTCCCATACCCCAGCCTCTGGCTGTCGCCATTCTACTTTCCGTCTCTACAAATCTGACTACTCATATAAGGGGAATCATATAGTATTTCTCTTTTTGTGCCTGGCTTATTTCATTTTTCAGTTTCAGTTTTTAGCAGAAAGAGATAGGAAGACTTTAAAATATGAAAACAAGGCTATGAATAATGGAGGCTAGAATGATAAGGTCTAATATATCCAGTTAGAGCCCCAGAGAGAGAGAACAGAAAGAATGAAAGGGAAACAATATCCCAAAACTTAACAGCTGAGAATACCCAGAACTAGTTAAAGGCGAGAATCCACAGATACAGCATATGCCACCATAGTGTATACCCATACAACCAAGGTGGAAACATTAAAGTAAATCTTCACCTAGGCATATTATAGTGAGTCTTCATAACACCAAAGATGAAAAGAAACACTTGAAAGCAGCTAGAGAAAAAACCCAGACCCCTTACAATACCACAATTGTACCACAGTCAGACTAACAGCAGACTTCCCCACAGCATAAAAAAGATAGAAGACAGTGGATTTGTATCTTCAGTGTGCCAAGAGATAACAGTCAACCAAGAATTGTGAATACTACAAAACTATCTTTCAAGAAAAAGAAAGGTATTTTTAGGAAAACAAAACTGAGAGTTTATTACCAACAATGTTCCTTCTCTAAAGGAACATTTAAAGTATATACTTTAGGGAGAGGGAAAATGAGGCTAAAAAGAAAAACTGAAAGGGTGAGCTGTGACAGGGCGAGAGAGAATCATGGACATATACACACTAACAAACGTAGTAAGGTAGATAGCTGGTGGGAAGCAGCCGCATGGCACAGGGATATCGGCTCGGTGCTTTGTGACAGCCTGGAGGGGTGGGATAGGGAGGGTGGGAGGGAGGGAGACGCAAGAGGGAAGACATAGGGGAACATATGTTTATGTATGACTGATTCACTTTGTTATAAAGCAGAAACTAACACACCATTGTAAAGCAATTATACCCCAATAAAGATGTTAAAAAAAAAAAAAAGAAAGAAAAACTGAGATGCAAGAAGGAATAGTAAAGAATGCAACTGGTACAAATGTAGATAAATCTAAACAAATTTTGTCAACATAAAATAACAATAACATCTATTTTGTGGGTTAATTTTTTTAAGTCTAATCAAAATACAGAATAACAATAGTGTGTAAGTCAGGAGAGACTAGTTGGAGTTAAAATACTCTAAAGTTCTTAACTTTTCTCAAGAGGGGGTTTTAAATATTGATTAAAGTTATGATACATAAAGTATATGTATTATATTCTGTTGGGCTGCATCCTGCAGGCCTACGAGGCCTGTACTTGCCCAGTTTTAAGACCAAAGAAAGAGCCCAGAGTCGGTGACAGAGATATTAACGGTTTAATGGATGGGGGAGCTAACACGTCTGAAGCAAAGTTCTGGAGCAACACCCCACTGTGTGCAACACAGGGCAGGCAGGACATGGCAGCAGGCCTTGCCCCCGGGGGGAGGGGAAATCGCCAGTTATAGGGGGAATTGAGGTCAGATTGGTGCATTAGTTACCAGGGAAACCACCCGAAGCGCACAACCCTCACCACTCCTTTGGATAAGAACAATTACTAGCTGGGGTCTGGGGCAAGTATGTAGGAAGGTCAGTCATGTGAGCAGGGTATAAGTGAAGCAGGCACTGGTCGGGCAAGGGATGTACAGAGAGCAAGAGAACAGCCATCTTGAGTGGCTTGACCATACATATTCTAAGCGGTCAAAAGAGTAACCACCAAAAGAATGGAAATAAAGTTTTTAACTTCAAAACAATCAAAACAAGAAATAGATTAAGGAAAAATAATCAAAATATCAAACAATCTCAAAAGAAAGAGGAGGAGAGCTAAAAGGAAGGGAAGCATAGAAAATGGAACAAATAAAATATACAAAATAGGATGCTAAAAACAAAAATATCAATAATTACAATAAATGTTAAAGTCACCAACTAATACATAAGATAGGCAAAATGGATAAAAATATAAAATCAAGCTACATGTTATTTCTAAAAGACACACCCAGAATGTTAGGTTACAGACCATTAAAACCAAAAAGATGAAAAAAGACATAGAAAATAAGCTCATAACCAAATTTAAGCTGGGGAAGCTATATAGTATTTTTTTAAAATAGGGATTTAGGACAAAAAGAAAAAACTATTTTTAGGATAAAGAGAGTCACTACATAGTCATAAAAGCTTCAATTTTCACAGGAAGGTATAGTAAGTTAAAACTTGTAAACAAAAAGAAATGAAAAAAAACAACAACAACGCAATCCCTTTGTCACCACAGGAGTTACCTATCACACCAAGTCTTTATTCTGAAATGATAATTAAAGAGAAAAAATTAAGCATTACTCTGCTTTGCCGTAGAAATCTACTTCCAGGTAACAAGATGGCTCAAGGTGGTGAGCGAAAGCTCTTCTTTACAGAAAAATATAGCTAATTGATATAGATGAATGATAGAAAATCATTTTTTGCATCTTCTAACGAAATAATTCACTCAAGCAAGGATCAATGGATGCTAAAACCATTAAGTGAAAGGTTGATGGAGAACAGGATATTTGCATAATGCCCAAGTATCACCCTCGTGGATTCCTTGCTAATCTCAAGAGGAAAACTTAACTTTAAAATCAAGGGATCAGGCTGTCATCACCTACGCACTAACAGTGGAATAACCAGATATTATGTGCCTACCGACGTGAAGATGAAGTACACCTCATGTTGCATCACTTAAAGGCAACTTATCAAACATGCTTAACCCAAAAGTTTACATCTAATTTCCAGTTTATAGGAAATATAAGAATTAGAGGAATAAGTTAAATGACACCATTTGGAAGCTAACAGACAAAACCAGAAGGTGGGACATTCTATCGACTTAAGAGGGTAACAACCAAATACAGGGTGTGGACCTTGACTGGATCCTGACTTGAACCAATTAGCAGGAAAAGACATTTGAGCTAAGGGCTAACTGGGGAGATATGAATACGATTTGGGTATTGGATGACAACAAGGAACTGTGAATTTCATTATAATACTATACTTGGGGCTTCCCTGGTGGCGCAGTGATTGAGAGTCCGCCTGCTGATGCAGGGGACGGGGGTTCACGCCTCGGTCCGGGAAGATCTCACATGCCGCGGAGCGGCTGGGCCCGTGAGCCATGGCCGCTGAGCCTGCGCGTCCGGAGCCTGTGCTCCGCAATGGGAGAGGCCACAACTGTGAGAGGCCCGCGTACCGCAAAAAATAAATAAATAAGTAAAAATAAATACTATACTTAAGAAAAAATATCCTTAATTTTTAGAGATGCATGCAGAAGTATTTGGAGTAAAATAACACAAGTTATAGTTCAGAAAAGAAAAAACAGTTGAGCGGGAAGATGGCAGAAGAGTAAGACGCGGAGATCACCTTCCTCCCCACAGATACACCAGAAATACATCTACAAGTGGAACAACTACAGAACACCTACTGAACGCCGGCAGAAGACCTCAGACCTCCCAAAAGGCAAGAAACTCCCCATGTACCTGGCTGGGTAGGGCAAAAGAATAAACAGAGACAAAAGGATAGGGACGGGACCTGCACCAGTGGGAGGGAGCTGTGAAGGAGGAGAGGTTTCCACACACTAGGAAGCCCCTTCTCGGGCGGAGACTACGGGTGGCGGAGGGGGAAAGCTTCGGAGCCGCGGAGCACAGCAACAGGGTTGCGGAGGGCAAAGCGGAGAGATTCCCGCACAGAGGATCAGGGCCGACCGGCACTCACCAGCCCGAGAGGCTTGTCTGGTCCCCCGCCGGGGTGGGCAGGGCTGGGAGCGGAGGCTCGGGCTTCCGTCGAGCTCCTCCGGGAGAGGACTAGGGTTGGCGGCGTGAACACGACCTGCAGGGGATTAGTGCGCCATGGTTAGCCGGGAGGGATTCCGGGGAAAAGTCTGGACCTGCCGAAGAGGCAAGAGACTTTTTCTTCCCTCTTTGTTTCCTGGTGCGTGAGGAGAGGGGATTAAGAGCGCTGCTTAAAAGAGCTCCAGAAACGGGCGCGAGCCGCAGCTAAAAGCGCGGACCCCAGAGACGGGCATGAGACGCTAAGGCTGCTGCTGCCGCCACCAAGAAGCCTGTGTGCGAGCACAGGTCACTATCCACACCCCCCTTCCGGGGAGCCTGTGCAGCCCGCCACTGCCAGGGTCCCGGGATCCAGAGACAACTTACCCGGGAGAACGCACGGTGCCCTCAGGCTGGTGCAACGTCTCGCCGGCCTCTGCCGCCGCAGGCCCGCCCTGCACTCCGTGCCCCTCCCTCCACTCGGCCAGAGTGCGCCAGAGCCTCCGAATCAGCGGCTCCTTTAACCCCGTCCTGTCTGAGCGAAGAACAGACGCCCTCCAGTGACGTACACGCAGAGGCGGGGCCGAATCCAAAGCTGAGCCCCGGGAGCTGTGAGAACAACGAAGAGAAAGGGAAATTTCTCCCAGCAGCCTCAGAAGCAGCTGATTAAAGCTCCACAATCAACTTGATATACCTGCCATCTGTGGAATACATGAACAGACAACGAATCATCCCAAATTAAGAAAGTGGACGTTGAGAGCAACATTTATGATTTTTACCCCTTTTCCTCTTTTTGTGAGTGTGTATGTGTATGATTCTGTGTGAGATTTTGTCTGCATAGCTTTTCTTCCACCATTTGTCCTAGGGTTCTACCGTCCGTTTTTTTTTTTTTAATTTTTTTTCTTTTTTTCTCTTAATAATTATTTTTTATTTTAATAACTTTATTATATTTTATCTTACTTTATTTTATTTTATTTTATCTTCTTTCTTTTTTCCTTCCTTCCCTCCTTCCTTCCTCCCTCCCTCCCTCCCTCCCTCCTTTCTTTCTTTCTTCCTTTCTTTCTTTCTACTTCTACTAATTCTTTCTTTCTAATTTTTCCTCCCTTTTATTCTGAGCCGTGTGGATGAAAGGCTCTTGGTGTTGCAGCCAGGAGTCAGTGCTGTACCTCTGAGGTGGGAGAGCCAACTTCAGGACACTGGTCCACAAGAGACCTCCCAGCTCCACATAATATCAAACGGTGAAAATCTCCCAGAGATCTCCATCTTAACACCAGCACCCAGCTTCACTCAACGACGAGCAAGCTACAGTGCTGGACATCCTATGCCAAACAACTAGCAAGACAGGAACACAAACCCACCCATTAGCAGAGAGGCTGCCTAAAATCATAATAAGGCCACAGACACCCCAAAACACACCTCCAGACGTGGACCTGCCCACCAAAAAGACAAGATCCAGCCTCATCCACCAGAACACAGGCACTAGTCCCCTCCACCAGGAAGCCTACACAGCCTACTGAACCAACCTTAGCCACTGGGGACAGAAACCAAAAACAACGGGAACTACGAACCTGCTGCCTGCAAAAAGGAGACCCCAAACACAGTAAGATAAGCAAAATGAAAAGACAGAAAAACACACAGCAAATGAAGGAGCAAGGTAAAAACCCACCAGACCTAACAAATGAAGAGTAAATAGGCAGTCTACCTGAAAAAGAATTCAGAATAATGATAGTAAATATGATCCAAAATCTTGGAAATAGAATAGACAAAATGCAAGAAACATTTAACAAGGACCTAGAAGAACTAAGATGAAACAAACAATGATGAACAACACAATAAATGAAATGAAAAATACTCTAGATGGGATCAATAGCAGAATAACTGAGGCAGAAGAACGGATAAGTGACCTGGAAGAAAAAATAGTGGAGATAACTACTGCAGAGCAGAATAAAGAAAAAAGAATGAAAAGAACTGAGGACAGTCTCAGAGACCTCTGGGACAACATTAAACGCACCAACATTCCAATTATAGGGGTTCCAGAAGAAGAAGAGAAAGAGAAAGGGACTGAGAAAATATTTGAAGAGATTATAGTTGAAAACTTCCCTAATATGGGAAAGGAAATAGTTAATCAAGTCCAGGAAGCACAGAGAGTCCCATACAGGATAAATCCAAGGAGAAATACGCCAAGACATATATTAATCAAACTGTCAAAAATTAAATACAAAGAAAACATATTAAAAGCAGCAAGGAAAAAACAACAAATAACACACAAGGGAATCCCCATAAGGTTAACAGCTGATCTTTCAGCAGAAACTCTGCAAGCCAGAACGGACTGGCAGGACATATTTAAAGTGATGAAGGAGAAAAACCTGCAACCAAGATTACTCTACCCAGCAAGGATCTCATTCAGATTTGATGGAGAAATTAAAACCTTTACAGACAAGCAAAAGCTGAGAGAGTTCAGCACCATCAAACCAGCTTTACAACAGCAGCTAAGGGAACTTCTCTACACAAGAAACACAAGAGAAGAAAAAGACCTGCAATAACGAACCCAAAACAATTAAGAAAATGGGAATACGAACATACATATCGATAATCACCTTAAATGTAAATAAACTAAATGCTCCCACAAAAAGACACAGATTAGCTGAATGGATACAAAAACAAAACCCATATATTTGCTGTCAACAAGAGACCCACTTCAGACCTAGAGACACATACAGACTGAAAGTAAGGGGATGGAAAAAGATATTTCATGCAAATGGAAACCAAAAGAAAGCTGGAGTAGCAATTCTCATATCAGACAAAATAGACTTTAAAATAAAGACTATTAGAAGAGACAAAGAAGGACACTACATAATGATCAAGGGAGCGATCCAAGAGGAAGATATAACAATTGTAAATATTTATGCACCCAACATAGGAGCACCTCAATACATAAGGCAAATACTAACAGCCATAAAAGGGGAAATTGACAGTAACACATTCATAGTAGGGGACTTTAACACCCCACTTTCACCAATGGACAGATCATCCAAAATGAAAATAAATAAGGAAACACAAGCTTTAAATGATACATTAAATGAGATGGAGTTAATTGATATTTATAGGACATTCCATCCAAAAACAACAGAATACACATTTTTCTCAAGTGCTCATGCAACATTCTCCAGTATAGATCATATCTTGGGTCACAAATCAAGCCTTGGTAAATTTGAGAAAATTGAAATTATTTCAAGTATCTTTTCCGACCACGCTATGAGACTAGATATCAATTACAGGAAAAGATCTGTAAAAAATACAAACACATGGAGGCTAAACAATACACTACTTAATAACGAAGTGATCACTGAAGAAATCAAAGAGGAAATAAAAAAATACCTAGAAACAAATGACAATGGAGACACAACAACCCAAAATCTATGAGATGCAGCAAAAGCAGTTCTAAGAGGGAAGTTTATAGCAATACAATCCTACCTTAAGAAACAGGAAACATCTCGAATAAACAACCTAACCGTGCACCTAAAGCAATTAGAGAAAGAAGAACAAAAATCCCAAAGTTAGCAGAAGGAAAGAAATCATAAAAATCAGATCAGAAATAAATGAAAAAGAAATGAAGGAAACGATAGCAAAGATCAATAAAACTAAAAGCTGGTTCTTTGAGAAGATAAACAAAATTGATAAACCATTAGCCAGACTCATCAAGAAAAAAAGGGAGAAGACTCAAATCAATAGAATTAGAAATGAAAAAGAAGAAGTAACAACTGACACTGCAGAAATACAAAAGATCATGGGAGATTACTACAAGCAACTCTATGCCAATAAAATGGACAACCTGGAAGAAATGGACAAATTCTTAGAAATGCACAACCTGCCAAGACTGTATCAGGAAGAAATAGAAAATATGAACAGACCAATCACAAGCACTGAAATTGAAATGGTGGTTAAAAATCTTCCAACAAACAAAAGCCCAGGACCAGATTGCTTCACAGGCGAATTCTATCAAACATTTAGAGAAGAGCTAACACCTATCTTTCTCAACCTCTTCCAAAATATAGCAGAGGGAGGAACACTCCCAAACTCATTCTACAAGGCCACCATCACCCTGATACCAAAACCAGACAAGGATGTCAAAAAGAAAGAAAACTACAGGCCAATATCACTTATGAACATAGAGGCAAAAATCCTCAACAAAATACTAGCAAACAGAATCCAACAGCACATTAAACGGATCATACACCATGATCAAGTGGGGTTTATTCCAGGAACGTAAGGATTCTTCAATATACGCAAATCAATCAATGTGATACACCATATTAACAAATTGAAGGAGAAAAACCATATGATCATCTCAATAGATGCAGAGAAAGCTTTCGACAAAACTCAACACCCATTTATTATAAAAACCCTGCAGAAAGTAGGCATAGAGGGAACTTTCCTCAACATAATAAAGGCCATATATGACAAACCCACAGCCAACATCGTCCTCAATGGTGAAAAACTGAAAGCATTTCCACTAAGATCAGGAACAAGACAAGGTTGCCCACTCTCACCACTCTTATTCAACATAGTTTTGGAAGTTTTAGCCACAGCAATCAGAGAAGAAAAGGAAATAAAAGGAATCCAAATTGGAAAAGAAGAAGTAAAGCTGTCACTGTTTGCAGATGACATGATACTATACATAGAGAATCCTAAAGATGCTACCAGAAAACTACTAGAGCTAATCAATGAATTTGGTAAAGTAGCAGGATACAAAATTAATGCACAGAAATCTCTTGCATCCCTATACACTAATGATGAAAAATCTGAAAGTGAAATCAAGAAAACACTCGCATTTACCATTGCAACAAAAAGAATAAAATACCTAGGAATAAACCTACCTAAGGAGACAAAAGACCTGTATGCAGAAAATTATAAGACACTGATGAAAGAAATTAAAAATGATACAAATAGATGGAGAGATATACCATGTTCTTGGATTGGAAGAGTCAACATTGTGAAAATGACTCTACTACCCAAAGCAATCTACAGATTCACTGCAATCCCTATCAAACTACCACTGGCATTTTTCACAGAACTAGAACAAAAAATTTTGCAATTTGTATGGAAACACAAAAGACCCCGAATAGGCAAAGCAATCTTGAGAACAAATAACGGAGCTGGAGGAATCAGGCTTCTGGACTTCAGACTATGCTACAAAGCTACAGTAATCAAGACAGTATGGTACTGGCACAAAAACAGAAGGATAGATCAATGGAACAGGATAGAAAGCCCAGAGATGAGATAAACGCACACACATATGGTCACCTTATCTTTGATAAAGGAGGCAGGAATGTACAGTGGAGAAAGGACAGCCTCTTCAATAAGTGGTGCTGGGAAAACTGGACAGGTACATGTAAAAGTATGAGATTAGATCACTCCCTAACACTATACACAAAAATAAGCTCAAAATGGATTAAAGACCTAAATGTAAGGCCAGAAACTATCAAACTCTTAGAGGAAAACATAGGCAGAACACTCTATGACATAAATCACAGCAAGATCCTTTTTGACCCACCTCCTAGAGAAATGGAAATAAAAACAAAAATAAACAATGGAACCTAATGAGACTTCAAAGCTTTTGCACAGCAAAGGAAACCATAAACAAGATGAAAAGACAACCCTCAGAATGGGAGAAAATATTTGCAAATGAAGCAACTGACAAAGGATTAATCTCCAAAATTTACAAGCAGCTCATGCAGCTCAATAACAAAAAAACAAACAACCCAATCCAAAAATGGGCAGAAGACCTAAATAGACATTTCTCCAAAGAAGATATACAGACTGCCAACAAACACATGAAAGAATGCTCAACATCATTAATCATTAGAGCAATGCAAATCAAAACTACAATGAGATATCATCTCACACCAGTCAGAATGACCATCATCAAAAAATCTAGAAACAATAAATGCTGGAGAGGGTGTGGAGAAAAGGGAACCCTCTTGCACTGCTGGTGGGAATGTGAATTGGTTCAGCCACTATGGAGAACAGTATGGAGGTTCCTTAAAAAACTACAAATAGAACTACCATATGACCCAGCAATCCCACTACTGGGCATATACCCTGAGAAAACCAAAATTCAAAAAGAGTCATGTACCAAAATGTTCATTGCAGCTCTATTTACAATAGCCCGGAGATGGAAACAACCTAAGTGCCCATCATCGGATGAATGGATAAAGAAGATGTGGCACATATATACAATGGAATATTACTCAGCCATAAAAAGAAACGAAACTGAGCTATTTGTAATGAGGTGGATAGACCTAGAGTCTGTCATACAGAGTGAAGTAAGTCAGAAAGAGAAAGACAAATACCGTATGCTAACACATATATATGGAATTTAAGAAGAAAAAAAAAATGTCATGAAGAACCTAGGGGTAAGACAGAAATAAAGACACAGACCTACTGGAGAACGAACTTGAGGATATGGGGAGAGGGAAGGGTGAGCTGTGACAGGGCGAGAGAGAGTCATGGACATATACACGCTAACAAACGTAAGGTAAATAGCTAGTGGGAAGCAGCCGCATGGCACAGGTATATCGGCTTGGTGCTTTGTGACCGCCTGGAGGGGTGGGGTAGGGAGGGTGGGAGGGAGGGAGACGCAAGAGGGAAGAGATATGGGGATATATGTATATGTATAACTGATTCACTTTGTTATAAAGCAGAAACTAACACACCATTGTAAAGCAATTATACTCCAATAAAGTTGTAAAAAAAAAAAACTGTTGAAGCTAAGATAGCAAAATGTCAAGAAGTACAAAATCTAGGCGTTGGATATTTATTATTTTTCTACTTTTCTGTATATCTGAATTTTTTCTCAGTAAACAGGTTTTTTTAACTTATATAAACACAGTTTTAAAATAGTCTCAAAAACTGATAGAACTACAAGGAGATATTGATAAATCCACCATCATAGAGCAAACTTTTAGCACACTTCTCTCAATGATTGTTAGGTCAAACAGGTAAAATATTAGTATAGACAATTGAACAACATACTTAGTATGCTTGATTAATAGACATGTGTAGATACTTGCACACAATACTTAGAAAATAAGCCTCCTTCTCAAGCACATTTATAAAAAAAATTAACTACATACTAGTCCATAAAGTAAGTCTCAACGCATTTCAAAAGCAGTATGGATACACCCAGTTTTGTGCTCCCATCAATTTCTGATCAGCCTTGCCTGCATTTCCCATCCTCTCACCTCCAGGATGTAGTCGCTGACCTGGCTTCCTGCCCTGGGTGGCCCCAGTACTGGCCCCTTTCATTCCCCTGGTTTCAAAGCCCTGGTAACTGCCACCACCTCTTCTCCTAACACCACATTGGTCTCCATCACCCCTGGGGCCAGGGCTGGGCTTTGGCTTGGGTGGTCTTCATTGTACCCACCAGCACCCAGAGCCAGCAGACTGTACCCACAAGGCTCTGCTTCCCCGGGGCTCCCTGAAAAGACTAACAAAACATGGAAATTATTGTCTTTGGGATAAATATTGAATAAGGGGAAACAGGAGACAGGAAGGGGCCAGCAGATAAATTATTCTACCTTCTTCCCCAAAATGAAATTATTCAGAGAAGCCCGAGTTCCCCAGAGACAGTCCCTGTGATTCAGCAACCAGCTGCGTGTTGCTGAGTCAGCTGTGGTCAGCTCCGTATCACATCACCTTTCTCTCTTTCCCTGCCTCTCAGCCCTTTCCCCCTAACGCCTGCTTCCCTGGGATTGAACCCCATAATAAAGTGTTAAGATTAAGTTTAACTTAGACAACTTAAGTTTTCTAAGAAAACTGGTCTAAGACTATCAAACCGATGAAGCTCTCTGATTGCAATGCTATTAAGTTATGAGACAACAGCAAACAATAATTTTTTAAATGTAAAATGCATATGTGATGTTAACAGCACTTCTAAATAATTCATAGGTCAAAGCAGAAATTATAAGGAAAAATTTACTTAAAATAGAATGATAATGAAAAATATATATGTACACAGACACATGCACGTACCCATAGAATGTTTTAGGGTGACATTCAGCAGCTAATCTGAAAGTACTCGTGCTCTTTACGACCTGGATTTGTGCGGAGATGGGCCGACTTTTGCACTCGCCACTCAGAGTACAGGTGGTTCCACAGAAAGGGGGCGGAGGGATCAAAAGAGAACCAGGAAGTTGTAACGTGACTAACACCGAGACTCTCACAGCTGACCCTCACCATCTCTGAAAGGGAGGGTGTGGTGAGGGGGTTGGTGGGAGAAAAGACCCGCCTCCTTCCCACAAGGAAGGGAACTGAATCCCAGAACGATAAGCCTGACGCAGGAGTACTGGTCTGATGCTCCCAGATCCAGTCCAGAGCTATCTCCACGAGAAGGTCCCCTCCTAAAAGCAAGCCATTACACGGACCACGATGGAGCGCCGAGTGCGAACGTGGGCCAGGAGCTGGGAGAGGCACGTGGAGGCGGGTGAGGACTCAGCCCAGCCCGTTAGCGTGGTAGGGGAGCTCAGGGGAGAATTTAAGGATGGAGTGGGAAGCACTCTAATACAGGTGTGTGCAAATGCCAGGGACAGTGACGTCTGAAATAGAGCTGGAGACCAAATAGGCTGTACCCATTCCAGGAGGTGAGAGTAGCTAGAGGGAACAGCAATTACAATGGAAGAGACAGGAAGAAGCCCTGCGTTCAGAGAACAGTGTGAGAGAGGACAGAATGGGAAGTTGAAAGGAGAGACGTGTGATGACGTTGTAGTGAGGAGAAAAGAATCTGGGCTTTAGAGGCAAGCACACCCTGACTCAAAACTGTGTGTGTGTGTTTATTACGAATGTATCACATAGTTATAAAAATTCCAGCAACACTGAAGAGTAAAAGTAAAGAGTTAAACACAGACATAGAGAACAGATTTCTGGTTGCCAAGGTGGGACGGGGGTGGGTGGTGGAGGAGGGATAGAGTAGGAGGTTTGGGATTAGCAGACGCAAACTATTATAAATAGAATGGATAAACAACAAGGTCCTACTGTATAGCACAGGGAACTATATTCAATACCCTGTGATAGGGACTTCCCTGGTGGTCCAGTGGGTAAGACTGTGCTCCCGATGCAGGGGGCCCGGGTTTGATCCTTGGTGGGGGAACTAGATCCCGCATGCATGTCACAACTAAGAGTCCACATGCTGCAACTAAGAAGTCTGCATACTTCAACTAAAGATCCCACATGCCGCAGCTAAGACCGGGTGCAGCCAAAAGAAGTAAATAAATTTTTTTTTTTATCCTGTGATAAACCATAATGGCAAAGAATATAAAAAAGGGTGCATGTTTATGTATAACTGAATCACTTTGCTGTACAGCAGAAATTAACATAACATTGTAAATCAACTATACTTCATTTAAAAAATAAATAAAGTTTTTTAAAAAATAAATAACGGGGCTTCCCTGGTGGCACAGTGGTTAAGAATCCGCCTGCCAATGCAGGGGCCACGGGTTCAAGCCCTGGTCTGTGAAGATCCCACATGCCGCGGAGCAACTAAGCCCGTGCGCCATGACTACTGAGCCTGTGCTCTAGAGCCCGCGAGCCAGAACTCCTGAGCCCACGCACCACAACTACTGAAGCCCGCGCGCCTAGAGCCCGTGCTCCACAACAAGAGATGCCACCGCAATGAGAAGCTCACGCACTGCAACGAAGAGTAGCCCCTGCTCGCCGCAACTAGAGAAAGTCTGCGCGCAGCAACAAGACCCAACGCAGTCATAAATAAATGAATTCATTAAAATAAATAAATAAATAACGAGTTAAAGTTTCATCTTCAATTTCCAGCCCAATCCCCAATCCCCCTCATCAGAGGCAACCACTAATCTCAGTTGGATGTATATCTTTCCAGACTCTTTTCTAGACAAATACTTAATATCTCTGTGTCTCCATTTTCTCATCTGTAAAATGGGACTAATAATAATGGCTCTTCCCTCATAGGGTTGCTGTGAGGGTTAAATTGTTACCAAACCTGGGTCCCTGGAAATTGATAAGAGGCCATATGAGGAATTCAGGAAAGCTTTATTGCTGCAGCACTAGGGAGCAAAAACAAGTAACAGGTGACCCTGCTCGCTGCCCGGGGGTGGGGGATGGCAAGCTGGTTCCTTAAATGGGGTGAGGGTGGGGGGAGACTTGTGGGTTGGGGGGGCTTAGGTGGTCTGCCCACACTGTGTAGTACCCTGCTTTTGCTCCCGGCACCTTGGAAGTGGCAGCTGGTTTGTGGCCTTTTTGTATCTTATCGTTCATACTTTGCCCCAACTGCACATGCATGCAGTTATTTTTAGTCCCGTATAGTTTCTTTGTATTCTGTTGCTCGAGGACCCCATTGTCCAGGTGCAAGCACCCCAGTAAAGAGTCCTAGGTCCGAGGACCCAGCCTGTCTCAAAATGACTTAGTACACACATGCAAAGTACTCAGAGACAGGCCTGGTCCAACAAGCACTCAGTATATGTTAGTGATTATCATTATTAGTAGTAGTACTTACGAACATCCATAAATGGTTGACTACTTGTTTGTTTTTCACATTTTACTGGATTTAAATTCTGCTACCTAATAGTTACCTGTCTGTGGGAAATTTTTTTAGCTTCTCAATGCTTTGGTTTTATCATCGGTAAAAGGGGGTTTTATACCTGCCTTCCAGGAGTGTAACAAGATGTGAATATGTTGTAGGAAGGTGACTAGCAACTCAGGAACCAGATCAGTACTTGCCTTAGTCATGATTACACAGAGCTGGGGTCTCCCTCGCATCCTCGCACCCGCCTCCACACTCACTGCTTAAGGCCCTTTTACACCCAAAAGAAGAGGAGATCAAGGACAGCACAAACCCTGGCATTTCTCACCCTCCTGCAGACAGTGCCCAGGGAAAGGATGGGGTTTGGGCTAGAAATCACCTGGGAGATGAGTCTCAGTGCAAATTCTGAGTCAGTAGCTTGGAGGTGGAGCCTGAAATTCTGCATTTCTAACAAGCTCCCTGGCGGTGCTTATGCTGCTTGTCTGCAGACCACATTTTAGTATCCAGGGCCCACAACTCCTATCCTTCCTGTGGTCCAACTGAAAGGCATCTGCAGATGCGTTGCCTGGCGAAGTCAGGGGCCCAGACAGCTGACCTCACAGTCCATTCTGAACCCCACGGGGCTGCCCTCCCTCTGGGTATTCCCTGGCCCCTGAGGATCCCATTCCTTCAAGGAAAGAAGGGAAAGTCTAGATTTTCCCCAGAGAATAGACACAGCCTCTGCTCCCATGGAGTTTACATCCTAGTTAGAGAAGATATACAATAAACAAGTAAACAAATATATGTCTGCGCTTTGAAAAAAATAAAGCAGGATAAGGAGACAGTGTCTGAGCTGTGGAAGATGTTATTGTAGGTAAGATAGCCAGGGGAGTCTTCTCTGAGGAGATGGCATTTCAGCAGAGACCTGACTGAAATAGGAGAATGATGGGGAGTTCCCTGGTGGTCCCGTGGTTAGGACTCGGTGATCTCACTACTGGGGCCCCAGGTTCAATCCCTGGTCAGAGAACTAGGATCCTGCAAGCCAGCGCATGGCCAGTAAAAAAGAAATAGGACAATGAAACCTGTGGATATCTGGGGGAAGAGCATTCTAGCACAGGAACAGCATGTGCAAAGGTCCTGAGACAGGAGGAGGCCAATGTTTGAGGAACAGCAAGAACAATGATGCTAGCACGGGATGAGTCAGCAGGAGAGTGTTAGGAAAAGAAGATATCAAAGAGGCAACAGGGATCAGAACAGTAAGGCCTTCTAGGCCATTGTGAGGAATGAGTAAGACAAATTGGGAGGTTCCGAGGAAAAGAGTGACATCATCTAATTTTTTTGTAATTTTTTAAGATGTCATTTACAGAAAGTAAACTTCACCGTTTTTAGTGTAGAGTTCTGCCAATTTTGACAAATGTGTGCAAGCACGCAACCATAGCTCTATCACCCCCAAAAGTCTCCCTTGCCCTCTGTGACCTTCCCCACACCCACCTATAGCCACGGGCAGCCACTGATCTGTTTTATGTCCCTATGGATTTGCTTCTTCCAGGCTGTCATTTAAATGGAACTATAGAGTAGGTGCCCTCTTAAGTCTGAATCCTTTCACTTAGCGTAATGCACTTGAGATTCATCCGTCCAAAAGTATATGGAACTTTTGATGACTGAAGAGTATTCCACTGTATGGATGTGACAGTTTGTTCATCCGTTCACCAGGTGAAGGACATTTAGACTGTTTCTTGTTTATGGCAATGACGAAATCAAATCTCTATAAACATCTTTGTACAGGTTTTTGTGTGATCATAAGCTTCTATGCGTTCCTTCTGACAGAGATGGAGTGGGAGGAAATGGGTTTACTCTCCTATCTGAAACGGCTAAAAATCTGGGGGAAAAAATATACAGAATGCTTTTCAGACATAAGACATCAGGCAGCACAGGACAGTGATCCCCGAGAGAGGAGAAACCGACGAAGTGAGCCCCATGACTGCCGAGCATGGGGAGGACGGCTCAGGCAGAGGCTAGCAACCTGCTGACATCCAGGAGGTGAAGGGGAGCCAGGGGGGCCAAGGCAGAGGGGGCTCACCTTGCCAAGTCCTGGAGGAGAGACAACTTCCCAGAGGGAAAGTTCCAGAGAACTGTAGACGGCGCCCTCACGCCTTTGGCATCTGACCAAGCCGTGTGTGTGTGTGTGTGTGTGTGTGTGTGTGTGTGTGTGTGTGTGGAAGCCACCTAGGGTTGAGGAAGAACCACCAGGAGGACTGGTTAGAACAATCCCTGGAGCTCTTAACAGGGCCAGGAAGAGGATCATGGCCACCAACTAGAGTGGAAAACTTCATGATTCCTGGCAGATAAGGAAGGAGGTTCAAAGGATATCGCCTCAGTAGTGGGTGAGATGGGCCCTAGATGAAAGACTGCCTTGTGTCAGCTCCAGCAAGCATCTCCCCTAATCCTTTCTGCTTGTTCTCTCCCTGGCCTCAGGTAGTTTCCTCACACACCCAGCTATCAATACTCAGCTGAAGACTCAGGAAAACCCACAAATTCTAACCCACTTAGTTTTCCCAGATTCTCAGCTCCTCTCATCAACTCAGGGACAATGCTGGGCTTAGCCTGGGTCCCCCTCCCTACGTTGTGGCCTGGAAGTTCTCTCCAGGCAGGAAACTGGGCCAATAGAAGGGCTCATTTGTTTCTCCCTCTCAGGAACCTTCGTCCTCCACTCCCTTTTGTCCTATGATGAAAACCACCATATCATATATTTTCCGCAGTTTTTCAGTTGTCTGAAGTAGAAGGGTAAATGGCCCCTAAGACTCTGTCTTAGCTGGAAACAGAGATGACATCACCTAATTTTGTTTTAAAAGGATTGCTCTGGAGACTAGACTAAGGGCAAGGGCGACAGTAGGAAGACCAGGCGAGAGCCATCGGTGGCCTGTCCATGACTGCAGGGACAGCGGTGGTGAAAGGTCACGGAGTTCAGGATGTATTCTGAACACAGAGCCGATGCTATTTGCTGGTAAAAAGGATTCAGCTGTGAGAGAAACTAAGGCGTCATAGTAGATTCTACTGTTTGGGGCCCGAATGACTGGGTGAATAAGGAAGACTGGGAGGAATGAGGCGAGATCAGGAATTTGGTTTTGAACAGTTAATATGATCCTGTCTGCCAGGAAGTCATTTCTCAACACACAGCCCTCCCTTCCCAGGTCTGCCCCACTCCGCTGACAGCCTCTCCTTACCAGGAACACGAGGGTGTGCTCAGCAAGGCCACACCTGAGCTCGCCTTCCACCCCACTGGCGATGCACAGATGGGGCCTTGCCTTGGGCAGCCCTTTCTAAGTATGGAGATGCTCGTGGAAGCTGTTACCTGGCTTGGAAACTACTTACATTTATGACCAGCACTTTGTAGTTTTTAAAGTATTTAACACCTACAGTCGCCTTCAATCCTCACAAGAACACCAGTGGTAGGTATAAACATCCCCGTTTGCAGGTTACGGAACCAAGGCTCAGAGAGGTGAAGTGGTGCCCAAGGCCATTACTGGTGAACGATAGAGTGAGAACTTGAACCCAGGTCCCTGGATTCTAAATCCGGGATTGTTCTTCTCCGTACTTGCACTCAGGCAGTGGAAGGGGACCCTCCATCTTACCTGTTAGCACGTCGGGGGCTTTGTTTAAGCCCTGAGCTGACAGCACACCCTCCCTCCCTCCCACTGTGTGTGCTGCTCCTGTTACAGTGTGTACAGGTACAAATAGAATGCGGGGAAGGGACTGGCCAGATGCCTGGGGCCCTGGATTGGGAGGGTCCTGAGCTGTCTCCGGCTTCAATCTCAAGTCTGCTCTGCGAATGACGTGACCCGGTAACTTAGTAGGAACCAGAGACCATGAGGCAAAGTCTCTCAATCTCTTGCCTCACCCCCACCCCACCCCTCCACCGCCCCACACACCAGTTTACCAGCCTTTCTTTCCACCTGACCTCCTTTCCCTGTCGTGGTGGCAGAGGGTTGACGCCCCTGTCTAAAGCTAGTCATCCCACCTGGCTTCTGGGTCCCATCCCCTCAGGTCTACCCAAAAGGACTCCTGCTGCCTATCAGCTAAGGCAGGCTTTCCCTCTCCACCGCCTCTTCCCCAGCGGCATTTAACCCTTTTATTTCTTCCATCTTGAGTAGAAAACCATCCATCCTCCTTCCTACCTGGGCCAATGCCTTTTCTGTCCTTCAAAGCCAAGTCACCTGAAATTATAACCTCATGTGCCAGTGCCTCCCACTGACTCTTCCACACCCTGGAATCCGGCTCCTTCTGCCTCTGCCACCTGGCCCTCCCCTTCCACTGTGCTGGGCTCACTGGGGTCACCGATGACCTTCATAAGGACTGATCCTTAACTTAGCGATGGCCACTCTGTCCTTAACATTCCTTGCTACCTTGACCTCAAAGACATCACTTGGCCTTGCCCTCATCGCACCCTTATGGCCTCCCCTTCCTTCAACCAGCCACTGAGTGTCAGAGCCCAAGATTCCCTAGATGAGCCCACCTTCCCCGTGGTCCGAACAGACCATTTACCCCTAAGTCCTAGACTCTTATTTACAACTGTCTACTATTCTGCTATCCTGGGGGCACACTCACCACTTCCATAAATGCACATTACGCCCAACACGCCATTCCCCTCCACTCCCTTTCAGGGCAAACTTACCTCTAAGTACCCGCTCATTGCAAGAGGAGCTTAGAAGCCATCCTTGGCACCATCTTCTCCTAGCCCCCCAAAATCAAGCTCTGTATAATCTACTCCCCTGATTATCGCAACCCTTGCACTGCTCTCCATCCCTTTTCTGCCACCATCTCTTGCCTGGGCAACCAAATCGGCAGCACAACGCTCACTGTCTCCTGTCTTGCCCTCTCGAACTCTGTCCTGCCTCTCCCCCGCTAAAATCTTCCAGTGGCTCCCCATGGCCTACAAAATACAACGTGAACCTTTTGGCATGGCCTGGAAACCCCGCAGGATCGGGGCTGCTGCCCTGCTGCCCTGCTCCCCCCATCTCCAGTCCCCACCACACCATCGGGGCTGCAGCCGCAGCTGAACCTCTTGCAGCTACCTGAACCCCTGTCATCTCACAGGCTGCTCTGTGTTCCCCAAAACACATTTTACTTTCTCTTGGGCACCCAGCAACTACATTTCCCAGCCTGCCTGTGGAGGAGCATGTGGGCAGCATGACGTGGTCCTCTTCCAGGCCTGGCCCATAAACCTTCCAACACACCATCTTCATTCTCACCTTTCTCATCCACCACCTGCATGAAAAAGGCTCCAA
This sequence comes from Globicephala melas, assembly GCF_963455315.2. NCBI lineage: Eukaryota > Metazoa > Chordata > Mammalia > Artiodactyla > Delphinidae > Globicephala > Globicephala melas. The sequence continues at coordinate 93,684,214 of NC_083321.1, forward strand.
GGACCCAGAGGAGGGCAGAGCCACAAAGTAAGATGCAACGCCTCCAAGTGACACGTGGAAAGCAGCCTGGACAGGAGACCCACAAGTGAGAAGCAAACTTGCATCGTGTTAAAAGTTTTCTATTTCAATCACAGGAGACTATAAGCTCCCTGAGAGTGTGGTCAATATTTAGCCCATTTTAGTAATACCAGCATCTAGCAGAGCATCTAGTTCAGAATAGTCCATCTGGTCTCTGTGCCTGCTACCAGCTCAAATAAGAACACATAATTTATGTGTATTTTTGTCCTAGTTGAGTCAGTATGGCCTTAACCGGTGACCGTATGTCCAGGTTTGCCCAGGACAGTCCCAGTTCCTAATTTGGCTTTGACACAATTGTTTATCTATCCATCATGATGACAGTTGAATGGGGAGAGGAAGTAGGGATGAAACAGCAATGATGGGAACCTACCCAGGCCTTGGGACTGATCCTTGCATGGAGAACGGCACGTTCAATGAACAGCATTCCAAGAGTGTTATAAACTCAGACATGGACCAGGAAACTTCAATATCCAACAGGTCTGTAGCTGATGAGAAGGTGGCAGGAGGTCCCAGGCCACAAGCTGTACCTGAAGACAGGTGAGTAGTGGCGTGGGGATCCAGGTGAGTCCATTCAGGGTGAGAGCACAGAGCAGGTTCTTTAGCTGAGAGCTCAGAAAAGAGTGCTGTCAGGGACACCAGCTGAAACTGAGGACCTCACGGACTTCTGTGTTGCTGGGGCCCGTGACCGAGGAAGAAGAGTCTTTTAACAAGATCTTTGAGGACTTAGTGTTTGAAACCCTTTGAGATGCAGTCTTAGGGGAATCCATTGAAGACAAGGATATGGTATGGTGAGAAAGTGTGGTATGATAAAATCCATGAATACAAGCACACACTCACCCACACCCACACCCACCCACACACACACACACACACACATGCATACATAGTCCCAATTCTTTCCCAGCCTGGCCTTGTGCCCAGCAGCTGGAAAGAAGGCATGAGCGCTTGGTTAATCTATGTTCAAGTGGTTTAAGATGGACAATATGAAATGTGCATGGGTAGAGTCATTCCTGGGACATAAGCCTAAGCTTCCTCCCTCCCTCACCGCCCCCAGATAGCTTGTCCCCTAAAACAGCAACCTGGAGGGACCAGACAAGCAGGGCTCAGTGTGCCCACATATGCCAGTCAGTAAATTGTTTTGCGCTTTTCCTCTTTAAGGTTTACGTTGTACATTTGAAAAGATTTCACCTGGATATAAATGTTAATCTGGGGTGGAAGGGCCTGGGGAAGGGGGTGTGATGATATTTAGTGGTACCAGAATCATTGCCAAGGTCATCGGTACAGGGAGGGCCCTGGCAATGATTCCAGTATTAGAGGGCCATCTTTGCAGCTTCTCCAGAGAAGAAGTACTATCAGCACTAATACGACCTGAATGCCTGTGAATATGCCGGGCATCCTTAGACTTTTTACATCTGTTATCTCACCAAGGCAGGGAACGTTTCAGACACAAGGAGACTGAGGCTTGGCTGGCAAGTAATAAAACTGGGCCCCAAATTCCAGTCAGCCAGAAATAGAAACCCCAACCCGTTTCTATTAAATATAATTTTTATTTCATCCAAGGCAAAGCTAGATAAAACTCTACAATGCAAAACATGTTGTCAAGGCAAGACAGTCTGATCACATTCATTCTGTGCTTGAACACAAGTCAGTGCTGGGTGTGTGCACATCTGCGCCTCCCAGGAGGCACCTGCAGATCTGAGGCCCCCCAAGGCCCATTTGTGCTGCATTGTTTCGATCTATAGTTACATAGAAAATTGACTATGAGTATTGTCATCCAAGGCAGAGGAATAAACCATGCATAAGATAGTCAAAAGCACTGTGTATCGGGTGGGAGGGTAAGGACTCCCACCTGGGACAAAGTAAAGTGAAGCTGTAGGATTTTCCCCAGAGAAGAGCCCCCTCCTGGCACTCCCTCCCCCCAGCACTCTGATGGCATCTGTCTGTGACAATGAGACAGAGTCACGGCGTTACGGAGCCCAGGAGCACGGCTGATCTCCCCCTCTGTCTCCTATCCTTTCTCAGCCTCCAGATGCCCCAACGGATATAGCTCTGGCCAGGGAAGATGGCTCCTGAAACGTGCAGAACCTCCTCCATCTCAGGCACACTCAGCCTTTACACACACCTCCATACACCCCGACGTCCATGCATGGCCCACCCACCCCACAGTCATGCATTTCCACACACGCACGCCACCCAGGCACACCCTCAGCTGCCCCCATCTCAGGAGCTCGCTCTCACCCCCTCCCTGAGCTCTACCGGCCCCTCTCCCAGACCTCTCCAGCACCCCAGGTTCCTTCTGGCTGCCTTCTGCTCAATTCCTGCACCGGGAGAATCCCAAGGCCTGGAATGCTCAGGTCCTATGCGGGGTCAAGGACGGGGAGCTGGGAAACGCTTGGTCTACGGTCTCCTGACCTTACTGTCAGCATAGCTGCGTGTGTCCAGAGCTCCCAAGTTCAACTTTGTGAACGGCTCTCTCTAGCCCACAGGCCCTGAAAACACCCTCACCAGCCCCTGGAGACCTGCACTTGCTGAGGGTCTGCCTGGGAAGATGGCTTTGCCCACACATCTTCTACGGCAAATTCATGCCAGGGTTTCTCCATGGCTATAATCCCGGCCTTGGCGCAGGACAGTGTTTGTGGTGGGGACTAAGTTTAGCATCCTCAGCCCCCACCTTCACTAAATGCCAGTAGAGCCCTCAGGCATTGGGCAGCCAAAAGCGTCCCCGCTACAGTCCCAACCACCTCTACTGAAAACCACCAAACAAAAGCCATGCACAGGAAACTTTAAGCATCAGAGCCAGGGTTCTAACATTACAAAGACTAAAATAATTCCAAGGGGGAGGGGTGGGAAGAGAGAGACAGAGAAGAGAGAGAGTGTGTGTACGTGTGCGTGTGTGTGTGTGTGTGTGTGTGAACTATGGGGATGGGACACAGAGATGAGGACAGGACAGACTTGGAACCGTCCCTCCAATTATGACACCTGGACTGCTAGATCCCTGTTGAAGCCAAAAAAGATTTTTAAACCAAAACCTGCCAAGCCTCACAACAGTCCTGTGAGGTAGGTATTATTACACCCATTTTATAGATAGGGAAAGCTGAGCCCAGAGAACGTGCATGACCCGCCTATGATGCTCTTCCTCTCCCCCACTCTGTACGCCTTGGCTTCCTCTCAAGGGAGTAAGAGGAGCACAAGACCCTCTGCCCTTCCAAATGCTAACGCTGGGAAAGGAGAAGCAAGCACTTTTGCGTGAAGGCAGCCTACGAAGTTTCCCGAATGACTGGTGGCTCTTGTCTGCCTGCTCCCAAAGCCGGGAAAATCTGAACCTGAGCCCAGGATGGGTGGAGGAGGCCGCAAGGGACAGAGGCAGATCTCAGTGGGACCCTGCAAGCCCCTCAGGCCGGGCAAGGGTCACAGGTCACAGCCGTGGCTGCCCTGCAGGCACTCCTGTTCCCCCTCCCCAAACCTGCACCCTTGGGGACGCTCGCCGCTGCTTTTTGGCAGGGAGGGTCCTCAGGCAGTCCCCACACACTTTGGAAAAGGGGGCTACTCCCCTCTCATCCCTCCCAGGGGCCCAGAGGACAGAGTGTCAGGAATTCAACAAGAGAGCGAGGGGGTGGGAGCAGATGGCGGATTCCTCCATGATCACAGCCCCGGCTCCCCTCACTTCCCCAACCCCACAGGGACAATACCACGACATGGCCTGTAAGGGGCCCACGGGAGCACTTGGCAGACGCCTCCAACACTCAGTGGCTGGCCAGCGGGCTATTAACGACACAACTCCAGCTCCCTGGTCCCCTGCCTGACCCTGGGTTAGGGCAGCGGGACCCTCACCAGGGCCCACCAGAGCTGGCTGTTCCCTAGGGGCTGAAGCGGGGAGGGAGCGCATGAGCCAGGACTCAGGAGCTAAGGCACAGTCTAGCCCCACACGCAAGGGGTGTGCAAACCAGTGCGTGGAAAAGCAAAGGAAAACCCTGGGCACTCTCTCCCTGCACCTCCCCAACCCTGGGGTGAGAGCGGGGCACGGCTGAGCAGGAAGCAGACAGAAAACCCAAGGGCCCTCTCATCCAAAGCAACAGGGTCCCCGAGGTGAAGGCCAGCCTTGACGCAGGGATGGAGATGAACAGCCCTGGGCAGGGAGAAGCTGGAGGAGCACAGGAGCAGCTCCTCAAGCAAGATGGCGCCACCTGCTGCTTCAGGGGAAGAGGAGCAGCGCGGAGCTGGCGGCGAGCTCCCAGCAGTGGCCATGGTCCTGCCATGCCGAGGAGCAGGGCCAGCCAGCGCTGGCAGGGCTGGGGTGAGCGTTCCGTGGCCAAGAGGCCCACCTCTGCAGCCCTGATCCCCCAAGGAGAAATACTAGGAAAGGTGTAGGTGGCGCCCCGGTGCTCTGGGAAGGCCTGAGGGACCCTGCATGAGCCCTCAGGGCCCAGAGATCAGAGGAGCAGACTAGGTGGGCTAGGACCCCCCAAGACCAGGGTGGCAGCCCTAGATGGGAGGGTTCAGAGACTGAGCAGCTTGGGGTCTGGGGGTGGGGGCAGAACCAAGACAGGCAGGCAGGCACCCAGGGATGGGGGGAAAGGGGAGTTCTTCACTAGAAGGACGTGGGGCAGCAGGAATCCATCAAAGCCTCTCACTGTAGGACCCTCCAGCAGCCTCCCACCCTCGGATCCCGTACAGAGTCCTCTGGCCACTCCCACCGTAGAAGGGTTAGTCCTCCCTACTCAGGGTCCAGCTACTGGGGCAGCCCTCCCCAACCCCTCCAAGTCTCTCACAAAGAGACATCTAGAGGAAAACCAAGGCATTCCCTGTCCAGGGTGGGGACACTGAAGGAGACCATCTACCCAGGTGTCGGGGGACCGGCCCTCCACACCGCTCCAGCCCCTCCTTTCCTTTCCTGAACCTTCCACAGGGCCCCTCCCTTGGCCAGCCCTTGTCCCTGGGGAGCCCTGGGGGGGAAGGGGGTGGGGCAGGCTAGACAGGACCCCAGTTTCTCCCCGCCCGGAAAGACTACAGTTTGAGCCAAGCAGCAGATGTCTCAGGCACGTGGGTTCACGGACACGGCTCAGGCATCAGTTTCATCGTTAGAAAGCGAGGCTCCCGGCGGCTGCTTGGCCCCGAGCAGGGCTCACACTTTTTTTGGTGCTTTCTCTTCCACCTTGGAGCCAGGTAACCCATTCTCTGTATTATCGTTCCCTGACGAACTCACGAGGCACTCCTTCCTGAGAGGAGAGAGGAGAGAGGGGGGTGCTGGTGAGAGGAGGAACCCAAGTGATGGGTAAATGGTAGAGGAGGAGCCATGGTGCCCTGGGCCAGTGCTGGACCCTCTCCCTGGCCTTCTGTAGAGCTATGGTAGCCAGAGGCCAGGTTGCCTGACCTCTCTTCCTCCATATCCTCATCTATAGAATGGGTATAACGATGGTCCCTTCTTCATGGGGTTGCTGGGAGGAGTCAGTGAGCCCTTGGAACAGTGCCTGACCCACAGGAAGGTCTCAGTAAGGCTAGCATCACCCAGTCATCTCAACGTGGCAGAAGGCAAGGGTACCAGGCGCTGTTCCTAGGGATCAGTGCTGAGGGGCAATTGTCCGGCTGTGCCAACCCAAGGGTACAGGCCAGTGGGCAGTATGCCAAGGGCAAAGCGCTCCTCACCCAGGGCCCCGCAGGCCCTTCCTCCTGAAGCTCACTGTGACCAGAGGTAGAAGAACGAGATGGAAGGGGCACAGCAGATGTGAACAGGGGATGGTGGGACAGGGCAGTAGGAAGGAGAGATGGAGATGGAGAGATGGAAGAAGGCGGAAGACACCCCCCAGGAGCATCAACACCCTGGCCACCCTGTGCTGGACATGCTCCAGTTTGAGTATAACGCCCCCCAACAGCAGTGCCCAGGCTGCACAGGGCTCTCCAGGGAAGACCTGACTGCTACCTCACTCCCACCTTTCAGCTCATGAAAACCTCCAAGTCTTTTTCACTGCTGTTGTCGCTAAACTACATCTTAGCCTCACCCTGGGCTTCTATACCTGGGTTTGAGGCCTTCAGGAAGGACTTAACATTTTGTCCTCATCAATTTCATCTTGCAAGATTTAGTCCATAGCTCCAGCCTCTTAAGATCCTCCTAGATCCAGAAAATGGAACCCTCCTACACTGCTGGTGGGAATGTAAATTGGTGCAGTCACTATGGAAAACAGTACGTAGGTTTAGTTTTTTAAAACTAAAAATAGAGTTGCCATATGATCCAGCAATCCCACTCCTGGGCACATATCTGGAGAAAACTCTAATTCGAAAAGACACATGCACCCCAATGTTCACAGCAGCACTATTTACAATAGCCAAGACATGGAAGCAACCTAAGTGTCCATCCACAGATGAATGGATAAAGAAGATGTGGTACATGTATACAATGGAATATTACTCAGCCATAAAAAAGAATGAAATAATGCCATTTGCAGCAACATGGATGGACCTAGAGATTATCATACTAAGTGAAGGAAGTCAGAAAGAGAAAGACAAATACCATATGATATCACTTATATGTGGAATCTAAAATATGATACAAGTGAACTTATCTATGAAACAGAAACAGACTCACAGGCATAGAAAAAAAAACTTACGGTTACCAAAGGGGGAGAGATAAATTAGGAGTTTGAGATTAGCAGATACAAACTACGATATATAAAATAGATAAACCACAAGGTCCTACTGTATAGCACAGGGAACTATATTCAATATCTTGTAATAAACCATAATAGAAAAGAATCTGAAAAAGAATATATATGTATGTATGTACAACCGAATCACTTTGCTATACACCAGAAACTAACACAACATTGTAAATCAACTACACTTCAATCAAAAAAAAAAAAAAAAGATCCTCCTAGATCTCAATTTTGTTCTCCATCCAATATAGTTGCTAGGTTTCTTATATCACTCCTAGTGTAGTTCAAGTCTTAATAATAACAATGAACAAACAGAGCCCTGTGACATACCACTAAAGACCTCTATTCAGATGGGTCTATCTATCATCTACCTATCTATCTATCTATCTATCTCAATACCTAAGGTATAGTCAACCTGGCCAATTCCTATCCACCTAACGATCCATATTTCTTTACTAAGACCCTACTGGCTACCAGGCATCGTATCAGGCTAGAAGGGTGTCCAACTGACATGGTGCCTGCTCTCCAAACACTTGCAGTCTTCCAGGGGACATGCTATTACACAAGTAATTGCAATACAATGTGGTAAATGATAGGATGGGGGGCATAGCAGGGAGGGACTCAACCTAGGAAGGCTCCTTCTAGGGTCAGGGAAGCCTCTTTGGAAGTGTCCTTTAAGCTGAGACCAAGAAAGATCAGCAGGAAAAGAGGGAGGAGACACTCCATGCAGAGGGAAATGCACCCACATGTGAAAGCCCAGAACTGATCATGAGATGCTGCCCCACACCTCCCTTCTTCTCGGGAAGAAGCCACATCTCTGCTGTTATGCAGGCTTTCCTTGCTGCTCAGAGAACCTCCTCAGGCTTCCCCGTGGCTTGTCTCCCACCTCCTCACCCAGTCCCTGTGCCCACCAAGGCCACACCCTTTCTTCCGGGTCCTCTGATGGAGTCAGGCCCTGCAAGCCCTCCCCAGCTCCCCTGCAGTCAGAGGAAAGCCAGTCTCAGCCTGGACTCCCAGGTCCTCAAGAGTCTGTCCCAACCCCCTTCGCAGGTTTTTCCTCCCCTTCCTCCCTATCACACCCCCCCACTCTCTCAACAACAATAATAAATGCTTTGTTCCCCAGAACATGCTCCTTTCCCAGACTCTCTGTCTTTGCTCTCAGTGTTCCCCACCCGGAACACCCTTCTCTTCACCCTCCCCAGGGCTTAAATCATATCCATCTTGCAAAGCTGATCACAAATGTCTCTTTGGCCAGAAATCCTTCCCTAGTATCTCACCCTCTCCTGAACCCCTGAGGCATTCTCTCAGACCTCTACACCAGCCCTAATCCCTCTGCCTCATGTTACAATGATTTGTGTACATGTCTTCTTCACAGAATCTCATTCCTTCCAGAATTTCCTGCAGCACCTGGCACAGTACCTTGCACACAGCACCTCAAAAAGAGTCACCGAATGAAAGAACGACTGACTGAACTCTAGATCCACCGCATGAATCAGCAGGGTATGGTGGCAATGGTTGAAGCTTCAAAGCAAACAAGTCAGGATTCAAATCCCAACTCTATCACTTATTAGCCTTAGTCAAGTCACTAAACCACTCTGAACCTCACTTTGCTCAACTTCAAAATAAAATTGTACATATTTTATTTTAAAAATGCCTGGTGGAGTACCTAACACATGGTAGGCATGCGGTGAATGACAGGAAGTATTACTATCTGTAGCGTCCTGATCCAGCTGTGTGCTAGCAAGAAAATGTTAGCCTGTCTTGTTTTGGATGAACTTGTGGCGGCTCCCAAGATCACTGTTTTCTTTTCTAAGTGCTTTTAAACCATATGCTGAATAATGTGTTCTCCAAATTTGCTCGCCATCAATAGTCAGACTGATTGTTAAAAACAGAATTTGGTCCAGCTCCATGCTCCTGGCCCCTCTTCAGATCTCCAAAACCCTCCCAGCCTCTGGCCATGATACAGGTGGACAACCCAAGAGTTCATCATCTCAACCAGTGCCTCCCTGCTCCCCCTCCCCTCCGCCGTTCTCTAAAGTCCCTCCCTGCCATCAGCTGCCTTCCCTTCTTACCAGTGGAATTTCTGCCCTTTCAAGCCTAATTCTTTCTTCTCAACAGAGCAGAATGAAGCCAACACCAACAGAGCATCTCCCCCTTCTCTCTTCCTCTCCTTGTTACTCTCACCCTCTCTGCTCCAATGGCAGGCCTGCCTCATCTCATCTTTCTTGCCAAGAACACAACTTTCAAATGCCTTCTGCCTGCTCTGGTTTTGCAACATTCAATTTTGGAGCCTGCCTGTTCCGGCAATTCTGGGCCTGGGTCGCACCCTTTGCACCTCCCCATCTTTCCTCCCCTTCCTCTTACAGATATCTGATTTATACCTGAATTTATCCTAGGGCTTCCTAGGTGGCCATATCAGCCTTTTCAGACTGTTTTTATCTCCCTCATTAGGATTTTCAGAATTTCACAATAAGAGACTCCCATCACCCTAGAAGGATCTTCCCATTTTAGAGCTTCTGTACATGGAATCTTATATTTTCCCTGATCTGAAAAAAAAAAAAAAGGCATCTTAAAGCCTTTGGTAGGACTTTAGATTTAGGTGGTACAAATAGAGACAGGCTAACGGGATGGGCAGGAAGACAGGGGAATGAGGAAGAGCAAGTGGGTTGTATTTATGTTCTCAGTGAAGTCAGTGCATTAACAAACACCTACTGGGAGGATGGGGAAAAGGAAGTGAGATTAGGGATGGGGCTGGAAGATGGGAGGAGGGTGGCAGGGATAGGGAAGAGAGTGAGAGAATTAGGAAGAGAGGATGGGATTAGGAGATAGGCAGAAGGATGAAGGGCAGATGGGGTAGATGACGGTGGATGAGAAGATGCTGGGAACACCTATAATATGAGAGTGGGTGGTGGGCTGATGGGAGGACAGGAGTCAACTCACTTCTTCTCCTGAGTCTTCTTGATAATGAAGGCGATGAACTTCTTAACCAGCAGGATGAAGATGAGGAACCCAATGACCCCGCCCACAACAGCCAGGATGATGAGTGTCACTGTGTTGTCCACTTCTTCCACTTCATGGCCAGAGCAGGGAGAGAAGGGGGGTGGAAAAGGGGAACAGGAGTCACCATGGCAGCCCAGCAGCTCCAGAGCCTCCAACCTGGGCAACTGGGACATGCCCACCTCAGGCAGGAAGCAGGAGAAGCTAGAATATGGCATCCATCAGGCTAGGGCATAACGGGCAGACAGCCCTCTCCCCCGACACTCTGCACATACGCCCTCCCACAGACACCCACACAAGTTCTGGAATAACTCAGACTCAGGGACCACAGCACCCAGGTTTGACCTGACCCTCAAACATGAGACTTTCACTTGCCTCTTCCTAGGTGTCCGCTGCCCATGCAGAAGAAATTGAGAATCTCCCCGTGACATCTCTTATGTGATCAGAAGGTACTGGAGCCAGGCAGTCTGGATTTCAACTACAGGATTTCCATGGTCACTTACTAGGGGGTAACCTAGAACTGGTCACTTAACTCTTCTAGCCTCAGTTCCCTCAACTGAAAACTGAACCCCTGACTTCCCAAACCTTCTCCACCCACAGTCTCTCCCATCTCTGCTGAGAAAACTCCATCCTTCTAATTGCTCTGGCCCAAATCCTTGGAGTCATTCTTGACTCCTCTCTTTTTTACAAACCCCCATATCCAATCCACCTGAGAAGCCTAATGGCCCTAACTTCAAAAATTCCAGGGCTTCCCTGGTGGCGCAGTGGTTGAGAGTCCGCCTGCCGATGCAGGGGACATGGGTTCGCGCCCCGGTCCGGGAAGATCCCACATGCCGCGGAGTGGCTGGGCCCTGTGAACCATGGCCGCTGAGCCTGCGTGTCCGGAGCCTGTGCTCCACAACGGGAGAGGCCACAGCAGTGAGAGGCCCGCGTACCGCAAAAACTAATTAAAAAAATAAAAATAAAAAATTCCAGAATCATGAGCATCTCCTCTGTAGAAATTCCACACCATCTAGGGAGCAGTGGACCCCCAGGCACACAAGAAACACAGAACAATCAGGATCCTTAAGCAGATTTCCTTCCTTTTTCTCTGCTTCTGCACCTCCCTAGCCTTCCAGGCTCCCCCCTCGTAGATGCCCACCCAGCCTAACTCCTCCAGCCCTTTCCCTAAACACCGCCAGTGTCTGGGATCAGGTGACATCCTCATCACACGCTTCCTCGTTGTCTGTTTCACCTGTGTCAGAATGAAACCCCACCAACTGGGACTTAGGCTCCAGAGGGAGAGATCATTCTTATCAGTCGGTTACATGCTTTGCCCCTGTTTCAATTATGTGTTTACCTGTCTTCTGTCCTACCCTGACCTGTCAATTCCTCGAGAAAGAACACTGTGTATCATTCATAGCACTCTTTGGTTTGATGCCTGGCATCCAATCGGCTGTCGCTAACAGAATCCACAGTAATAATCAGCACATACGGAGAACTTTACAAAACACTTCCGTGTAGTAGCTTCTGTAACTCTCACAACAACCCGAAGCGAATGCAGATTCTACAGATGAGGAAAACAAGGTTCCGAAGGCCTAAACGTATATCACAAGCTATTCAGGGGCAGAATAAGTATTCAAGCTAAGTTATTCAAGCTTCCAGATGTAACTCCAGTAGCTCTTGAAAGCATAAAGCAAAAGAAAACACCAACGTGGTCCATTTCATCATTACACTGAATTGGGTACCCACCCCCACCCCCGTCCTTCCAACTTTACTGCCCTTGTCCCAGGCCTTACTGCATACGTTTATCAACAACTTGGAGGAAGATGGTGGCCTGGTGCTGAAGATAATTCTCCTTGGGGTTCTTCACGTGGCAGGTGTATTTGCCCGTGTCGCTGAACTCCAGGTTCCTCAGCAGAATGGAAATATTGTTCATTTTCTCCTTCACAGAGCCCTCCAGAGTGATGCGGTCATCATCTTTCAACTTCACCTTGGGGTCTGACTTCTCATTCTTCACGATCCCATCTATGAGCTGTGGGGGGGAAGAGGGGAGCCAGGAGGTGGCCAAGAAAGAATCAAGGTCCTTTCAAGAGTCATGACGTCACTCCAGCCCACTCCTTGGGTATCTCCCTGGCCAGGTCCAGGAAGAGCCCTCCCCCAGTCGTTTCCTTCCAGTATCGATAGCTCTGCCTATCTAACCTGAAGTTTACTGGCTTCAGGCTAAACCCACTTTCTGTTATTAAGGTCTCCCTAGAATGTAGCATGCTTTTACTGTTCTCTTCATAAAAGCCTTTTAAGTAACGAATCCTGCAAATACCACACTCATTTCCCTCTATCACTCCCCCCGGCCTCTGCTGACGCCACATCCCATCTGTCTGATTCTGACCCTCCATCAGGACGTGGATCGACCCCACAGCACTGTGCATCGGTACCCTCTGAATTCAGCGTCTAATTACATCCAGAGTTGGTGTCTTGTGACTGCTGGTCCCCTACTAGATTGCAGAGCGAGTACTCAATAAACACCTGCTGACTGCCCCATCCCCACCCGTGGCCACAGCCCTGGCCCTTTCTCTTCTCCACCTTGCCCTCCCATCCTTCCAAGTCCTGTTCCCCAGCCCTCCTCCGATTTGGACTCTCCTCATTCCCCCTCTCCAAGTCTCCCGAAGGTCTTGTCTCTCCTGTTTTTTACATTAAAGTATTAATTTTTATACAAGCTAACCAAGTTTCAGGTATGTCTTCACACGAGACAGAGGACTCTAGCCCAGAATTCCAACAGACCTCAAATTCTGGCAACACAATCTAAGCATCCTTCCCACTTAGATCCTTCTAGACAGGCTCCAACAACAATACTGGGAGAAAAGGTGACGAAAGGTCCTGGGGACCATCACCGTGGGGTCAGGCCAGAAATGACCAGAACCTGGGATGGGAGGCAGGGGTGAGGCGACAAGGAAGGGAGGAGGATCTGAGCTGTCCTGTCCCTTCCCCGCCTACTTACAATCTTGAATGTATCACTGCTGTTGTAGGACCACCAGAAGCGCAGGTTCTGGAAGCCAAAGCAGCTGGTGAAGGTGCAGGGCAGCAGGATCTCCGTGCCGTTGACAGCGTAGATGGTAGCGGCCTTTCCCACAGATACCTCCAGCGACAGGGACACAGGGACCAGGAAGAGACCTGTGTGAGGGGCACCACTTCCCTTAAAACCCCATCGGGGGCTTCCCTGGTGGCGCAGTGGTTGAGAGTCCGCCTGCCGGTGCAGGGGACATGGGTTCGTGCCCTGGTCCGGGAGGATCCCACATGCCGCGGAGTGGCTGGGCCCGTGAGCCATGGCCGCTGAGCCTGCGCGTCCAGAGCCTGTGCTCCGCAACGGGAGAGGCCACAGCAGTGAGAGGCCCGCGTACCGGGGGGAAAAAAAAAAAAAACCATCGGAACCTCCAGGCTGGCGGCCTGGAAGGGACCTCTCGGATAGGGTGGAGTGGCTTGGTCAGGCTGAGAGGTCTCTATCACCCTTGGTGTCAATATCAGGAAGATGGTTCTCTTTACTTCAACGTACACTGCCTGGGCCACCGCCGTGATTCATTCTCCCGCTTGGGCTGAGCTGGATGGACTTCCGAGCCAGTTAGCAGCCCTTGGGGCATTCTAAGTGACCACCAGGAGTCACCCCAACCCAGGAAACCCGGGCCCCTGCCTCCATGCCGCGAGTCCTCGCCCCCTAACCTGCGGATGCGGTCCCTGCATCGCCCCCAAGGGCAGGACCCGCGCCTCCCGTTCGCGCTGGGAATTTCCCCGAGGGCTGTGCGCGGCATCCCCGTTACGTTTCCGGGATTGGGGGTGGGGTATTGGGAGGCTGAGGGGGTCCCGTGAGGTGAAAAAGACGAAAACGGCAGCAGCCACTCATCACCGACCCCGGCGGCTCCCACCGGCCCCAAGGGGCGGAGAGGTAGAGGGGAGCCTCGCGCTGGACCTTGCTGAACCACTGAGCGGGACCCCGAGAAGAGAAGGGAGACAGGGCGGGATGGCGTCCAGAGGGGTGGGGTGGAACAGAGCACGTCTGGGCATCGGTCAGCAGCATCGAGAACCGAACGGATAAAGCAATAACACAGAGAAAGTCAGGGCGGAAGACGCTTTGTGGAAGCCGACTGCGGGCAACCAGGTGCACGCAAGCGGGGTGCCTGGAGAGGGCGCTGCACACTCCGTCCCCTCGTGACCCGAAGTGGCCCATCCTGCCCCCCACTCCCCGCAGCCCCACTGCGGCCTCTTGTCCTGGGAACATCCCCCGAGCCCTACACCCCCGCCCCTGCTTCTTTCCCACACCCTCGCATCAAAACCACCCCTACCGCTTGAGCAGGTGGCAATCGTGAATTTCCACTCGTGGCCCCCGGGTTCTGCCTCATGAGTTCTTGTAAGGAAACCTGGAACTCCTGTCCTACAAAGTCCTTGAGGATAGTCCACCGTGCCTCAAGGTCATGGGGAAGAGGGTTGTCGGAATCAGAGAGTAGCTCTCCTTGCCCCTAGATGAACCAGGCACCCAGGGTCACCCTGGGTGAGGACTCAGAGGGAGTCCTTCTCAGCTTTCCAGTGATCCTAAGAATAATGACCTTTTCCTGGGCCGCTTGCTAAGCGGATGCTTGCTAAGGCTTGCTAAGGCTATGTGTGAGTAATCTCATATCACCCTCACCTCACACCTGTAAGGGGGGCTTATTAATCACATTTTACAGGTGGGAGAAATGAGGCTCAGAAGAGCAAAGTGCCTTGTGCCTTGGCCAAAGTCATACCACTTCTAGAGGCAGCTGAAATCTGAACTGGGGTCTGACCCCAGGTCTAGTGGGCAGTTGAGAGCATCCATCTGGCTGTACCAACTCCTATGCCAAAGTTTCCCTGGCATCTCTTCCCAGACTGTAATTTCTCTCAACTACTTGGACCTCCAGCCTAGAGCTCCCAGAGTGTAAGAGCTAAAGGATCCAGACTGATCCATGTTACAGACACTAAGTTGCCACTGCCTGATTTAAAGACAGGACAACCAAGACCTAAAAGGGGAGGAAACTTGGCTGAACTGACTGGGTTTAGTGGCCGAGCCACTTGAGAACCCTTCCAGGCCAGGTCAGCTCCCAGCTCTAAAGGCAATTCCCAGAACTGCCCTGGTTCCCAAGACAGCCAGGGTCAGTCTTTGTTTTAAAGGCCACCAACCTTGCTCTTTCTCCCATCCTCATCTCAGGGAAGGACCTCTTTCGTCAAACTTAATTCCCTCGTGGTACATCATAAACCAGCTTCCTCTTGTTTTGCCCACATGAGATAATGATGCCTGGTACCACATGGGCGATGCTTTTTAAATAGGGGAGGAGTTCCCCGGCGGTGGGGAGCTAAGATCACACATGCTGCACGAAGCCAAATAAATAAATAAATAAGAGGAGCTCCAAGGAGAGCTGGCAGCCCAACTCTGCTCTCAGGGCCCCCCTCAGCTTCTCCATGTCCACTTCACTTCTGAAGGCAAAGTGGACTGCTCTTACCACGAAGCTCAGAGATAACACCCCGGGTCCAGGATCCCCTGCCACTGTCAACAACTGCTGATACTTACTCAGCAATTACTATGTGCCAGGCACATTTAACCTTCACATCCATGCTATGAGTGGTGTACTGTGATACCTCCCTATTACAGACACGGCAACTGACCATAGACAGGTTAGGTGACTTAACCTAAGATCAAAAAAAAAGAGACATTTCTAGCATCCCAAAGCCCCAAAGCAAGAAAGTCCTTCCTTACATCTTTAAGCAGCAGGGTTTGCCCACCTGCTGGGTTCCAATTAGTGCTGAGAGGTCATTTCAATTAGCCTTCATTCTTTGATCAGCTCCTCTGTGCCAGGAATTGTTCTAGAGCAGTGGCTTTCAAATTCACAGAGCGTCAGAATCACCTGGAGGGCAATTACAGCTAGCTCTGTGGGGGAGTTACTGATCTAGCATGTAGAATGGAGCCTGGAAATTTGCATTTCTAAGAAGGTCCCAGGGAATGCTGTGGTCAGGGATGACACTTTGAGAACCACTGTGCAAGAGGATTGCTACCTGTTAACTCCAAGTTTTATTAGAATGCCAAAAGGTAGGTATCATTTTTCTTATTTCACAGGCAATGAAACTGAGGCTCAGAGACGTTAAGTCACTTGCCCAGGGCCACATAATAAATGGTGAATCTGAGTTGAGCACCTATTATAAAATAGGACAGGCATTTTACATGCACTGTCCCATTTAATCCTCATAATAATCCTACGAGGTAGTTAGTTATTATTTTTATCTCCAATATACAAAATGAAGAAAAGAGGCTGAGAGAGATTAACCTGCTCAAGGCCACACAACTGGTGAGTGGAATAAGCAGTGTACCGACGGCACTCTGCTGTCCACCCCTTTGTGACGGTGCCTCTCCAAGAGAACAGTGCTGTCAGGGCCAAGCTCTCCTTAGCACTCTTGGTTTTCTTTTTATCTCTCCCCTCCCCCAACCCCCTGCCCCAGAGGTCTAGGGATGGGAGACAGACACGAGATCACCCTCCAGCCTAGAAGATGGCCTTCTGATCGGAGACCCCAGCTTTGCTGCTCTCCCCCTACCGCCCCCGCAAACCAAGGAACAGAGTACAGAGCTGTGACAGGGAAGCTCTCGGGAGAAGGCAGCTTCCTGATGGTTACAGTGCTCCCTTGGGGCCTGAGCATGTGCTCCAAGGATCACCACACCGCCAGCCTCCAGCGTTCGGGACCCTGGGGAAGGTGGCGGGGAATGCAAGTCAGGGGCCAAATCCCTTTCCCCAACCTCAGCCAGAATGGGCTCTCCAAGAGCACCAAAGATACACATCAAAAGTGAAATTATTTGACTGCTTTAAATAGAAGCAAAAAAAAAAAAAGAAGCAAAAAAAAAAAAAGTCCAGAACAGAGGAGAAAAGTGTTTCTTTAAGGTCTGGCTGATGACAGTGCACATTTCTGCCTGATTAGTGTGTGCCCATGTGGATGACTTAACTCTAATACAATCGGGACTCCCCGACTCTCAGAGTGAAGCATTGCCATTTCCATCGTAGCCCGGAGGGGACAAAGGAAAGGCAGAGACGTTTCCACGGAGAAGTTCAGAGCCCTGCCCGAGTTAAGGCATCAGAGAGGTCAAACAAGCCTGGCTTCTCCACAGCACGCCCTCCCAGCAGGCAAAAGTCCTGCCAGCTGTGTCTGGGAGACTCGTGCACAGGAAAGCCCAGGGGCCTGCCTCTTGTACCTTCTCCCCTGTGAGCCTGCGCTGCGGGGAGAGGAGGGAGCAGGGGCAGGTATAAATCCACTAGAGGACCCCGAGAGGTACTTCAGCCAGGGTGGATGGGTCAGCAGACACAAGGCAGGCCCCACTCTGCCCGCTGACCTTGAGAAAGTCAGAGGTGCCATAGCCCCAAACCAGGGATGGCTGTCTTTCCTACATTCTGAGCTTGGTATAACATGAGCTTATAAAACACGAGAAGGGGGCTTCCCTGGTGGCACAGTGGTTGAGAGACCGCCTGCCGATGCAGGGGACGTGGGTTCGTGCCCCAGTCCGGGAGGATCCCACATGCCGCGGAGCGGCTGGGCCCGTGAGCCATGGCCGCTGAGCCTGCGCATCCGGAGCCTGCGCATCCGGAGCCTGTGCTCCGCAACGGGAGAGGCCACAGCAGTGAGAGGCCCGCGTACCGCAAAAAAAAAAAAAAAAAAAAAAACACAAGAAGGGCTTCAGTGAGTCCATCCTCTGGCCTGGGCACTCTGCAGGTGGAGGCTAGTGTTTAAAGGGAGGGAGACAGAGGTGGCCCCCATCACAGGTCTAGATGTAACCAAGGCACCCCAACTCAATGACCAGTGTCAGTCAACAATATCTCCAGGCCATTCACATGCTGTTTTATACTTTCACCTTGTATTACTTCTTGGAGGTAATTATTTCCATGTGGTTATTTCCTTAGATAAAGAAGGACTTCCTTTGCTTTGTCCCAAACTAAACTCTTCAGAATTTCTTGTGTGTGTTTCAGATTGAGGGCCTCTTTCTGGCATCGTGGGATTGATGAACAAGTCCTCCTACTCATGATCTTGTGGAATTCAATCCTAAGCCCCTAAGCCTTGCCTTTGCTCACTGAAAGACCCTAACCATGGAGCCACTCTCAGAGCAGCCGTTTCCTTTGCTATTTACTGATCGGCCCCCTCCTATATCATCTGGGTGCTGCGGTTTTGTCTAAGGATTGACTCAGGCCTCCCATTTAAAGTAAAAATGTGTTGGGTACATGCAAATGTTATCATTAAATACACCAGCAGGGATCTCAGGGCTACCATCAGACCTTCCAAGGCAGATGCCAAGGCAGAAACATTCTGCCACCTTTTCCCACATCCGGGGACAGTGACACCCACCTTGGGGTGGAGGGAGGAAAGAGGGGCAGCGTGGTGCCCTCTCTAAGTTTAGCTCCCAGGGCTCTCCTGGCAGGGCAGGCGGAATCACAGCTGACGTTAATAAGGAAGCTGATACACTCTGGCCCCCGGGGGAGTCAGACAGGCTCAAAGTTAGAGCTGGGAGGCAGAAAGTGGGCCGAGGTCAGCAGGACAAGACCCCTCCTGGGGTGCAGGCCCTGGGGGCCGTGGTGGGGGGGCAAGGCTGAGCCAGGAAGCCCCCTGGGCGCAGAGACAGAGGAAAGATTTCAGCTCCCTCACCCTAGGCAAACTGCCTCCTTCCGGCCCACACCGAGGGGCTTTGCCGGGATAGAAACATGCCCCTGAGACAACACTGGATGCTCAACAAAACCAGCTCTGCAAGCAAGTCCAAGCAGAGTGCCCATCCCTCCTCCTGCAGGCCACGGAACGGGTGCACTGGTGCAGCCAGCCCGTGGCTTATGCAGAGAGCCCTACACCCACAGCAACAGGGCAAAGCGGGAGGATCTGTACCTGGGGTCTACCTAGCATGCTGGTCCCACCAGCCAAGGCAGGCATTAGGGCTCGGGAGACCCCACAGGCCTGCATCTCCTGAAGAAGAACAAATCCCCCGTTCCAGATTCAAACCTGGGGTCTTTCTCCATTTCCCCCCTTTCCCATCCTCTTCTCCATGAACTCCTCACTTACCCTTTCCTTTTCCTTCCTCTGAGTGGGACTCAGCACCCTCTCTTTCATTGCCTTCTCGTTAAACAAGCCCTTAATAAACACATACCAAGGGAAAGAGGGTGGGGCAACATAGCACCCTCACAAGTGATCATTACACAGAGGTCACAGTAATTAAGCAAATCAGGGAACAGGAAGGGGTGGGTAGGACACGTACATTACCAGTTACATGCTTAGGAAGGGACTGGTACCCATTTTATCCTCAACTTCGCAGTTGAGGATAAAACGGCCATGGCCACAGTGGGAACTCGGGCCGATCAGGGATGGGGTGAGGGGCAGCTAGTGTAGAGTGGCCCTGTGCCTAGCCCGTGAAGAGGAGCCTCAGTCCTACAGAGGCCCACTTCCTAGGGTCACTGTGAAACCAGCACATCTGTGCCTAAGCTACAAGAGAGAACACCAGTGACTTCGATCCAGCTGTGGGGATGTAATAACATCAGTGGCTCCTGAGTGCAAGACATCCTCTATCCCCCTCCTCCACCAGGTGCCAACGTGACGGGTCTGCACACAGTTTACATTTGCAGAAGCAGCAGTGACCGCCCTTAAAGGCTTCTGTCTCCCTGTTTACAGCCCAAATGCCTACATGGTGTGCCTGACCCGGCGAGGGGGGAGCTGCCAGAAGCCAAATGTGACTAATATAAACAGGAAGCGGTGCAGGTGCCGGAGATGGAGTCGGCTTACATTGAAATCCAGCTATGATTTGTGAGGCATTCTGGCCTTAATAAATATCATCCCCCAATCTGTTGGAGTTTGACGCTCGAAACTATCGCGTGCATACTAATAGATAATAATCTGTTCCTTCTGTGTCCTCTGGATGTGCCCCCTCCGTCTTCATACTCATCCCAAAAATGAAGAGCCAGGAGCAGGCTAAACAGGTTCCCCCACACCCCCATGGAATCTTTACCTAAGAAGAGGGATAAGATCCTTCCTAAAAGGGGGCTTGGGGAATTCCCTGGCGGTCCAGTGGTTACAACTCCGACTCCGCGCTTTCTCTGCCGAGGGCGCGGGTTCAATCCCTGGTCCGGGAAATAAGATCCCGCAAGCAGGCGCGGGCCAAAAATAACTAAATACTAAATAAATAGGGGCTTGAACTGTCCTCCAAGTCCCTTCAACCCCATCCAGTCTGCAGGGAAGGCAATGGGCACTGGGGGAAGTAGAGAGCAGAGGAGTCAAACAGAAAAAGGACCAGGAGGAAGGGGAGCTCCCCCACCCCCAACTGGTGCACGCTACTGCCTGGGCAACAAGCATCCAAGTTGCAAACGGCTCTGGGCAGAGGTAGAAACCAGCATCCGAACAAGCACACGTTGGGATGCAAACCCACCTGGCATCCCCTACACCCAAGGCAAAGACACCCTCCCCCAGCACGCTTAAACCTCCGAACTCTGGGCCCCAAGATTCAGCTTTAGAAGCCCGGGGCTGAAGGCACCACAGACAGCAAAGAACTAATCTCGGGGCTGGCTGGCCGGATGGGGCAGGGGACGGCGCACGGTCCCCAGGGAGCTCAGCAGTCCGAGCCCGCGTCCGGCAAGAAGCGGTAGCCGCGATGCTCATTCCGTGCCGCACTCCAAAGCCCACCCCGTCCAAGGCGCTGCTCTTCTAAGTGTCTCCTCCTCTGGGGGAAGGTGGGGGAAGGGTGGGGGAAAGAGGCAGAAGAAACCAAGCCGGGGCTGCCTTACCCAAAAGCCCAGTGCCCAGCCATCTCGCCCGGGCTGCGCCTCGGTGCCCAGCCCCGGGCATCGTGCTGTTCTCTGCCGAGCGCACCAGGGGCGCGGGGACAGGATACACAGGTCACAGCCGCGCTCGCAGCCCTCGGTCTGCAGTCGGCCCCGAGGCTGCCGGGGAGCTGTGCGCCGCCGGCCGGGGCTCGGGAAAGTTGGCGCGGAAAGGGCGAAGAGGGGGAGGGAGGGAGAGGAGGAGCCGGCTGCGGGAGCAGCCGCGGAGGGCAAGGGGAGGAGAAGGAGGGGCCCGAGGAGGAGGACCCGGAGCAGCAGGACCTCCGAGCTAGTGCAGACGCGAGCGACGCTGCTCCTCTGCTTTGGAAGCGCTCCAGCCGCAGGAGGGGCGGTGGCCGCCGCGGAGCCCCGGGCGCCCCCGCCTCGTGGTCCCCGAGCCCCGGGAGCCAGCCGTACCGGCCCCACCACCACCACCCCTGCTTCCGCTCCGGCTCGGGCTGGGCGGCTGCGGCTTCGCACTGCAGGGCCGCCCTCAGCCGCGCGCATCATCCCGTGCGCTGAGCTGCCAATTAGGAGGATAGTTTGGGGAGGGGTAGAGATGGAGCTTTTCGGCTGTTGGAAGGCTGTGATGTTCTGCTTTGAGGAACACGAGTAGGGTAGCGGTTCCCTCTCCCGGGGCCGCGAAGGGACCGCTCGGATGCCCGCAGCCAGCACTGCAGCAGCCGGCGGGCGTGTGCGGGCTTGTCCGCCGCGGCCGCCGACCCGCGAGTGTGCAGCCTCGCGAAGCCCCGCTGTGCAGGGTCCCGGGAACCCGGTTTCCAACTGTAAACTACCCCCGTCACCGCCCACCATCCTCTCCCACTGCTTCGTGGACTCCTCGAAAATCATGATGCTCCTAGTTAGGGAATCGGCCAGACACCACCGATCGGGTCCAAGCCCCGCTTCACCCTCCCGCGGCACCCCTACTTCTCATTTTTCCCACCTAGGCCACCCCCCTCAGACCCTCCCCTTTTACCCCCCTCCAAGGGTGTCCTGAGTCCTTCAGAATCCTGGAGGACTCCCTTGGCCTCGCCTCCCTTTTGGGGTGGGGGTCGAGGAGCCCAGGGCAGATGTCCGGGCTTGGTGGGGGTCGCAGCCAGGTCAGAGGGCTTTTTCCCAGACCCTCTTGAGTTACAAGTGACTAGTGCTACTTGGGGTGGTTTGGTGACTCATGTCTGCTATCCTCCTCAGCAGCCCCTTCCCAGCCATCCCAGCCCCCTCCCGCCACCACAGGGCCTGTCTGAGGTCCTGACCCTCCAACCTTTGCCTGTCTGGAGACTGGTTCAGACCTGGAAACCTGCTCCCACTTCATGGCCTGACCTCTGCTACTGCCCCCGCACCGCCCATCTTCTTAACCTGGGGTCCCTGGGGGGCTTCAGAGATCATGGACCCCTTGAGGTTGTACTGGAAATGCTGAATGTCTCTCTTTTTTTCCAGGAGAGAGGCTGCTCAGTATAGCTGTGATAGTGGTATAGGGGCTCTGGAGTTAGGCACTGGGGAATCAAGTCCCAGCTCCAGCATATGTTGTCGTATGACCTTGAGCAAGTTATGCAACCTTCTGCAGCAGCTTCATCTGTAATATGGTGAAAGTGACGATATTCACCTCATGCAATTGTTAAGAGCAATGCCACCCTTAGACCTGGGCAACAGGGGCCTCAGCCCTGGTCTCCTGAGTTTGGAGGGCCTCACTCTGGCCCTCCTCTGGCCCTATGCCTCCTCACTGGAAAAGTGTTTCCTGGGATAGAAGGGAGGGTAGTCTATACACCTCCTCTTCTAGACCATGCTCCGAACATCCGGGACCCTGGAATTCCCTGTTCACATGACCCGATTCCGAGCAGGCCTCTTCCCCGGGTCAATCCTCTCAGGAGCTGCCCATGCCAGATGTGCACCCCCAGGCCGGGGCAAAGGGCAGCTGTTTACAGAGGGTGGGAAGTGGATGGAACTTGACATGCAGATGGAGGGTTCCCAGGCATGCATGAGAGAGACCCTGTCCCAGCAAGACCAGGGAAGAGTGGACCAGGGAATGGCTTTTGGGCCTGGCCTTAAAATTAAGACTGAGGAAAATTCATCAAAGGTGGAGGATAATAGATGAGTTTTAACACTTTGTTATCTTGATTCATAACTTATATTTAGACATATATGTAATTATCATTTGTGCAGTTGCCCCAGGCCTCACAAACATCAGATGTGGACCTATGAAGACTGGATGAGATATTATCATACGTAAAAGTGCTAACAGAGTTCTAGGCATAGGGTCAGCCCACAGTACATTTTAGCTCTCATTATTCTCAAAGAGGTCTGTGGCCCTAAAAAGGCTAAGACTCTTCCTGTCTCCAAGTTTGCACGTTTACCTCCTCCTTCTCCAGGAGCTTCCAGACACTAGATCCACAGGGCCAGACATCCACACTGCCCACTTTATTTTTACAGCAGGGGTCAAGTTTCTCAGAGCCGGAGGCTGATTTGAGACAGGAGGTGAGTCAAAGGGAAGGAAAGTGACCCCTGCCCAGAGAAAGGGGAAGGGAGGGGACAGCATTCCCTGGATATCTTTAGACCCTGGGGACACAAAAACAGGCCAGCTTCCTCCGCACCCTCCACCTTCTAGGCTGCCTCGCTGCTCACCAATTCTTAGAGCCAGAAGGGTCCTTAGGAAACCCACACGCCTCCCAAATGAAGAAACAGGCCCAAAGAGGTAGAATGTGTGGCCCAAGGTCACAGAGAAAGTGATTCTTAAAGTCAGAATTAGAACTTCCCCCATTATTTGATTCCCTCCCTCCACACCCCCAGCTTTCCTCTAGAGAGCAGGAGGGCTCCACAGCTGGGCAGGAAAAGTGCTTGAAAGATGCATTAGCGGCTAGAGGAATTTCACATTTAGAGAGCACTTTCCTCAAAAATTCTCAAAACCCTAGTGCATCCATCAGATGGACGGCACTTTGGCCCTTTCTGCGCCTCCGGCTGCAAGTCCCTAGAGGACAGGATGGTGGTTTGGACACAGCCCCCTGCTGTGCCCAGCAGGCTGGCTTCGCGGTGGTGGGGTCCTGCACACTCAGGTCCTGGGCAGCCTGGCTCAGAAATACCTCGAAGAGCAAGTTTTCAGGGATACAGAGACGGACTGGACCCTGAGCCAAGGAGCTGCCAGGAAGCTGTTCTCAGGTGGGAGGAGATGGGCCTAGATTTAAGGGGAAAGGAGATTTTTCCAGGGGGGTGGGTGTGCGGGGGAGGGCTCAGGGTCTTTGAAGCAGTTAGTCCAGCAGTCCTCTCTGAGACCAGGCAAGCCTCTGGGTTCCTGCCCTCCGCCTCCACCTCAGGGCCAGGATGGGAGCTAGGAAGCAGCGCAGGTATGAGGTTCAGTGTGTGGTGGGGAAGTGACACGGGCAGAAATGGGGGCCGAGCTCCGGCTCCCAGCCTCCGGGAGATGCTTTTATCCAGGCAGGTACTCAACCCTGGGGGTGGTCCCACCTTCCACCTACACCAGGGCGGGTAGGTGGAAGATTCCATCTCTGTCAATTCTCAGAAAGCTAGCCAAGACCCCGGCAGGGGAGGAAGGGAGAGCTCCGGTGAGGCCTCCAGAGCTATTTTGGGAGGAGTTCCTTCTAAGTAATAAGAGCCTGGCAGGGAGCCTCCTCCCCCTCTGGCTCCCCTATTGCCCTTGCCCTTGCCTGCCTCTCCCCCTCCCGCATAAGCCCTCTTGGCTCCTGTCGGGGCATTGCAGGTAACGGAGCTGGACGGCAGCCACGCTGACCCGGCTCAGAGAGGCAGAGAAGAGGGAGCTCTGCAGGGATCCATCCCCCCGCAATGCCCCCACCTCCCAGCCCCTCTCCCTCTGACCTCAGATCACTCAGATCGACACCAGGAGCTTATAGCCCAGTTATCAACAGGGCCCCAACCTCAGGACAGTGGAACTGCAGGAGCAGGGATGCTCTGCATACAGTAACTTAAAGTTGAATGCTCCCAAATCCTTCTGCCTCTGGGGTTGGGGCTGGGTGGATGCTACCTGGCCAGGCATTTGGGTGTCTCCTTCTAATGCACCTAGGTCTGTTCCCTGCCCATCCCGACTCACCATTCCTGCCCTCCAGCTCAGCGCTCACTTGCCTCAGCCACAGTCTCAGCATCCACTGAAGTTTGGCAGGTGCTGAGGGGGTTAACAGGACAGCATGCACCAAACCAACCCGCAGGCACGTGGCTCAGCAGCCCAGCAAGGAACCAGTACTGGCCCCCTCGCCCGCTGCTCCCCAGCCCACCTCGAATCCGACCTGGAGCAGCGATGAACTCTTCCTGAGCTCTCCTCACCCATCTCCACTTTCTCTAAGGGCTCTGGGCGCACGCACCTCCTCCATCCCTCCCTTCCTCTTTTTCTGTTTTCTGCCAGGTTCTTTCCAAACATCCCTTCAGGCAAAGGGGGGTGGGGAGCCCCAGACAGATGAGCTCATTGGGAGGAGGAGGGCAGAGGGAGGAGGGAGCTAAAACATCCTGACCAGGGAGGTGCTCACTGGACAGTCCTAAGCTGGAGAGGGGCATGTGCCCCCTGGCAGGAGCAGGCGTCTGCTTCCCTCACTGCAGCTCAGAGATGGGGTGAGTCCTGGGCATCCCTTTATTCTGGGCCACTTTGGGGTAGGGCGTGAAGCCCCATGGCAGGGTCTCAGCCACCCTACCCAGCACCCCAGAGCTGTGTTTACCTCTGTGTTTCATGGATTACCATGCCCCACTGCTTGTCCATCATGGGAGGATGGGGGCTCAGGAGGGCTGGGGGTCGGAGGCATTGGGAAGGTTTGTCATTCATTGTAGGGGGACTGCCTAGTCAGCTGAATGGCTAGATGTCCTCCTGGAACCCTAGACCTGGTCCTGCCGCTGAACTGGGCGCTGGGACAGACTGACCAAACCAGAAGCATAAAAAGGTGCAGAGCGCCAGGCAGGGCTCCCCTAGTGTTCAGGTCCCATCCGCTATGAATATTTTAGTGTGAGAGCAGTGGATCTTGCAAAGTGAGAGGAGAGAGAGGATGTGGAGTAGAAGAGGAGATATGGCAGGGACAGAAGGTCAGGAGAGATGGCCGAGAGGAAGGGAAGAAGCATGGGAGCAAGGGAGAGTCTGCCTGGAATGAAGGGGAACCTGGGGAAGTTGGAGTGAGACACAGGCCGAGGAGGAGGGGTAGGGATGGAGACAACTGGTCAGCAGGTGAAGAAAAGGTTTTATAGGTTTTCAGAAACCAGGAGAGGAGAGGGTGGCCAGCGGGAGCCAGAGCTGTTTGCACAGAGCTGTGGGGTCAGGGGCCAGGCCAGGCAGGAGGTGGGATGTTAGAGACCCACTGGGAAGCCTTTGCCTCTGCTTCCAAACACTTTTGCCCATCTCTGGCTGTCCACGGTCATTTTGAGATTGGCTCCCAGTCACCCTTCCCCCACCCACTCCTAGGTCTCTGGGCTGCAAGAGGCCAGTCCACTGCCCTTTCCCAGTCACAGCCTGATGTGATTGATGGCTTTGGCATCGCTCCACCCTGGGTCTGAATTCTCTGCTATTTTCTGTGTCACCTTGAGTGTACCCATAACTTAGTATAACAGGTCTCCTCATCTGTAAAAGTGAGAAAAGAATGCATATTTGGGGAGTTGTCCTGACTACTGTCAGCTGATACACATAGAATATTGAGCTCAGGGCCAGGCACAGAGTAGCTACTCAGTAAATGGTGTTCATCCTGATTAGTCTAGCCAGCTGTCACTCACCCTGCTACCACCCCGGCCCCACCCTCCAAACACTTTGAGGCTGGATATGAGCCCGCCCATCCCACAGCCCTTCCCAAGAGCTCCTGTGGAGAGCCCACAGGGTGTGAGCCTGCTATGGGACAAGGATGGAAGGCTGAAGACTTTGACAAAGCTGGGAGGGTGAAGGGAGGAGAAGGCTGAAAAGATTGTCACCATTTTCTACAGTCTTGACTGAAGGACAGGGGAAGCTTTGCCCCAGCTGGAGGGTCAAAGATACAAGTTAGACTTGGCCTGATCTTTGGAAAGAAGTTCCTGAGGGTTCCTAACTCCAAATTTCCACCCTCTTCCGGCCTATTTCTCACTGTGAATAGGGGCTCGCCACCTACCCTCTCCCCACCACCATCGCTAAGTCGGGTAAAGATGCAGCCTGGGGTAGAGCGTGACTGAGTAACAAGGCAGAGGGACAGGAGTTTGCCCATTCATGTGTCCTGTTTATCTTCAGGCAGGCAAGCAAGAGTTAATCCTACTTCTGTCATTTGAATCCTAAAATGAGGGCTGCAGAGGGCCATTGTCAGTAAATTTAGACAGCATCTAAAAGTATGCCCTGACATATGAATCTTCTCGACAACACCCCCAAGCTATGCTTGAATACCTTCCGGGATGGGGACCTCATTACCTCAGAGAAACTCAACCCTCTGCACAGCACTGACTTCCATTGGATCAATATCTGCCTCTGTCCGCCAGCCCTAATGTTTCGCCCTGGGGCAGAATGGGTCAAGGCGAATCCCTCTCCTTGTGGCCACAGCCCCACCCGCTGTATTAGCCATCAGCTGTGACACACACTTCCCCTCCAGGAGGAACACATCCCCTTCTTTTGCCCATTTGCCCACAGGAGGGTCTCAGTCTGTTGAGGCAAACAGTTCTAGTCCTATGCCACCTGTTTACAGGGAATTTGTCGCAGTTGAGAAGCAGAGGCAGCTGCAGTTGGGATAAAAGTGACTTTGCCAAGGCTGTAAGGGACAGCCCCTCTCATGGACTCCAGAGTAGCCAAGCTGAGCACCCAGTGTCCACTTGGCCCCCTTCCCAGCGCCTCGTGGGCTCTCGAAGTCATTATTGCCAGAGAAAAGGAGAAGCTGCTTTACAAGCTCCCTACTCCCAACTCACCTACTCCCACCACCTCCCTCCCGCAGTCTTTCTCCCTTTTCTAGACAGAGGCCTCCTCAGCCCTGCAGAGGAGTGGGGTCCTAGGCTAATCTGTTTCAGGACCAAATTTATGGGCCATGTCACGATGCCAGGATATAGTTCTAAGATGGGCTTCCTTCCCCATGGCCCTCTGGAGCTCTCAAACACTGGGTGGCCGGAGCCTGTCCTAAAAGGTGGTTGGTACCCTGCACATCAGCATGGTAGCAGGCAGCCAGGAATGACTAGAACCTGGCAGCCTTCAGGGTCAATTTCACCATGGCCATCCGAGAAGAGAGCCCGCAGTGCCCTGCCAGCATGGACCTTCTGAGCCCCTGCAGTGCCGAAGGCGGAGGGCAGGAGACCTCAGTGGGGACCTGTGCTCCTGTGCACCCAGCTGCCCAACCCATATCCCACCAGGCACTGCCCCAGCTTCCTCTCCCCTGAAGTTTTTTAGCACAACACCTGCAACATGGGAGGGAGACAAGTGGCCTAAGATGGACCATATACAAACCAGCATGAGGAAAGGCACTCTACTGAGGTGTGGAATGGGACTTGGAATGGCGACTAAAACCAAGCTCTGTCATTAGCCTACTGTGTGACTTTGGGAGAATTACTTTCCCTCTCTGAACCTCAGCTTTCAAAACTGTGCCCTTACAAGAAGCATGGGGGCTTCTTTTTGTTCAACTCAAGCCCACTGGGAAGGGGCAGGCAGGAGCCTGGGCTGGTGTGGGCTGCTGTGCCGAGCTGTGCCGAGCGCTAGGCTCAGACTGGGTGTGGGCTGTGGGAAGAACAGGCAGCCTGGAGCCAGCTGGGAGATCCTGGATTGTCCTTGACTCATCTTGTGGCCTTAAGCAAATCACTTCCCCGACCTGGTCCTCAGTTTCCCCGTCAGGATAATCAGGAGACTTGGCCAAGTAGTCCCCGGGATCCCTCCCCTCTCTGATGTTGTAAAGATCTACTCTTCCCCCTCCCCCGCTCCTTTTGGGCCTCAAAACCTGTCCTGGGGACTCTGAGAGGCTCCGCATACAGACTACCATTCCCGGGCAGCCGGCCATGGGCAGGCCGATGGCTGTGCCTGAGCCCTGCAGGGGCTCCGGCGGGAAGCAAAGGAACGGTGGGAATGGAGAGGCACCAGCACCTCAGGTGGGGGACACGGGAAGCCGGTGAGCAATTCTGAGCTGCGGGGTGGGAGCTAGCCCTTCCCGCACACGGCAGCCCCCTCCTCAATCAGAACTACCTCACCAGGCCCCAAGCAGGCTGAGCCCCAAAACATCAGTTTAGGGGAGACACCTGAGCCAAACCCAGTCCTCCCAGAAGCCAGGCCCAGCTCCACAGTGTCCTCCAAGTGTTCTGGGGGAGAAGCCTTGGACTGAGTTAGATGCTGTGTCCACCCGGAAGGAACCCAGCACCTGAGTCCACATCCCCTGCCTCAGTTTCCTATCTGTTAAGTAGGGAAGCATCCTCTCTGACATCCCATCCTTGGAAGGACTCAGGGGCTCCAAGGGCAGACATCCTTTTAAACCAAGGTACCTTTGGTTCTGTCAAATACCAGCCACCTCTCTTTAACACTGCCACCTTCTATCTGGCTTCTTTCTCGGGTAGCAGCTGCCGGCATTAGGACTACGAATGTTAGGCTACTCCTAGAATAGTCTAAAATGCATCTGACCACTAAACCAGTGGCGAAGGTCTCTGGGTTACCAGGGAGCAGGCAGAAATGACAAAGGAACCATGAGAAAAGTAGAAACCAAGCACTTCAGCATTCCCTTGCATTCAGAAAGCTGAGGACTTTCTTATTGGGTGAGCCTCCTTGGCAAGGGTGTGTGGGTGTGTGTGTAAGAAAGAGAAAAGTGCAAAGAGATACAAAACCAGAAGGCAAGAGAGAAGAAGACTGGGTTGTCTGGGAGAGCAGAGCCCCTGGGCCAGGTGGTTGCCTTTGGCCTGAATTGAGGACCGATTCAGCAGCACGTAACTAGGATAGAGCAGTTCGCAGATGGGACATGAGCGACCTGATTCTTCCCTGCAGCCACCCTCATCCATGAAGTTGCATGAGGGCAGACTCTGCACCAGCTGTCAGCTATTCCTCTTGAGCCCAGAGCAGATGAAACAGATGTCTGCCTAGTCAGACACAGCTTAGAAACAGGGGGCAGGAAGGATGGCCCGTCCACCCATGGAAAGAATAGACAACGTCGGCATGACGGTTAGCCTTGGGGGCATAAAGTGTTGTCATCTTCCAGAAATAACCAAGAGCCCTCCAAGAAGTGGGTGTTTAGCCACCCTGTCCCCAGGGTGCTTTCAAGGTGGATGGAGTCCCCCAGGGTTCTGTGAAGGCAATGAGGGGAAAAGAGGAAACATCTAACAAGAGGGGAGCAGAATGATCTCATCATTGATGGGGACCCAGCAGTGTCAATGGCATCACCAGGAAAGGAACAACAGGACTCCCTGTGAAAATCCTGGCACCGCCTCAACTTGCCCCACTCTGCACCCCTGAAAAAAGTCACACTCAAGGGATGTTCAGGGGAGACCATCTGTTTATTGCAGCCAATAAATCCAAGCAACGAGACAAACTGCAACAGAAACTGTCTGCTCCCCAAAGCAGACACATCACAGCAGTTGGGTCACAGAGGACCATTTCAGTTTCTCTCTCCACCACCTCTTCCATTACCACATAGCACATAAATCCTAGAAAGTGCATAAGTAGTTGTGTTTTCCCCTCCAAGTGCACAAAGAGCAATAAGAACGTTCCATAATTTGCCTTTGGTGAATCAACTCAAAACACTGAGAAATGATTGTTGCCCCCTCAACGTAACTTCCGGGGTGGATGTAGTGAGATGTTTTATATTTGTATATATAATATATCTCTACCTATATATAGACTATGTACAAACGCATCAGCAAGCTTCAATAAAGGAAGACATCAGCAAGAGGCACAGCAAGAGACACAGGCTTTCTATCCTTAAGACGTATGTAGGAAGAAAAATTTCTCCATTCATCGCCCGTTCCAATTGCACCAAGCCATTCCTATGGCCTGGGACTGTCTTTTGGACCTGGCCAGCATTTTCAATTGTCCATCTGCTTAACCTGACCTTGCAAATACTTACCAGCCCAACCTCACCAAGGAGACTCACAGGGAGAAATACGGATCCAGCTTTTCCTTTTTATAAATTGGGAATAACTGTGATTAGTCCAGAGCTAGGGGGCAGATAGCTATTTCCAAAGCCAGTTCCAAGGCACCTCAAGGCATTTCAGTCCTGACAAAGTGTGCTTTGCTCCTACAAGCTAAATCCCATGGGTTGACGAGCCCATCTCTCTTCACGGGGGCCCTTAATTAGGAGAAAGGGACAGATACAGGGTTCCAAGAGAGCAGGAGAGGCAGAGGCAGTTGAGAAAACCAGCAGACTGAACCCAGCAGAGCGCAGTGATGGGAACATGCAGCCAGAAGTAGGGCTTGAGCCCCATGGTGCAGGGTGCTGTGGAAACATCTCACCAGTCTCCCACCTCTACGCACAGAAGCTCCATTTTGTTCCCAGCCTCATTGCCCTGGGGGAGGCAGCTCTATGAGGCGTCTGGAAGAGACTCTAAGAGGCTTGGGGAGAAAGTGCATATGAGGATGGGTACCTGAGACAAAGGTGGTTCCTGGCCCATCCCCATCTGCTTGGGCGCCTGAGGCCCCTGGACAGGCACTGCTCTCCCTAGGACCCTCTAGGGCAGGGCAGAGAAAGGAAGGAACCCAGAAGTCTTGGGCTTCTTAATAGAGAGTTAGGACTTCTTAGAATAAACCTAGGGAATCTTGCAAACAATTTCCCTGAATGTTATGAGTCCTGGAAAAGAAAAGTTCCCAGCATCCACACAGATCCTCACTCATCCTGGAAGAGGAGAGCACTTAAGAAGTTGCCAAAAAGTGAAATCTGCAAGCTGCAGACATGTTATTACAACCACCCTTGGTCTCAGCTGGAACGAGGGTGCCCACTACCCATCTCTCCCCTCTCAGCTGGTTGACTCCAAGGATGGGCAATGTCCACCTACCCCAGGCATCCTGGGGGCTTAGCCCACCCCCATTGGCAGTGTGTTGATTGGCAGTTAGGTACTGATGAGCTAGAATTTCCAGGTGAGCTGGATTCATCCCACCCAGGAGCTCTCAGGCTGGTTGCCCACCCTCCACTCTGTCTGGCCTCTCACCCTCTTCCTTATTGCATCTTCCCTCTTTCCTTCCTTTCCCCCCTTCCCAGGGCCCAGATTCTGGAATCTCTTCCTTTTTCTCCCACTCCAGCCCTGGAAGCAGTGGCTGCAGAGGTGGAATTAGATGCACCAAAAGAAAATTCATCTTGGTCCCCACAGTGCTGACCTAGCAGTTCCCAGCTCTGTTATGGCTTTGTGTACATCTCCAGTACCTGGCTCAGTGCCTGGCACATAGGAGATGCTCAATAAATGGATGTTGAATTGAAGTGAATTAAACTGAATCGCCCATATGCTATTACTCTCTCCCCAAAAAGGCCATCTGCTGGGCAGAGGCAGAGAGGGGTCCCAGAAGCTGTCAGAGTCCCATCTCTACCCGCTTTCCCCAGACTCCTGCCCTGAGCTCTGACCCCCTGAGCCCAGCCAGGGCCTGAGCTCTGAGAAAGGCTGGGAAGTGCTGCAGAGGGTCAGCCTGGGGTGGGCGTGGGGCATTCCAGCAGCTCTGCCCTCCCACTCCCATCACCCCATCCCTGCCTCAGTCACAGCCTGGAGGGGCTGGGCTCCAGGGAGGTGAGCAGGGCTGGAGGAGCTCACCTCCCTCCCCTCATCTCCTTCGTCTCTCTGTCTGCAGAGGCCCCTCCCCCTGGGCAAAGCGTGGCTCTATTCATCCAACCTGGAGACTGAGGAATCAGAGGGGAAGCAGGCCCCTCGGTTGTGAGTTTGAACCTCAGTCTCCCGGTCTGTAGTATGGGTGACTTGGCTAGCTGATCTCTGAGGATCTTCCAAGGCAGTTTCTCTCTGTCTCTCTCCCGCTCCTGAGGCTTGAGCAATTCCCTCTTCATGTGAGTAAAATGGCAGTGAAAGTTGGCTCCCCACAAATGCTACTTTCCGTCCCCCCAGAGAGAACTGTCGGGGCAGGGGAGGGTGTGACATGGCTCCAGATGTGACATGGCCACAGGGTCTCAGAGGCTACAGGGCTCCCCTCAGGCTTCCCTCAGGGCCAAAAGCCAGATGAAACCCTGCTGAGGGTAACGGGGGAAGTCTGAACAGAAGCCCCAGCGAGGCCCCCGCTCTGCACACCTACTCCTCTGACGTGGCTCCCACCCCCTCTCTCCTTATCTCCGCACCTCAGCTGCTCCTGGCCCAGGTGATGGTGGCCACCCTGGGGGAGGAGGCAGTCAACCTTGAACTCCATTTTACAACGGAGCCCGCAGCCCCTCGTCCCTCAGCTAACTTTGCAGTTGCCTCCTGTGAGTGGGTAACTGCGGTGAAAAATGACCAGCACCTGGAGAAACACGACTCTCCGCCCCCCACGGCCTAGCTCAGCAGCCCTTTGGTACTTTTCCTGCCAAAAATCCCAAGGGCTTAAGCGAGCCCACAGAAACCCAGAGGCTTCTGTGGTAGCAGCTATCGAAGGAGAAAGGTGAGAGCAGAGCTCCCTGGGCCAAGGCTTGTCTCCAGCTGCCTCCAGCTTCCTTCCCTTCAAGGCCCAGGAAACGCACGGTCATCCCTTCAACACACCCCCAAGTTATAGGAACCCATCACCACCCCCGTGACAAGGCTGCCCAGGGCTAGGGGCAGCTCTGGGAGCAGAGGCATGCCACACCCCAGGCCTTCTAGAGGCAGCCAGCAGAGCCCCGTCCCACCTGCAGGTCCCCTCTGAAGCGGCCACCAGACCAGTCCATGCACTGGGCAGACTGGACAGCTGGCCTCCTCCTGCTCCACTGCCCACCCTCCCCCTTCTCTCTCTGCGCCCCTCCCACAGGCCTCCTGCCTCTTCTCAGAGGCTGGCAGTTTTGAGCCCGCTTCTCCCTCCCCCCAGGGCCCACACATCCCAGATGCCAGGGCAGGTTTCTCGAATCAAAGAGAGGTGAGTCTCTCTTGGTGCAGGGTGGCGGATACGAAGGGAGGGGTTCAGGAGGCCCCAGGTCAGCCCTGGGATCCTGGTTCGAGAGAAGCACACCAAGAGAGGGCAGGCGGGGGCACACAGTGCGGGGCGGAGAGTGGGAGGGAGACAGGACGCAAGGGAGGGGCTGCAGGGCCGGCCGCCCGCCCGTTACTTGGTGCCATTGTCCGCGTTGCCCTCTCCATCCGTCTTGCCCTCCTCCTCCGTCTTCAGGTCATCCGTGCTCAGTTTCTGCTCTTTTTTCCTCCTCACACACTTTACTACCATCAGCACCAAGATGACCACAGCCAGAAAGCCCCCGACGGAGGCGCCCACGATCACGGCCACAGTGGAATCCCGCTCAGGGGGCTCTGGAGAAGGAGAGGAAACAGACCCGCTGAGCCCTAGGGCTGGAAAAGGGAGCCTCGTCCACTGGCCCCTGCTCCCTGCAGTAGGTGTGGGGTGGTCCTGACTTTACTCTCCTCCGTGGAAAGCACTCTAGTCAAAGCAAAAATCAACCCAGGCCATGGACCTCTAAGCGCCCCACCCACCCCATAATCCCAGGACACCTAAAAGCCTCAGGGGAGGGCAATATAATGCAGTATCCAAGAGGATGGACTTTGAGGTCAAATGGACCCAATTTGAGTCCTGATTGTACTATTTATTAATTGTGTGACCTTAGGTACCTTACGTAGCCTGTTTCCTCATCTGTAAAATGGGAATGATCATAGTACCTCCCTCATAGGGTTGTATGAGGATGAAGTGAGATATTGCATCTAGAGAGTTTAGCCCTAGCTATAACTGAGACATAGCAAGTGTCCAATAAATGAAAGCTGCTCTTGGGATTCTGAAGATCGTGATCATGCTGGACAGCATCATCAGGACTCCCTGAGACATAGTCCTCGAGGACGGGAAGGAGTAAAACAGATGCCTTCCACCCAGCACGTGCTGTTTCTCCCGCCCCTCAGGAGGGCACAGCCTCTCCCAAGGAGCCCCAGCTAGTCCTGCTGGAGAGTAGCTGGGTGGGAATGGGCAGGGCCCCCCAGCAGCCCCTCACCTTCCATGAGGACTTGCAGGTAGATCTTGCCGTGGCCGCGGTGGCGGTCGGGTGGGTTCATGATGTAGCAGTTGTAGGTGCCCTCATCCTCCAGCTGCACGTTTCTCAGCGTGACTGACACGTCATACTTGCTGGGGTTCCCTGAGAACTCCACGCGG
Organism: Globicephala melas; assembly: GCF_963455315.2. Classification (NCBI taxonomy): domain Eukaryota; kingdom Metazoa; phylum Chordata; class Mammalia; order Artiodactyla; family Delphinidae; genus Globicephala; species Globicephala melas. The sequence goes on from NC_083321.1 coordinate 93,718,884, forward strand.
TCTCGGAACCGCTCCAGCTTCAGGTTAATGATCTTCATGCGGAACTGGAGAAACTGGGGGGGGGGGGGCAGGAGGCGACAGGATAGGGGGCTGCATGAGCAAGGAGCTGCAAGGACAGCAGGATGCCCCTCCTCCTATGCACCCTTCTACCTGGAAGAGAGGCAGTCACCTCTAGGTCTCTGCCACCCTCCCAGGGCCACCCAGGCACGACAGCACACCTCTGCCAATGCCCTCAGGAGCAGATAGCCCACCAGGGTATGCTAGGGTCCTGGTACAGTGCAGGGGCAGGTGGTGGGAAAGGGGAGCTTCACGCTGTGGGGCTCCTGCCTCCCCCACCCCTGCTTCCATCTGAGAACTCACCATCTCCTCGGAGCAGTTACTACACTCCTGGTAAGTCCAGTTCAGGGAGAACTGTTTGTGGTTCACGGTGTAGCAGGAGTTGAAGGTGCAGGACAGGCGGGCATCAGAGCCATTGAGGACGTTGAGGGTGGTAGGTACTGTGACTTCCATGCTCCTCCCTGGTGGCACTGTGGACAAAGCCACAAGCTGGTGAGGATTCTGGCAGACAAGGCCAGGGAGGGGGCAAGCCTCTGCATCTGGTGGGGAGCGGAGCAGAGCTAGGACAGCTGGCGGGGTCCCTTATGGCTGAAATTAGGGGGTGGGGTGGAGTGGGGTGGGCAAAGCTCCTAAGCGGTAACTGATGTGGCCCTTGGGGTGGAGAGAGAGCACATCATCTGTCAAGCCAGGGACAGACAGATGGCCTCAAGCCTGCCCTCCATCTGGCTGTCCTGCCACAGGCCTGTCATGGCCACCTGATGGCTTGGACAAGGGGCTGCACGGTGCTGGCCTCGGTTCCCCCTCCTTCCCACCACTTTCAACCATCTCGGCTGAGCCAAAGCCCTTCCAGCGGAAGCTGCAGTGTCCCCTGGAGGCAGGCAGCCTTGAGGACAGATGCAGATACAGAAGGCCTCGCTCTCTATACCGCAGGGAAGAGTCAAGCCATATGCCCAGCCCAGCCCAGCCCAGCCCCCTTCTCTTCCTCAGGCTCCTGGCAGGGACAGCAGATGGGCAACGGGAAGGAAGAGATGCCCCAGAAGAATAGGCACAATTCGAAGGGATCAACTGATGGGTCTACAAGGACAGGAGCCCCTTTTGGAGATGCCAGGCCTGGACACACCGCAGCAAGGAGCTGATACAGGCTGCAGGGACAGCAGGGTGCAGGATCCTCTGGGGAACGCTGGACCTGGTCCAGGAGCCCTGGGCGCGTGGCCTGAGAAGGCCCATCCCACTCTGACATTCCAAGCAGGGCAGAGTCTAGGGTGAGGGGAGTGAGCCGAAGCCCTCCCAGCTGAAGCTGCAGTGCCCATCCCACCCCCCGCCCACAGAGGGGCAGAAAGCCTTGGGCACGAGATTTAAGGGGGTGCCCACCCTCAGGGTCATGCAAACACCTCCTTAAATTTTGCACCCTAGGCACTGCACTCACCTCACCCTAGCCCTGGGCTGAATTCCAAAATTCTCTGCCAGTATGGTCAAAACCTCATCCCAAAAGATGAATATTCTTCATAAAGGAGAAGCAGTAATGCTCAGTATCAATCATTCATTCACTCATTTACCAAATATTTATAAATCACCTCCGGTGCCCCAGGCACTCAGTCTAGGGCCCAGGGATTATTGCTATGATGGAGGCAGGCAGAGGTACTGTAACATGGAGCTTATATCCTAGGGAGGGGGACAGACATTAACAGGGAAAAGAAATAATGTAACTTTAGCTATTGATTCACAGGCAAGGGCTGTAAAAAATAAAGCAAGGTGCAGGGTGTGTTTGACATCGGGTGGTCAGGGAGAGCTGCTCCGAGCGCCGCCCTGTAGGTGGCCCCCCACTAAGGTGAAGGAGTGAAGCCATGTGAAATTTTGAAGGAATGCAAGGCAGCCGAACATCAAGAGGGAAGTTCCAGGGGTTGGAATGAGCATCACGTATCTGAAGCACAACCAGCAGAGTGATCAAGGGGGCAACTGGAGAGAGCTGAGGTCCCAGAGTTAGGCCAGGACCGGGACACTATTCTTCTGAGTGGGAGAAGAAGCCGCTAGGGGACGGCAGGGGGGCAGCTAGGAGGCACGGAGACCCCAGTAGATGTGGTTCAATCCCAGCTCTGCCTTCTATCGGCTGGGAGAACATGGGCAAGTTCCTCTATCTTCTGAGCCTCAGGCCCCTCCTCTGTAAAACGCAGCTGATGATACCTACCTCCTGGGGTTACGGTAATAATTAAATAAGATAAAATATGTAAAGCAAAGGGTAGGGGAATTCCCTGGCGGTCCAGTGGTTAGGACTCAGCACTTTCACTGCGGTGGCCCGGGGTTCAATCCCTGATGGGGGAACTAAGATCCCGCAAGCTTCAAGGCACCGCCAAAAAAAAAAAAATACAAAATAAAAATAAGGCAAAGGGTAGCCTAAATTCTCCTCAAGTTCTGCCCCCTAAGCAGGAAGGGCTTAGGCAGGGCCACGTTGGAGCCTGACCCCTCGGGGCAGCCCCTTGGAATTCCCCCGGATTGCACAGGGCTCGCGTTTTGCAGAAGATTTCGCTGTGCAAAGCTGCCGGGCCCCACCCCAGGAACAGCAGCACTGCAGCCTGGAAGCAGGGATAGCGAAGCCCTTCCACTCGGCTCATCCCTTCGGATGAGTGGCCAGGGCCAGCAGGCAGGACTTAAGAACAGGAGATGCTCTGAACTGCTGGCCAGGGAGGTCAGGACCCAGCCCTAGATGGAGGGACAGGCACACGGCTCCACCTGCAAGGCCAGGTGTGCTGAAGTGCTCATCAGGGAAATACGAACTGGAGAGGCTGAGCGGCAGCCCCAGGAGAACAAAGCCCAGTTCCCATCTCCTCGCTCTCACAGAGTTATGAAAGCACTGAGCACAGCGCCAGGCGAGGAGGAGGTGTGCTGAAAATGCCATCTCCGCCCCCGCTCTGCAGAGGCGGAGGTATCTTCAGGGAAGGAGCCCGGCAGGGCCTTGTCCTGAGTTTACCTCACATCCCAGGAACACCTTGCTTCTCTAGCACCTTCCCTGGGAAGGTTCCGCGACCTTCCCAGGGCACCTGAGCAAAAAGAGCCTCCAAGTGGCATTAGGAAGTAGGTCCCACACATCTGGCTGACCCATCCCTGCCTGTGTCCCGCCCCAGGCCACAACATCACTCCAGAGACAGAACTTGAACCCTACCAGGAGCTGCCTCCAACTTGAAGGAGCTAGCACTCTGCTGTGCGGGAGGGCAGAGCCCTGGGGAGTGAGGGGCCTTTTCTGGCCAGCAGGAGGGGGGCAGACTGAGAGGTGCAATGCGGCTCCTTCCCCGCATCCCTACGGCACAGCCTGCAGGAGGCACCAGGCGGACACGTGTGCCCTCTAGTGGTCAGAGAGGTCAACCGTCAAGTCCCAACTGCAGAGAGAGGAACAGGAGTCACCAAAGCAGGGGGAACCTCAGGAATTGTAGATCCAGCTCCATCATCTTACCAACGAGGAAACTGAGGCCTGAGAGAGACACACAGCAGGTAGGGACAAGCCGGGTCCCGAATCACGGTTCCTGACTCCCAGTACAGCGCCCACTTCCGCCTGAGGTCTCCCAGCGTCCCAGCTCAGGGCAAGGGCCTTCGGCCTTTCACCAATCCAGGCCCTCGTTAAAGATGAGGAAATCATCGTGCAGCGAGGACAGAGCTGTGAGCAAAATCCTGGGCTCCTGGTGAGCTCTGCTGCTTCGGGAAATTAGCCGAATCCACGGCTAGGGCCACAAAGGGACTTCATAGTAACAACAAGATGCTTACTGTGCGCCTGGCGCTGTTTACACACCCTACAGATATCACCTCATTTAATACAGCAACCCTATTATCACCCCCACTTTCCAAGTGGGGAAATGGAGCACAAAAAAGTTAAGTGAATAGCCCAAGTTCACAGCTGGTAAGTGACAAGCTAGATTGGAACGCAGGCTGCCAGGCTGCCAGCCTCTAGACAGCAGGTTGAGGGGTGGAGGCTGGGTGAGGGGGTGATTTTTGTACCAAGGGGTCCCAGGGCTCAGTCCTCCTGCTGTCTACATGGCAGGTCCAGCCCCCATGTCAGCCCCCAGGCAGTCAGGCTGGCCAGAGGGGAATGGTCTTCTTTAAAGGAACCTCCATACAAGGGGGGCTCACAATCTTCCTGGTTTTCCCATTTGGGACCATGTCTGGAGCCTGAGTCTCTGATCTCCAACTCACAGAAAGGAAATGATTCAACAAGGGTACCGTAAGGATGTGGCTTTTGAGCTCAGTTCCAAAACTTCACCAATGCCCAGGGCCCCTCACTCTCTCTAAGGTGTATCTGGGCACTTCAGGGCCCATGTCATATACTTTTCTAACTGGCCCGTCTTGCAGAGATCACAAAAATTTGCTCATCTCCTGTCAAACACTATTTCCTACACAGACTAGAAGTTAATTCTCTTCATGCCTCTTTCCAACCCTACAGCAACCTATGAGGTAGGTTAATTTTTTTCTTGGTTAAAAAAAAAAAAACAGAGTTTGTCTAAGCAGAGAAATTAGTCCCCACCCTTCTGGAGCACGCTGTGTCCCAGGGCAGCCCCTGCTACCCAGGTGACTGTGACACGCAGGCCAACTCCTGGGCTGCCTTACCATTCAGACCCACCACCTCAGGTCTCCCTCGCAGGCCAGGCCACCCCCATGCAGCCGGGAGAGCACCTGTCCTTGTCACCCCTCATCCCCAATTGCCATTGGCTCCCTGCTGCTTTCAGGATCTCGTCCAGGCTCCTGGGCTTCTGAGCCCTTTGCCATCTGGGACCATCCAGCATCCCAGCCTCATTTCCTGTCCTGCTCCCAACCCTTCACGCTTCCTCCACTCCAGTGACCCTGGAGTTCTTACTTTCCTGAAAACGCCACCTTCTTCCACTCCTCCATGGCTTTGCATGTGTTTTTGCTGCAGGTTGGAAAGCTCATTCACCCTGCTGCCCCTGAGCCCTCCTGCTTACCCCGCAGATCCCAGCTAACAAGGCATCGCCCCCATGGCAGCTTCTCCAGTGCCCGTGACCTCTCCCCAGACCGGGAGGTTTCTGTCACTTCCAGACCGGGAAGCAGAATGGCATAGTGGCCAAGACCAGCGCTCTAGCACTGTGGTCTGATCTTAGGCAAGATGGTTCACCTCCCAGCACCTCAGTTTCCTCATCCGTAAAATGGGAGACAACAATAGGTCCTACCTCCTGGGGCCGTTGTGAGGATTGAATACTAAAACATAAAGCTCACAGCGGTGCCTGGCTCATGGTCAGCCCCCACCAAAGGTTAGCTGCTAACAGCACATGGGATGCTGCATTACTATTTTTTGTTTATGTTCCCTAGTCCCTCGGGAGGCTCTGGGGAGCTGATTCTTATTTATCTTGGCATCCCGGGACCCGGAACAGCATGTGACACACAGTGGGCACTCGATAAAAGTCTGGAGAGGGAAGGGAAGGTGTTTTCCCCTGTGTGTCCGTGTGCAGTGGGGTTGAGTGAGGACCAGACTCCACTTTCTAAGCCTCGCCTAACATAACCCAGACTTTGGTAACCAGGCCAGTGACCGTGGAGCCAAGAGTTTTGAGACAAACTCTAAGGAAAACCAATCATTTGGATTGCTTCTAACTGAAAACTAGTCCCATGTACTTCTGTGGTATGTACAGCAGGTTGGCCAGCTGTCCCCTGTCCCTTTGTCAGCTCTGTAGTCATCCTCGCAAACCCAGGCCCTGTGTCAGTCCCCTCCCTTGTCACTTGGGACATCCCTCCATCTTGGGGACTGATGCTGCTACAACCACCAAGGTTCCATTGTCCACTTGAGCCCTCGGCCTCGGAGTACCAGGGCCTGTCTCATCACAGCACCAATCAAGTTCAAGTTCAAGGTCCCTACTCCTGCACCCTCCCCCCATCCAGGTTTGCAGAGGCTTTAGCCTCCTCCCACCACCGCCTCACAGCCCCCATGCCCTGACCTCTTCACCCTAGATTCCATCTTCCTCTAAGCCACACCCTGGTCCTGGTCCCCGAGCCCCCTTGCTTTCTTCACTTAGATAAGGCTCTCCCTCCTTCAGGAAGCTCTCCCTAACTCCCCAAACAGGTTGCCTGTCCTCCATCCTCATTTCCTTGCACACTGGTCACTCACCCAACTCCCCTCTTTTGCCTGTACTTAAGATTCTTTGATCCAAATTACTGTTACTATAGCAGCATCATTTCTTAAATATCGGGGGCAGTAGAATTCAGTGGTTAAGAATGGGGTGAAGCAAAAATAAATTCAAAATGGATTAAAGACCTAAATGTAAAGCCAGACACTATAAAACTCTTAGAGGAAAACATAGGCAGGACACTCTATGACATAAATCACAGCAAGATCCTTTTTGACCCACCTCCTAGAGAAATAGAAATAAAAACAAAAATAAACAAATGGGACCTAATGAAACTTAAAGCTTTTGCACAGCAAAGGAAACCATAAACAAGACAAAAAGACAACCCTCAGAATGGGAGAAAATACTTGCAAATGAAGCAACTGACGAAGGATTAATCTCCAAAATATACAAGCAGCTCATGCAGCTCAGTAACAAAAAACAAACAACCCAATCCAAAAATGGGCAGAAGACCTAAATAGACATTTCTCCAAAGAAGATATACAGATTGCCAACAAACACACGAAAGAATGCTCAACATCACTAATCATTAGAGAAATGTAAATCAAAACTACAATGAGGTATCACCTCACACAGGTCAAAATGGCCATCATCAAAAAATCTACAAACAATAAATGCTGGAGAGGGAGTGGAGAAAAGGGGACACTCTTGCACTGTTGGTGGGAATGTGAATTGGTTCAGCCACTATGGAGAACAGTATGGAGGTTCCTTAAAAAACTACAAATAGAACTACTATATGACCCAGCAATCCCACTACTGGGCATATACCCTGAGAAAACCATAATTCAAAAAGAGTCATGGACCACAATGTTCATTGCAGCTCTATTTACAATAGCCAGGACATGGAAGCAACCTTAGTGTCCATCGACAGATGAATGGATAAAGAAGATGTGGCACATATATACAATGGAATATTACTCAGCCATAAAAAGAAACGAAATTGAGTTATTTATAGTGAGGTGGATGGACCTAGAGTCTGTCATACAGAGTGAAGTAAGTCAGAGAGAGAAAATCAAATACCATATGCTAACACATATACATGGAATGTAAAAAAGAAAAAATGGTCATGAAGAACCTAGGGGCAGGACGGGAATAAAGACACAGACCTACTAGAGAATGGACTTGAGGATATGGGAAGGGGGAAGGGTAAGCTGGGACAAAGTGAGAGAGTGGCATGTACATATATGCACTACCAAACCGATAGCTAGTGGGAAGCAGCCGCATAGCACAGGGAGATCAACTCGTGCTCTGTGACCACCTAGAGGGGTGGGATAGGGAGGGTGGGAGGGAGACACAAGAGGGAGGGAATATGGGGATATATGTATATGTATAGCTGATTCACTTTGTTATACAGCAGAAACTAACACACCATTGTAAAGCAATTATACTCCAATAAAGATGTTAAAAAATACAAAAGAAAGGGGTGAAGTCAAACAAGGGGTTCAAATCTCAGCTCCCCTTAAACTACTGTGACCTTATTGGGCAAGTTACTTAACCTCTCTGTGCCTGTTTCCTCATCTGTAACGTGAGGATCATAATGTCTCTACCCCATGCGGTTACCAGTTGCCGCGAGGACTAAACAAGATACACAGCGCGTGGGCACGTGAAAAGAGTTCATAAAGCGTAGCTATTCTTAAGCACTTGCTATGTGCCAGACTCACAAAAAACCCAGGCAGTAGGTATTCTCCAGTTCACCCAGGAAAGAACTGAAGCTCAGAGGGGAGTAACTTGCTGATAGTATGAAGTAAATGACAAAGGTGGCTTTAAACCCAGATCGAGTCCAAGGCTCATGCTGTCTCTACTGCCTGAGCTTCCCTAACACTCCTGCTCTGTTGTTAATATGTTCAGTAACTCAGCAAAGCTCACAGGCCTTACCGTGCAGGCTGCCAGGGGCCCTGGGCTGTCTCTAGCACTCCAGCCCAATATCCAGCACAGCATGCCAGAGAAGGAGAGAAAAAGAGCGAGAGAAGGAGGGAGAGAGAAACTTTGTGATGGGGAATATTCCCACTGACAGCCGTTGGACTGGATCCTCAATTGCTATGCCAGCAATGAGTAAGTTTAAGAGCAAAAAGGAGACTACCTATAATGCAGGCTTGCAAGTGACCCCCTAGCCCACCTACCCACCAGGAAGTCCCTAAGTGGCCATGTATGAAATTAGCATTTGGATCTCTTGACAGTCGGCAAGGTGGGGCTGGACAGTTCAGAGATGTGATCCAAAGGGCCACAACCACACTCATGTGTTCCCTTTTTTTCTTTTTTTTTTTTTCTGATCCCTTCACCTGACCCCTCCTCCACTCCATCTGGCCCAAGCCAGAGAGCTTCTCCATCAGTGCCTGCTTCAGCAGTTCTCTTCCCAATGCAGAGATCGCTCCTCAAGCCTGCTTCCCACCTACGCCTCCACACACTGCAACAGATCGGTGGTACAGATTTCCAGGAAGCCAGACCCAGACTCAACTTTCTGCCCCTCTACTCCCCCCCGTACACTCTTTTCTGACAACCTAAATCCACCAGATTCCAAAGATCAAGGTTCACAGAAGAAGCCCCTTAAGGGAGCATTAAGTCCCAGGAGATTTGTAGCAGCTAAAAGAAAAAAATCCATGAAGAGGCTCTGCACATCAGCCTACCCTCGGCCCCCAGCCCCACATACGTCCATTTCAGGGAAATCCAAAGAAAAATCACCTCCCTTGACAATTGACACCTCCGAGGAACCCTCAGATCCCCTGACCCAACGTTTCTGCGACCAAGTCGTCCCAGCGTTATGCAGTCCCCAGCCACATCTCCCCCCATCCCCGCGCCTCCCTTCCCAAGGACAACGCCGAAGGGAGGCTCAAGCGATGTCTTCTTTCCTGCCCCCGGCCCCCATCCTCCTCCTGTTGCGGCTGCACTTCTGTACCCTCAGAAGCATGCAGATGTGCAGTCTAACTTACCCAAAGAGAAAAAGAGACTGAGCCCCGTGAGACTGAAGGCAGGGCGAGGTAGCCAGGCATCTTTGTGCATTTTCAGAGACTGAGATGTTAGTCGGGTGGGATAGGGAGAGGGTGATTTGAGGGGCCGAGGGCTACAGGGGAGGAATGGTTAGATGCTAAAAGAAAAATGCACAGATGTACTTCAAAGACACATACAACATTAAGGAAGCTTTATTTCCATCTCTCTAATATGGCCGGCTTGTATGTTGCTGCTAAAAAGAGAGAGGGAGTGTGGAAGGGAGAGAGAAAAAAGTGGATGGAGTAAATTTTGTGGTTGGTGGATTTCAAAAAGCAGGTGGGAGGGCATAAAAAAATCTGTCTGCAAAGAGCAAAGTTCCTCGGAAATTTTTACCCTCCAAAACCAGAACTAAAGCATGGCCTGCCTTTCTTCTCCACTTGGGTGATGGTTGGAGTTGGAAAGTTGTTTGAGGAACCCATTTATTTCAAAGCTGCTGTGAGGGGTGAATTCTTTTTGTCATTTAAAAACACCCAAAAAAGGAGATGCTAGTTTTTGTTTTGTTTGAAAAGGGTTCAGGGAAATGAGGTGGGAGACTTTCAGGAAGTAAGAACTTCCTCATTTTTCTAGCATTTCCACTGAAAACAGAACAGCAGGTTGGTGTAAAAATACCTGAGAGCTCTTACAGTCATTTGTAACATGAACTTTTGGGGAATCCTGATTCAATCAAATCAACAGTAAAAAGACATTGTTGAGATCATTGGGAAGAAAATAAATATGGACTGGGTGTTAGATTATATTAATGAATAATTCTTGATTTGGTGGGGGGGACGTTAAAAATTTTTTGTGGTTGGGACTTCCCTGGCCATCCAGTGGTTAAGACTCCGTGCTTCCACTGCAGGGGGCGCGAGTTCGATCCCTGGTCGGGGAACTATTATACCACACGCCCCATGGTATGGCCAAAAAAAAAAATTTGTGGTTATGTTCTTTAACATCTTTATCTATTATACACATTGGAGTGCTTATAGGTGAAATGATACGATGGTTGAAACTTGCTTTAAAATATTCCAAGAAAAAAAGTGGGGGGGAGGTAGGTGACACAAGACCAGATGTTGAAACTGGTTGTTTCAACAGATGTTGGAAAAGGGAGAAAACAATAGGCTAGTGTCACAAGTAGGAGAACTTGGGGTGGAGTACCCACGTGGCCCTAAGCAGATAAGGTGACCCCCACTCCTCTGGGGAGACATTTGAGGAGAACACAGGTTCTCATGTAGCCACTACAGGCACTTGCGATGGGCCACTGGTGCAGCAAGGAGGAGCCACCCACATCTTAGAGCATCAACTCTGTGCCAAGTCTTTAAAAGTTTGTACTTAATTGTAAGCCTGGAAGAGGTGATTTCTTCTCTTTTCTTTTTAAATTGCAATGAGGAAACAGAGGCCGACAGGGCCTAACCCACTCAAGTTACCTAGGATAGTTAAGGGCCGAGTCAGAGCCAGGACTCAAACTGAGGTCTGTGTGAAACGCTGGGTATGTCCAGTATTCCGCATCGCCTGTTGCCAAGGGGAGGAGACACGACACCTTCCCTTGGGGTGTTTAGAGACACAGAGAAGAGCAGACTGGACTAGATGAAGCAAGGGGCCCCTGCGTGCGCGTGTGTGTGTGTGTGTGTGTGTGTGTGTGTGTGTGTGTGTGTGTGTAAAAGAAGGTGCTAAGAGGCAGGGCATGGAGGAACCAAATGAGAGGCCAGAACAGTGCTTGGTTCAAAGCAGACACTCAATAAACAGGTGCTGCATAGCTGCACGGGGGCACCCTGAATGAATGAATGAATGAATGAATGAATTTGGAGAGGAGTGAGACATCATCCACATCATCGTGAAGGCAGTAAAATCTAGCTGAGGCCGCTGAGGCTGTCCTAGGCTGGGGAGGAGTGAAGTGGGCCAAATTTGGGTGGCAGTTGCTAGAGGCAGAAAGGCGGAGAGGAGGCCTCTGTGCTTCTCCACACCAGAGGTGGTTGTCCATGCCTGCATCTTGCACAGACTCTGTCGCCAAAGTTCCTCTGTCACTTCCCCAGAGTCTGCCTGCAGCTGGCTCATGCATTCACAGAGCTCACAGCCCAAGGGAAGGAAAATCAGAGAAGAAGAGATGGGGCAGCCTAGGGAGAAAAGTGTCTTCCGGTGGCCACAACCCTCAGGCCCCAGGCCTCCTCCGCTGTCAGCAGTGGCCTGGCTCACAGGCGTGCCCGGAGAGATAGATTGGCACCAGCCCGTGCCCTGGCTCCCGCACAGCCCCTCGGCCAGGTCTGCAGCACCATGTCAGCCCGAGAGTTTTCGTTTGACATAGCCGGCCTCCTCCTTTTTCTTAATGCAGCTGAGCGTGCCTGTGAGGCCCAGGGAAGCTGATTACTGGGCTCACTTGGTCTCACACTGGGTCCAGACGCTTCTGTTTTGGGGACATCTGAGACAAGAAGGGGATCCAGAAGTTCCTTTGCCTCAATCCAGAATTTGGCTAAGAGAAACCAAGTATATGACTTTATAGACTTTGTCCAACTCAGCCCTCCAGGACCAAGGGTCAGAAGGCTCCAGTTCAGGGGAGAGACACCCTGGCAGGGTGAGTCGGGAGGAGAGCTACCCCAGAACCTCCCCTCAATTCACGTGGGCCTCCAGATGCCCATTTGCTCCAAAAGAATACGCTTTCCCCAGGAGCCAATACAAGCCTGGGAAGCAGAAACTTGAAGAGGTATTTTGCAGAATGAAGACACCACTGTTGAAGAGTGGCCATTTGGGAAATGAAGCCCTATTTTCGGCATTTCTACCCAGTGCCATTCATCCATGAAGATTTTATTAGACAACACTCAATTACCTACCCTGCTGGGGAAGACTGCTACAAATAATCTAAAAGAAGGTAGCTTCCTTTTGCCTTTGGAATTCGTGGTTGAAGCTACAAAGAGGCTCCCTAGGTACCACTGCCTTACTGGCCCAGCATCCTCAGCATCACCTGGGTTCTCCTTCGAAATGTACACTCACAGGCCCCACCTCAGACCCAAAGAATCAGAATCTGCATTTTTAACAAGATCTTTAGGTGTTTCTTGAGCACAGTAAAGTTTGAGAAGTAACACCTTCAGCTAATACTAAAAGGTTCGCATCCCAGGAGCAAGGGGCAATGCAGGCCAGGTTTGTGGGGTTGGGGAGAAGGCACCGGCAAGCAGAAACAAACTTAGGGGTAAATGGGCAGAGCAACCGGCGGCCTGCTCAGGGATAACAATCTCACGCACCTCTCTCCTCTGCCCGGGCCCTTCCCAAGCCATTCCACACCAGGCGAGGTTTCTCTTACCCCCGCATAGGGCTTTACATCATGGTGTCTCTGCCTCTGCAGTTTCCTCTTCTAGGAATGCCCTTCCTCCCTTGTCTACTCAGCCAGCTCCTAGCCCTTCTTCAAAAATCTGCTACAAAGTAACCCCTTCTTTGTCGTACCTACATACCTCTCCTCTCTCTGCTGCTGTGACCCTGGGTCCATTCACTCATTTATCAATTCCCTCAGTCAACAAACTCAAATATCTATTTAATGTCCCCTATGTGCCAGACGCTAGGCTAGAAACCAGAGACCCAGAAACGAGTGATATACAGCTCATCCTTTGAGAGCTTACCTTCTAAATAGAGAGACAAATGTATCAATCCCCATCTACAGTACACCTGGGTTGCCCGAGTCAGGGAGTATTGTCATTTTTTGTTTATACATCTTACCTCCCCAACTAGACTGTAGCTTCTTAAAGACAGGGGTTGTGTCTTACTCTTTTTAGTTTGTGCTGGGCCACTACTGGTCCCTGAGCAGATGAAAATGAATGAATGAATGTCTATTTTACATCTGGGGAAACAGCAGAAACTCCATCAGCCTGACCTTTCACAGCCAAAGTGTGGTAGAACCAGGACTGGGAGCCAGGTCCAGCCACTCCACACCCTAGGAATTCCATTCAACAAGGGACTGTCCCACATGGGGTCAGGTGCTGCAAAGCTCACAGAAAAGACCTAAGCAGGATCTCTAAGAGTTTAAGATCTCTCACAGAAAAGAAAGCCTCACACCCATGAAACAATTAGAGAACATCAGAAGATAAAATCTGGTAAGTGTAGAGACATCTAGGAAGATGTGAGAAATAGGAGATCACCCAGGCGAGACTCAAGCAGGGCCTTGAAGGAATGTTGACTTGGGCAGGCAAGAAGGAAAAGGGAATTCCAGGCAGGGGAACACCAAGAGCAAAGGCTCAGAAGCACAAAAGACCAAGGTATATGGAGCAGAGGGTTCCTGTCACGGAAAGAAAAAAAAAAAAATGAGAGACGTGGATGGGTAGACAAGATGGTACCCAACCTCAGAAGGCCATGAACATATGATGTGGACTTCAGACAAGGGCTTTGAAAGTTCTGGGACAAGTAAATCATGATTGCTCTCACCACCTATGAAATAAGAAAGGGTTTAGCTTTCTGTGAAAACTCCAAGTTCCCTTATTTTTTGATAAAGAAGGGGTGTTTCGAAAGTTGGGCTTTATGGAAGTGGTAATGGATCGCCTGATCTCCCTTGAGGAAGACCAAACCACATTTGCAAACCAGCTGGCCAGGACAGAAGGTCAGGAGTCTTGAGAAACTTTGTTTATTCTTAGTAAGAAGATAACTGGTCTGTGTTGGGATAAAACTTGCAACCTAAGGTTCTTTGGGTCTAAGCAACTGAGCCAAATCAGTGGCAGCGTGACCCCTTACACACATACACACACACACACACACACACACACACAGAGCTAGCATTTTATAAAAAACAATTGCCAGTATAGACATGCAAGCATATGGGCTAGCCAGAAGGAGAAAGAGTGGGGTGGCAAAGAGAAACAAAAGACCAAAGGGCTGGCGGAAGGCTGCAGCCTTTAATAGGAGGCACATCTTCTGCAGGTCCGCAGTGGACAGACAGGCTGAACTGTTTTCAATTCCAATAGCCAAACTCTGACAGTGCCAGATTATCCATTATTCTTGGGTGGTCCCACCCCCTCTACCCTTATGCTGCTTTCTGTTGGCAAAAGCCTGCTTGCTTCTGGAAGCCTTTGAATATGGGAGCATCTGGTGTCCTAGAGACTTAAAATACTACAAATTTGAGTAACAAAACTGCTTGGATCTACCAGGAGATCCAGCTTGCTCCATCTCCAGCAGGTTTCATACCCTTCAGAATGTCACCCCTTGGAGCTATGCAAAGCCCTTCCCTGAGCTCAGGTTCCTAACTCTTTCTTTGAATGGGAAGAGGGACTTAGGTATTTAGGGTTGCAAGGGCTTCCTGCCCATAGAAATAAAAATTAATGGGAGATGGGGACTGAATCATCAGAAGACAAATCCACTGGGGGAAACACACTGGAAGAGGATGGAGGGCCCAGACCAGGCTCTAGCCCCTAACTGACCTCATTTAGTCCCCACAATGTATTTTATATCTGGGAAATAGCCTCAAAGAATTGACATAAACTTTGCAATACTGAAGAGAGAGTAAGAGGCAGAGGCAAGATATAAACCAGGCCTATTTGACATTGAAGCCACTCCCTACGCCATATGCCTTCATGGCCCTGGATTTAGTAGACAACCACCCCTAGGCGAAGGGCATGAGGGAGCAAGCAGGTCTTTTCCATGGTCCCTTGCAGGGCTATTTTGGTTTGGGGCAAAATTATATTTGACAGCTGTGGACTTGCACTCTCAACTTTGACTCCATGCCTGTGTATAAGAGGAAAATTTGTGGAGAGGTAGGCTTGTGGGAAAGAGGTGGGCTTCCTCTTCCTCCTCCTTAGAATGGAAGCCAAACCTTGGATGAATCAAATTCACATTTGAGGTGGGCAAGTCAAACTCTGGAGGGGCATGCCCACAGTTCCCGGGGGAAAGCACCCTCTGCAGGAAGGAACGTATGCAGAAGCTACCCAGCCCACCCTCCAGCTCTTATCCCAAGTATCCCCTTCCACCCAGAGCAACAGATGTACAGTCACCATCCATCCATCTCACTCGGTATCCTGAAGGTCATCATCCTATGAAAACAATAATTGAGGAAATGGAAAAGGGCCCCTTAGCCCAGGAGAGCATGTTACCTTATAGCCCAGAAATGAAACCACTTCCTTCCCATGAACTCTTAGTATATGAAAGACTCCTCCTCCCCCCACTCCTTATCATGTCAACACATGTCCCCTCTCTGGTATGTCTTGAACAGGCTATCGCCTTCAATTCACATACTGTAAATTATTGACATACTCCTTATTGAGAGCTGACAGGTGAGAAGGAGACATTTAATGACTCTTAGCCATGGATGAACAAAAAGAGGCTTCAGGCCTCCAAGTGGAGACCTGAGAGCCTTTGGTAAAAGAGAAAGATAATGATGAGTGTGTTATAGAGGGTTCTTGATACTTGCAGAATTAAGGAAACCCTTCAAAAATGTAGCTCCACTTACAGCTACGTGTAAAAGAATGAAATTAGAACACTCTCTAACACTATACACAAAAATAAACTCAAAATGGGTTAAAGACCTAGATGTAAGGCTAGACACTATAAAACTCTTAGAGGAAAACATAGGCAGAACACTCTATGACATAAATCACAGCAAGATCCTTTTTGACCCACCTCCTAGAGAAATGGAAATAAAAACAAACATCAACAAATGGGACCTAATGAAACTTAAAAGCTTTTGCACAGCAAAGGAAACCATAAACAAGATGAAAAGACAACCCTCAGAATGGGAGAAAATATTTGCAAATGAAGCAACTGACAAAGGATTAATCTCCAAAATTTACAAGCAGCTCATGCAGCTCAATATCAAAAAAACAAACAACCCAATCCAAAAATGGGCAGAAGACCTAAATAGACATTTCTCCAAAGAACATATACAGATTGCCAACAAACATGTGAAAGGATGCTGAACATCACTAATCATTAGAGAAATGCAAATAAAAACTACAATGAGGTAACACCTCACACCAGTCAGAATGGCCATCATCAAAAATTCTGCAAACAATAAATGCTGGAGAGAGTGTGAGAAAAGGGAACTCTCTTGCACTGTCGGTGGGAATGTAAGTTGATACAGCCACTAGGGAGAACAGTATGGAGGTTCCTTAAAAAACTAAAAATAGAACTACCATATGACCCAGCAATACCATTACTGGGCATATACCCTGAGAAAACCATAATTCAAAAAGAGTCATGTACCACAATGTTCATTGCAGCTCTATTCATAATAGCCAGGACATGGAAGCAACCTAAGTGTCCATCGACAGATGAATGGATAAAGAAGATGTGGCACATATATGCAATGGAATATTACTCAGCCATAACAAGAAACGAAATTGAGTTATTTGTAGTGAGGTGGATGGACCTAGAGTCTGTCATACAGAGTGAAGTAAGTCAGAAAGAGAAAAACAAATATCATATGCTAACACATATATATGGAATCTAAAAAAAAAAAAAATTGTCATGAAGAACCTAGGGGCAGGACGGGAATAAAGACACAGACCTACTAGAGAATGGACTTGAGGATACGGGAAGGGGGAAGGGTAAGCTGGGACAAAGTGAGAGAGTGGCATGTACATATATACACTACCAAATGTAAAACCAATAGCTAGTGGGAAGCAGCCGCATAGCACAGGGAGATCAGCTCGGTGCTTTGTGACCACCTAGAGGGGTGGGATAGGGAGGGGGGGAGGGAGGGAGACGCAAGAGGGAAGAGATATGGGGATATATGTATATGTATAACTGATTCACTTTGTTATAAAGCAGAAACTAACACACCACTGTAAAGCAATTATACTCCAATAAAGATGTTTTAAAAAATCTAAATTTAGAAAACACATTATAAAAAATAAATAAATAAACAAACTCAAAATGGATTTGAGACCTAAAGCTAAGGCCTGACACTATAAATCCCTTAGAGGAAAACACAGGCGGAACACCCTTTGACATAAATCGCAGCAAGGTCTTTTTTGACCCACCTCCTAGGGTAATGAAAATAACAAGAAAAATAAACAAATGGGACCTAATGAAACTTCAAAGCTTTTGCACAACAAAGGCAACTATAAACAAGACAAAAAGACAACCCTCAGAAAGGGAGAAAATATTTTCAAATGAATCAACGGACAAGGGATTAATCTCCAAAATATAACAGTTCATGCAGCTCAATATCAAAAAAACAAACAACCCAATCAAAAAATGGGCAGAAGACCTAAATAGACATTTCTCCAAAGAAGACATACAGATGGGCAACAAACACGTGAAAAGCTGCTCAACATCACTAATTATTAGAGAAATGCAAACCAAAACTACAATGAGGTATCACCTCACACCAGTCAGAATGGCCACCATCAAAAAATCTGCAAACAATAAATGCTGGAGAGGGTGTGGAGAAAAGGGAACCCTCTTGCACTGTTGGTGGGAATGTAAGTTGACACAGCTACTATGGAGAACAGTATGGAGGTTCCTTAAAACACTAAAAATAGAACTACCATATGACCCAGCAATCCCCCTCCTGGGTATATATCCGGAGAAAACCATAATTCAAAAAGATACGTGTACCCCAATATTCATTGCAGCACTATTTACCATAGCCAGGACATGGAAACAACCTAAATGTCCATCAACAGAGGAATGGATAAAGAAGATGTGGTACATATATACAATGGAATACTACTCAACCCTAAAATGGAACGAAACTGGGTCACTTGTAGAGACGTGTATGGACCTAGAGACTGTCATACAGGGTGAAGTAAGTCAGAAAGAGAAAAACAAATATTGTGTGTTAATGCATATATGTGGAGTCTAGAAAAATGGTAGAGATGAACTTATTTCCAAGCAGAAATAGAGCTGTAGATGTAGAGAATAAACGTATGGATACCAAGGCGGGAAACGAGGGTGGGATTGATCGGGAGAGTGGGACTGACATATATACACTACCATGTGTAAAATAGATAACTAATGAGAACAGAATGTATAGCACAGGGAGCTCTACTCGATGCTCTGTGGTGACCTAAATGAGAAGGAAATCCAAGAGGGGATATAGGTATACATGTGGCTTATTCACTTTGCTGTACAGCAGAAACTAACACAACATTGTAAAGCAACTATACTCCAATTTTAAAAAGTGCAGCTCACTTAAGATTGGATCAGAAATCAGAGACCCACAAAAGACCTGCTCTTTATCCAGGCCCTGAATGGCTAAGAGGGAAAAGTGGGATGCAGAGAATGAGGAAGGCCCTGTGGGAATAAAGACGAGGAGATCTGAGCTGGGCCCAGACTAGAAATAGGAGTTCAGAACCAAAGGATTTTAAAAACTAACCTCATTAAATCTTACAATAGTAACCCAAAGGTAAGGGAGCCTCACATTTCAGACCAAGAGTTAAATCACTGGCTGTCCACTTTGGCGACGCATGAGTGTCACTTTTGTAAAAGGTAAGTGCCCCAGCTCCACCCAAGAATTCCAAACCAGAGCACCTCTGGTGGAGCCCAGCAGAGAGCCACCAGCCACTCTGAAACCCAGCCAGGATCAAGAAGCACTGCGTTAAGTCAAAGAGCCGTATTCATACCCCACTTCCAACCCCATTCACCCCCTCAAAACCCCAGTGTGTAAGTCACAGCAGGGCTTTCCTCCAGTCACTTCAATTGTTTCAGGAGTTCCAGACCATAGATTCCTCACCAAGACTCCACTTGCCCCTGAGCCAGGGTAGAAACACAGGATGATTTCCACAAACTGCATTTATTTGGGGATAATTGGCCAAAGAAATCATTTGGGTTGGTTTTTATCTCGTGATTCTTCCCTGGAACCATTCACAAAGAGCACCGTCCAAGCAGAGGGTCTGACCTGATGGGATGCTTGCGGCCTCTGGGGCAGCTCAGTCAGGGTCCCCAGGGCCAGTGTCCCGCTCCAGAGGGACCAAGTCCATGCTCCCCCTAATCAGGGCCTGTTCCTCCAGAGCTGTCCTGTCTCTCTGCCAAGCTTCAAGCCCTCCATCTTCAGCCCTTTGCCCAAGCAATGAGGCCGGGGGAGGACTTGGAGGGCAGGGGGTCTGACATGGACTCAGGACACAAGGAAGAGAGAGTCTGTGCCACGGCCAAGGGCAAAGGGAACTCCCCCTTCTTTTCAAAAAGCTTGCTCTGTCCTTGGCATTCCCCCATCTGACTTTTTGTCAGATGGGCTAGTTGGTGCTGACCTCAGAGAAGGCCAAACTGGGTGCTGTGGGGAGAGAGAAACAAAGCACATTTGTAAGAAGCATTTCAATCATAATAGTTACCATTTATTGAGCTCTTTCCATCTGTCTGGCCCAATTCTGAATTTCACATGCACTGTCTCATTTGATCCTTACCACCCGAGAGATAGGTTTTATTATTCCCATTAAGGATTAAGAAACTGAAGTTCAGAGAAGCTAAGTTACCTGCCTAAGACTGAGCTAGCTTCTAAGTCAAGGTAAAGATTTGGACCCTGGTGTGTCCAACTCCAAAGCCTGTGATCTTAACCATTGTGCTATACAGCCTCAGAAAGGGGACACGGCGCGGTGCCCCCTTCATTTAAGTAAATTTAATGAAGAAGCAAAGGTTCTTTGTTGCCCTGCTCTCTTTCAGATAACACCTCCCTACCTGAGGTCTCAAACAAGTGGTACGCAGGCCAGAATTCACCCACGGGCTTGTTTAATTTGGTACATAGTGTTTTAAAATAACTTGACAACCCCTGAAGGGCTTTGAGTTTGTGGCCCTGTCCTCTCATCACACTCGCTTTAGTGAAACCGTTTCAAGGGGACAGGGCTGCCATTTTCTGCAAAGTTTAAATCGCAAGCACCTGGCAGTGAACATGGGGAAGCTGGCTTTGAAACTGGCTTTCCCTCCTCCATCATCTCTGCCCCACAGACTATCTGCAGACAGTACCACCCAGGTGGCTGACACACTCCGCAGCAGCCACTGTGCAGCTGTATCAGCAGGTCTCTAAGATGAGGTTCTGGCCGTCACTGTAGCACCACATGGCTATAACAGGAGAAGGACGGGGGGAGGGGAATGACTATATTCAACTTCAGAGGGGAACTTATGTTTCCCTTGGTGGAGCCAGGCCAGGGCTCTGATCTCACACTTCCCTGGCAGAACCTTTCTCTGCTGTAATTATCTGGAAGTCATGTGTCCTTAGTGCTGGTGTGACAGGAACAAACACAAGCCATCATCCTATAAACAGAGGAGGCCAGCCTCCCTGAACCCAGCAGAACACGGCTCCCTCCATGGCTGGGGTGCCTATCGTTAGTCTACAGATAGCATCATATCTCTCGCCAGCTCAGTCCTTTTGTCCTTACCCCTACTCACTACACAGCAAGGGTCTTTTTTAGGTGCTGGACTTCCCTGGACAGTTGAGCAAAGAGAAAGTAGGAATCAGACTCTGTATTATTACATGAAATTCAGCATGAAGCCTTGCCGGCAATTAGATGATGCCAAGGTATAATAAGTCACAGAATTTAAAAATCTAAGAGTTGGAAGGCATCTTTTGAAAGGAAGGAAAACCATCCCTTGTGACACGATGCCTGTGCAAGGATCTTACAGCCCCCTCGTTACTATGCTAAGATCAATCCTTTCCAGCCCTAGAGATGCTCGTAATACTCGAAACTGGGTACAAGGACAAGTTTGATATGACTTTTCTATCCAGCAGAGCTTCAGCTTCTCACCCTTTCCTACTACCTAGAAAAATCTCTGCCCTCAGCAGAGTGGCCTCCCCAGGGGACCTAGCAATGTGCATCCCCCATGAGTTTGCCGTATCCTTCCCAGCTCCTTTTCCTGCCTCCAGATGCCTGGCTTGGCTGGACCCAGAATATTCCTCACCATGGTCATGTAGGTGGCCTCTGACTTTCCACTTGATTCTTCATCAGTCACCTCTTGCATGGTTATTGAGGAGTAGATATGTTTCTAGAGGGGAGAAAATCATGTAAATATTCCTAAAACTCAACAAGTCTTACACGCCAGAGAAAAGGCTATCTACCACTCTTCAAGGGGACAGGGGTTCTCGAGGGTATAAACCACAAAAATCAGTAGGTCAGAGGGTTACTAAGAGCTAGAGAATTATCATAGGTCACGATAATCCACTCCTCAGACTTCCTGGAAATTAAGAAAATTAGCTCATCAGCAAAGAGCACTATCTTAAGAACCAAATTCTTTGGTTCAAAAGTCAAACATCTGGGACTTCACTGGCGGTCCAGTGGTTAAGACTGCACGCTCCTAATGCAGGGGGCACGGATTCGCTCCCTGGTCAGGGAACTAAGATCCCACGTGCTGCATGCCGTGGCCAAAAAAAAAAAAAAATCAAATATCTTTGTTTGGATGGGCATTGAGGTAGCAGCAGAAAATTCTTATCTTGCCAAATTATTTGTACTTTGTGATTATTTCCTCCTAATTAGAGTCATGGCAGGACGGCATTCATCAGCAGCTAACTGTCATCATCTCTTCCAGAGGGTTTATATGCCAGGAACAGCCCTCACTGAACTTCACATCTGTGAGGTCAGAGGTACTTTGTGATTCCCATTCCTGTCACTATTTGGAGAAGTGATATCATCCACTGGCAAAGTCTTGGACTTCTGGAGTCCCCTGCACTATGTTGTGAGAAAATCCTACTCTTGGGACACAAACAGTCCAAAAGATGGAAAGGTAAATATGATAAGAGGAGTTTTTCAAAGGAAAGAAAGAGAGAGAGAGAGAGGGAGGGAGGGAGGGAGGGAGGGAGGGAGGAAGGAAGGAAGGAAGGAAGGGGGGAAGAAAGGAGGGAGGGAGGGGGAAAAAAGGAAGGAGGAGGGAAGAAATGAAAGAACAAAAGGGGAAAAAAAGAGTTCAAGGAAACTAATCCATTTCTCAGTCCCTGGTAGCAATTATTTATCACAACTAATATGGTTGAAAAAGTTCTTGATCCTCTCTTTCTAAAGGTCCCCGAATATTTAATCTGAACAATTAACTCCTTCACTTAACTCTGGAATGGATCGTAATCATCCTTTATATTGATACCGTGCCTCATAGATTACAAAGCACTTGCCTATCATCATGTTATTTGAACCTTACAACGGGGCAAATATGTTTGTCCTTAAACTCATTTTACTGATGAGAAAACTGAGGCTCAGGGAGGTGGCAGAGCTGGGCTTGAACTGGGACTTTCCCAGGGCCCTCCAAGGATGTACTGGGCTGCTGGACTGGCCCTGTCCGCCCCACGCCACTCACTCTCCCAGGGACTCATTGCAGTGATGGAGATTTCCTGAGCCGCTGCTCTGTGCCAGGCACTGGATGCGCCGAGACATAACGATGAGTGAGACACAGTTCACACCACCTGGATCCTGGAGCAGCCTCCACCTTGCCCTCACTGAGCACAGCAGCAAAATGGCACAGTTCTTCTCTTACCTCTGGATTTGCCTTCTTTGTGTTCTCCAGGTTTTTGACCAAGGTCGTGGAAGTTACTGAACTGCAAAGGCATGAAAAGCATGTGGAATTACCCAACCAGCACCGTATATCCAAGGGTGACAACATGAGACCACACAGAGTTTTATGAAGAGAGAGACCCCAGGTTAGGAACTACTCCCAGACACCTACAGCCCATGCTACCCAGCTCCGCTTGAGATCTGAGAGATGCATCTCTTTCACCGAGAGCAGAAAGGCATCTGGAGATAGTTTAGGGTGAACGACAGCTTCAACCTCTCTATTGTCACACTGACAAGTTTTCTGCCCATAACAATTTTAAGTGAATTAATAGAGAGGGGCCATGGGATTCGATTTTAACATTTCCGAGGACTGGGGAGATGGAGCTGAGCCAGCAGGGAGCAGCAGAAGCTCAGCGAGACACCGGTTCAAAGGCTTCCGGCTTCTTTCTTCCAGGGAGGAGGCCAAGCAGAATTATCCCCTCAAACACCCAGGGCTGGGAGCTCCGGCCCCTTCCCTGCCCTTGGCCTTTGATCGCTCGACCATCTGCCTTCTGCATTTGCCACTAAATAGGCTTCCTTTTTTTCCTATTTTGGCCTAAGGTGGAGCGAAAAAAGAAAAATAACAACAACCAGGGTTAAAGCTAGAAAGGAATGTATATTATTTTGTCTCAGAGTAGAAATATTTTAATCGTATTTTCTGATTATAAAGTTGTATGCTCTGATTGTAAAATAACTCAAATAATACAGAAATGTAGACAGTCTGAAGTTGAAGCTCCAGTAAACCCCCTACCCTCCTAGGACCCACGTTTTCTTTTATCCCAAATAGCACTATTAATATTTTAGAATTATCCTTCCAAACCTCTCTCAATGCAAGCATAAGTATACTCACACAAAATATATTTAGTATATATGCTGCTGAAGAGAGAATTACATAATATGCTTTTTTATTAAAATGAGATCATACTATATATTGTATAATACTACTCCTCGGACATCTTTCTCCATCATTACATACAAAGCCATGCGGTATTTCATTGAATGGAATACCAATTCATTGAATCATTACCTTTCTGACAGGCACTGAGAATGATTTCAGTTTTTTTTTGTTTTTTTTTTACGATACGTGGGCCTCTCACTGTTGTGGCCTCTCCCGTTGCGGAGCACAGGCTCCCGTCCCGCAGGCTCAGCGGCCATGGCTCACGGGCCCAACCGCTTCGCGGCATGTGGGATCTTCCCGGACCGGGGCATGAACCCGTGTCCCCTGCATTGGCAGGTGGACTCTCAACCACTGTGCCACCAGGGAAGCCCTGATTTCAGTTTTTAATTATAATCTTTGCTACAGCAACCACGTTTATGCACAAGTCTCGGCACATCCGTCCGACTATTTCTTTAGAATAAACTAGTAGACAGACAGACATGGGAATGCTGCTCTTCATTTTGAGGGAAACTGAGGCCCAGAGCAGAGAAGTGAGTTGATAGGGAAAGCCAGGTTCTCTAACTCTCGGTTCAGTGCTGTCCACATGCCCAAAGCAAAGACCTTCAAGTTCAAAACCAAGTCAGAGAGCCCCTGGGGAGTCAAGTGCAAACCTAGCAGGCAGCACCAGTTTCTGGATAATACATGTCCCATGGAGAAAGGAGTCCCAAAAGTCAGCACTACTCAGTCTTAATGGGGGTTCTTGCCCATTGACACTATTTCAAAAAGAGAGGCAATTTGCCCTAGCAACATAGTTCATCCATAGTTGGATAAACGGAAGGATATGAGCCTGCCAACAGCCAGTGAAACACCAGTGCCCGTGCCCAGAGCATCGGTGTATTTCTGAGGTACTGGTAGAATTTCAAGCCTTTAAAAACACATTTCAACAATAAATAATTTAGGACCTGAGGCCATTCATTCAGAAGTAGCTTCTCATAATTAAAATGTGGTCCTTCAGATAAAACCACTGACAACCCTCAAAGTCTGAGCTTCTCTACGAAGTACATACATACTGTGGGCAATTCAAAAATCGTTTCGGGCATTGAATAGCACCATTACGGTTCTTGCATAAGATTTACACTCTTAATTGTGCTCTACTTGGACCAACATTTGTAAGTCTGTGTAATCTTTGTAAAATGAGGATGGTGTGGGAATGTGCAAGGCCTTTCAGGATAACAGTGAGCAAAGGGGGGGGTCACTATACGATGACGTCTAATGTGGTAACCACAGATGATTCTGGTTTAAAACACCCCCTTCTGTGAAAATGGCACACTTAGAGCCTTATCACTCTCTTCCACTTCAGGCTAGAGGCATCTCCAGCCCCCCAGCCCAAGAGATGGGAGCAGCCCTGTACCTCTTATTCCCATAGGTCCTCTTCACAATCAATATCAGAACCGGAAGCAGCAGGATAGTGGCGCAGACAACTCCCACAATGATCACCAGCTGATTACCGCCCAGGATCTCAGGTCTGAGGGTTACTGAGGTCACCAATGCTTGGGAAAGGAGAGAAGTAACGACAGGGCCTCAATAATCCAGAAAAGAGCTGGGAGCCTCACCAGTTCTAGACCAAGTAGCAACAGCCACGTCAGAAGTGGGAGGAGAAGGTCAGACTACACTCCGTGTTGAAACACTAGGACTCCAGCTGTCCCCATTAGATTGAGAACCAAAGTCCGCTGACACACACACACACCCACCCCCGCTTACCATTAAAATGTAGACTAAGGTCGGTGGGAAAAGAGAATATCACCTCACCTACAGTAGAGCTTTCTTTCACATTAATAATTCTATCTTAAAATGTGGTTTACCAAATGACAGAAATAACAGACATGTTAGAGCCTGCTCTACAACACTCAGCCCCATAGTCATGATACAAAGTAAAGCACTTCCACCCTTATGGCGCCCTTCACTCATTTCCTCAGTTCACTCTGAACATACACATCAAACACCTCCTGGGTGCCAGATATCACTAGGCACAGAAGATACAAAGACAAATAGTGCGTGGTCCCTGCCTTCAAGGAGAGAGACAATGTAAACAGAAAACCACAGACTGCTTATAGATGCTTTGAGAGCAGTCCATATAGAGTACAGAGCAGCACAGAGAAAAGGGTACCCAATTCTATGGGAGCAGAACCTGAGAACTTGTCAGCAAAAGTTTAAGAGTTTAAGTTGAGTCTTAAAGGAAACATCAAGGTTTTTTTGGCAAACAGTATGGGGAAGGATGGTAGGGACCTTATACCCAAGGTCTGGAGCTCTTAGGTGCTTTTTTTGTTTGTTTGTTTTGTTTTGTTTTGTGGTACGAGGGCCTCTCACTGTTGTGGGCTCTCCCGTTGCGGAGCAACAGGCTCCGGACGCGCAGGCTCAGCGGCCATGGCTCACGGGCACAGCCGCTCCGCGGCATGTGGGATCTTCCCGGACCGGGGCATGAACCCGTGTCCCCTGCATCGGCAGGCGGACTCTCAACCACTGCGCCACCAGGGAGGCCCTCTTAGGTGCTTTTAGGTGACAGGATGGTGCTTTTAGAAACTAGCAAGAGTTCCATGGGTCTGGTTCAAAGGTTGTGTTTGTCGGTGTGGTGGGGAATGAGGCTGGATAAGTAACAGGAGCTAAGTCATGCAGGACCTTGATTATCTCAATGAGGAGTTTGGATTTTTTTCCTTGGCGATGGAGAAGACATTAAGAGATTATAAGCAGTTGAGATTTGTTACTGAGAAAGATGGCACTCAGAGCTGCATGAAGAATGAGGGGTAGTGACTGAGAATGAAAGCAGAGACTTGTTAGAGGCCTACAGTCCAAGACGGGGATGAGACAGCCAGAATAAGGCGGTGGTGACAGATGGGAGAGGAGGCAGATCCAGTCAGTAGTAGACAGCCATAAAAAGGAACGAAACTGAATTATCTGTAATGAGGTGGATGGACCTAGAGTCTGTCATACAGAGTGAAGTAAGTCAGAAAGAGAAAAAGCAAATACGGGTTGCTAATGCACATATATGGAATCTAAAAAAAAAGGTATGATGAACCTAGCGGCAGGGCAGAAATAAAGACGCAGACGTAGGGAACAGATTTGAAGACACCGTGGAGGAAGGGGAAGCTGAGATGAAGTGAGAGAGTAGCATCAACATATATACACTACCAAATGTAAAATGCGTGGCTAGTGGGAAGCTGCTGCATAGCACAGGGAGATCAGCTCAGTGCTTTGTGACCACCTAGAGGGGTGGGATAGGGAGGGTGGGAGGGAGACGCAAGAGGGAGCGGATATGGGGACATGTGTATGCATATGACTGATTTGCTTTGTTGTGCAGCAGAAACTAACACAACATTGTAAAGCAGTTATACTCCAATAAAGATATATATTTTTTTAAAGTCAGTAGTAGAAATGACAGGACTTGTCAACTTGTTAGACTGGGGGTCATGGGAAAGGGAAGAATCAAGTACAACTCCCAGGCATCCAGTTGGATAACTGTGTAGATGGTGGTGACATTAACTGAGGTTGAAGAGATGGGCTGGGGAGAGGTGAGGGGGTAGGTTTGGATATGTTGTATTTGAGTATTTGTGGAATATTTGGGTGGAGCTCATATAATACATAGAGATAGATAGATAGATAGGCAGACAGATAAAGTTGTATCTAACATAGAATATATTGAATGTATGTAGAACATGGTGTTCAATACTACTGAGGTAGAGAAGGTCAAGGATGTGCCTTTAGAGTACCATTGGTGATCTATGCTAGAGCAGAGGTAGAAGCAGAAGACTGAATGCAGTGTGCTATCAATTAATGGGAGATGAGATAGGAGACACCATGTCCAGCCCTTGAGCAAGCTATCTGGCTGTGTAAAGAAAGAAATACATAATGTACTGTGGGGAAGGTTGCACAACTCGGAATATACAAAAAACCATCAAGTGTACACTTTAAATGGGTAAATTGTAAGGTATGTGGGTTGTATCTCAATAAAGCTGTTTCAAGAAAAATAAAGATATAGGATGAGAGCTAAAGGAGACAAGGACATAGGTAAGAGGAAGAGTGGAGTGTATGTTTGTGCTGAGTGGCAGAAGCCCTTGGAAAGTATGGGCTTAAAGAGCCATGCTGTGAGGATCCTGAGAAGGAAGAGAGAGCACCACCCGAGCACAGGGGCTCAGATAAGCCCTGGGTGGAAGGGAGCTCAGGATGGCAGGGCAGGGAGGACGATGGGAGTGGATGTAGGTCCGTTTGTGGGCGGGGAGGGCTCCAAAGTTGAATGAGCTCCCGTTAATGGCTTCTATTTTCTCTGTGAAGTGGAGCTAAGACTTCTGAGAGTGAAGAAAGCCATCTGTCTTCTTCCCTCTCCAGCTGGGATCCTTTGCTATTGGCAAGAAGGCGCCTCCATAGACTTAGGTCTCTGGCCAGAGGTACTGGGGTGTGTTGCACCCTCACCTCTATCCCTGCCCCCAACCAACCACAGCCCAGCCCTGGGTCCCTAGCAAAAGGCAAAGTCCACAGGCCACATCCTGACTGCTAACTGGGTTATGGTTTAACTTGAACTCCTCACTTATCAACCTCTATCAGTCAACACAATTTACTCTTTACTCTCCTACACACCAATGGCCTTAATACACAGTGTTTCGCCAGAATACAGAATCTTTGATCAGGAAACCCCTCTATTGTTGGTTCTGACCCCTTCCTGTTTTCTCTCTGTTCTTTGCTGTCTCTCACCAGCTCGGGACCATCTTCCTTTCCACTACAGAGCACAGAGCATCTCCCTTGAAGCCAAGTCAAAACAACTCCAATCCATCTCTGAGCTCCTGTACTTTTAACTTAGTATATTACACTAATGATGAGTGAGGTCCGGCAGAGGGGTGGTGTTCACTCAATATGAGCTTTTTTTTCCTTGACCTGCCAGCAGGGAAGAACTAGGGTGAGGCAAGTAAGGTGCATAGGGCACCAAATTTAAGGAGGTCTCACTCTCAAGGTCATGCAAGTACAGGGTACAAGTGCTTGATAAGTGCTGGGCTTATCAGGTTCAGGCAAGTACAGCACCTGGAAGTGATGCCTCCTTAAATTTTGCACCCTAGAAGCCTCTCCAGCCTCACCCTAGTCCTGGCCCTGCCTACCAGCTATGAGGCTCCTCCTCCCTCTCCAACCAAATGTTAGATACTTCGAGGCTCTTTCAGGATCACGTGCAGCACAGTGGTTTTCCTGACTGTCAGGTTCCCCAGGTGGATACTGCAGGTGTAGCTTCCTCCATCAGACTCCTTCACTCTGTGGAGCACAATGGAGCCATCGTTGTGGGAAGTGTCCCCCACCAGGTTTACACGGTTCTGGAAGCGGCCCCAGTTCTGGGGGTATCCCATGGCTGCCTTGAGTTTGGGGTAATAGCGCAACACAATCTCCTCCTAGAAGGGAAAGGCAAAACGTATGAGATTGAAGGGCTGGGGTAGAGGGGCGCCGGGAAGGTTGAGAGGGGGGGCTCTCAGGACTCACAGACTGTGTGTGGAAACAGTAAAGGTATTATCAGAAGGTATTAAGTAACACAAATCCATGGACACACGTGTCTGCGGGCACATAGTTGTGCAGGATGCCACCAAACCACAAACAACTGTTCCATCTCAAGAGAGGGATGAGGAAAGTGGGAATGAGGGACTTTCAGTTTTTTGCACTTCTCCAGTAAAAAAAGTAAAAGTACTCCTTTACTTTTTATGACATATCCAGTTGGATTTCCAATAGGCACCTGAAACATGTCTAAAACTGAACTCCAAAATTCTCCCCCAAACCAGTTCCTTCTTATCCATCCCATTTTGGTAAATGGCAACGTCTTCTTCCATAAGCTCTGGTTAAGAATCTTGCAGTCATCCTTAACTCCTCTATTTCTTGAACAACTCACATCTAATCCCACAACAAATCCTCTACCCTCGAAATACATCCCAAATCTAGCCACTTCTCACCTCTTCCACAGTCTGGTCCAAGCCACCATCTCTCACCTGGATTTCTACAAGAGCTTCTCAACTTGTATCCCTCTATACTCTCCACTACAGTCTATTCTCAGCAGATGAACCTTTAGAAATATAAGTTAAATCGTATCACTCCTCTGCTCAAAACCCTCTAAGAGCCCTCCATTTCTCCTAAAAGTACAAAGTCCTCCATGAGCTGCCCCACCCCCATCTCCTCTCTGATTTCATCTTCTACTGGCTTTTTCCTCACCTACTTGGGTCACTTCACTCCAACCACACCAGTCTCCTTGCTGCTCCTTGAGTACTGGCCTCAGGGCCTTTGCACTTGCTGCTTCCTTTGCCTGGAACACTCTTCTCCCCTAGACAGATGCATGGTTGCCTCCTTCACTTCCTTGAGACCTCTGCTCAAATGTTACCTTTTTGGTGAGGTCTCCCTGACCACCTACATAAAATAACAACCACAAAACCCTGCTTCCTTGTTCTCCATAGCTCTTACTATTACCTGACATATCATGTATTTATTTCTTCATTGTTTTACTATGTATATCCCTCCATCTTTTTTCTTAACATCTTTATTGGAGTATAATTGCTTTACAGTGGTATGTTAGTTTCTGCTTCATAACAAAGTGAATCATCTATACATATACATATATCCCCATATCTCCTCCCTCTTGTGTCTCCTTCCCACCCCTCTAGGTGGTCACAAAGCACCGAGCTGATCTCCCTGTGCTATGTGGCTGCTTCCCACTAGCTACCTATTTTACATTTGGTAGTGTATATATGTCCATGCCACTCTCTCACTTTGTCCCAGCTTACCCTTCCCCCTCCCCGTGTCCTCAAGTCCATTCTCTATGTCTGCGTCTTTATTCCTGTCCTGCCCCTAGGTTCTGTCCCTCCATCTTGATTGTAAGTCCCCCATCAGGGCAGGAGCTTTGAGTATTCACTGCATAGCAGATGCTTTAAAAACACTTGTTAAATAAATGTGTTGGAGTTTTTTATAAAGTTATATAAATATTATTATTTTTAAAAAGCTTTTAAGAAAAGGAAATGGGTATACAAACAGAAACATGAATGAAAAGACCTGGCTTGTCTCTTGTGATTCAAATTCACAACCCAAAACGTCAACTCTCATCCTATTTTCTGCAGTGTCTCAATTGGTGGATGACATATAAATGCATGACAAGTTCCCAGAGGTGAATCTGGAACTACATGTAATTCCCCAGACCCCACCATGATGCCACCATTTCTTTTTTTTTTTTTGAATTTTTGAATTTTATTTTATTTATTTTTTATACGACACGTTCTTATTAGTTATGTATTTTATACATATTAGTGTATACATGTCAATTCCAAACTCCCAGTTCATCCCACCCCACCCCCACCACCACTTTCCCCCTTGGTGTCCATACGTTTGTTCTCTACATCTGGATGCCACCATTTCTGACCCACTCAGCATATAGGAATCAAGTGAGTATAAATGACTTTTTGTAGGGATGACCTGGAATATGTCTTCATTTATAAAAGTTAAATCTTTTCTAAACTTTGTACCTTAACTTTTATTAACAATAAGTTACCTGAGATATCTCTTACAACACACCTTGACTCATCAGGATATCATCATGCCATAGTTGACATCTACTGGTCTAATGAACTAACTTGCTGTTTACTACTTCAGAGTTCCCATGAAGTACTCCTCAACCTGGCCCCCAGGACCTACTAATCCCAACATTCGAAGCATCCATGAAGATAAAGAAAATTCCCTCCATCACATAAATGGGGCAATGGGGCACAGAAGAAAACTCACAAAAATAACCCAAATAAGAATAAGAGGGCTTCCCTGGTGGTGCAGTGGTTAAGAATCCGCCTGTCATTGCAGGGGACACGGGTTTGAGCCCTGGTCCGAGGAGATCCCACATGCCGCGGAGCAACTAAGCCCGTGTGCCACAACTACTGAGCCCATGCGCCACAACTACTGAAGCCCGCACGCCACAGCTACTGAAGCCTGTGTGCCTAGAGCCCGTGCTCGGCAACAAGAGAAGCCACCTCGGTGAGAAGCCCGCACACCGCAACAAAGAGTAGCCCCCGCTCGCCGCAATTAGAGAAAGCCCACGCGCAGCAACGAAGACCCAGCGCAGCCAAAAATAAATAAATTAAATAAATAATTTTTTTAAAAAAAAGAATAAGAATGCAAAATGGTATAGACGATCTTATTTGCAAAGCAGAAATAGAGACACAGATGTAGAGAACAAACGCATGGATACCAAGGGGGAAGGGGGAATGGGATGAACTGGGAGATTGGGATTGACATATATACACTATTGATACTATGTATAAAATAGATAACTAATGAGAACCTACTGTATAGCACAGGAACTCTACTCGATGCTCTGTGGTGACCTAAATGGGAAGGAAATCCCAAAAAGAGGGGATATATGTATACATATAGCTGATTTACTTTGCTGTACAGTAGAAACTAACACAACATTGTAAAGCAACTATACTCCAATAAAAATTAATTAAAAATAAAAATCAAAAACATTTTTTTAATTTTAAAAAAAGAATACGAATGCAATTGTGCTTATGCCTAGCCCATTGCCTTCCTGGCTAGGCCACCAAAATCATCCCCCTTGCTATCCCATGGACTCTACGAAAAGGGGAAGGGAGAAGAGGAATTAAACTAAAATGCAGTGGCCAAGTCATGTACAAATGCTTTACATCAGCCGTCTCCTATATGCGTCCTGACAACCTGAAAAGCTGAGCAGCAGCAGCATCTACTTCTTCTTCTTCATCATCTTCATTAGAGTCATTTTTCCCAACCGGAAGCTGAAATTGCCCAGCCAAGTGGCTGAGCTGAGAGGCCCAGCTTTGCCAAGGTCCAAAGCCCAAGCCCTCACAACACAACCACATGGCACCTGGTGCCTGGATTCTTGATCTCCCCGCTCTGTCCTGACAGCATCGGCCAGGGGCTTCTTATACACAATGAGGGTTTCTCCTCCTTACCTTGGTGTGCTCTCCTGATGAGAACATCCAGTCTACCCTGGTCATGTATTTCTCTTCTGTGCTGTGGAAAACACATCCCATCTGAGTCGAATCACCCACATGAGCCATGAGCTCTGGGGATAAAATGATAAATCAAGTCAAACTCACGGTATAATCTATAGAAGCCAAAGAACTTCTAGAAGAGATAATATTTAGCCAAAGATCCTCAACAGTAAAATCAATGTCACCGCCAAACACTGCACACTTTCCCTCCACAGGTGATCCAGATTCTTCTGTGTGGTCAAAGTACTCAGAGGTTTCTCATTCAAATCCACACAATACCCCAAGGATAAGACAATACCCTCTAGCTACCAACATTGGGGTCCCACTGACTTCAGTAAACACTTTCTGGTTCTCTTAATTCCTTTCTCCTTCTCCTTTTCCAGAACCTCTCCCACAAGCCCCAACTCCACTTCAAGCTTGTGATAAAGAAAGTACAGAAAACCTTGAAGCCCCCCACTTTCTGTTCTCCAACTTAGATACCCACATCTGCTTAACATAAACAGGAAGTGGAAAGTTATATAACTCTCATTCTTATAAATAATCCACTGGCTCTCCTAGCTGAAAAACTGAATCACGGGTAACTCTCTTCAACTTCTTTTATTCTTCTACAAGTTGTCTTAGGACTTGCTTAGGACAATTCTGGCTAGAGTACAGGTCACAGGACTGCTTGCTAATTAGGCCAAGACAACAGACAGTTTTCCTCTTGGCTTTTCTTTCTGTTTTAATCCCTGCCCCCACTTCCCCATCTGCTCCCCCTTCCCCTGCTCCTGGCTTTCCAACAAATAGTCTCTTCCTCCTGCTTATTTGTATAAGCAGCTGACCCCATCATATGTTTACTGCTTTAGTCATTTCAACAAGTCCCTGAAAAAGAAAACAATTGGAAAGATGCTTCTGATTTTTCAATAGTGCTCTATACGAATCGACCACAAAGTCAATTAAGAAAAGAAAGGCAGGATGATATTTAAGGGAGACACAAGCCTAGGTCTTAACTGGACAGAGTTCCTTCAAGAGAGCATTAAGCGGAGCTCATAAAGGAACACAGTACATCAGCTAACCTTTTCATCCAAATTGTGTCCCTGGGAGAACGTTAACTTCCCACCCAGGAGGAAAGACGCACAATGGGAGGAAAGCAAAAGAAAATATTATGAACTCAAAACTCTATGGAGGGAATTATTTTGGAAGTAATAAAAATTCACTGCAAAGAATACCAATAGGGAAGGAAACACCCTCTAAATCTATGAGTATATTAAGAATTGAACCCTGTTTTTTAAATGCAATAATAAGAACTGAACATTCTGAGTTCCTTCAACACACCAGGCATGTGCTAGACACCTAGGATATCACCTAGTCATTACAATATTTTGAGATATGCACTATTACTCTCCCATTTCACAGAGGAAGAAAGTGAAAGAGCCCAGAGCTTCATGGCCAGTAAAAGGCAGAGCCAGCACTCAAACCCAGGCCTGAGTGAAAACAAAGCCCACGCTTTCTCACTCCCTTTACTGTTACCACCTCACTTAAGTGGAAGGATGGCTGATTCTAGAGCAAAAATATGGGAAGTTAATATTATTTTTATTTGTAAGAAAATTGTCTATACCACTGAAATTTTGTTTTCCAAATATTAGGAACTTTCTCTAAATTAGGATTTAAAGCACTGTTAGGTGTGATTCCAAAACATGGGCTTTTAATTATTTCATTAGATTGCCTCCCTTCTAGAATCATAGACCTTTATAAATTGAAAAGAGATTAGAATAGAATAAAAATAATAGAGTAATGAAGTTAGGGATCCAGAGGCCACCTAAAGTGCACATACTATACGACCTATCATGTGCATGAATCCCTTCAATAAGAATGTTTTCTCTCCTTGAACAACATATTTTCCAAAATGTTAAACCAAACTCAAAACATTGTTCAAGCAATTCATCTGATATGAAAACTTTAATTCAATTTTGAATCTTAAAAATGAAGATCATCTGACTGAAATTATATGCACAAGTTTGAATAAAAATTACTTTTTGTTCTCTTTATGCTTTTCATCAACTATTATACAATATATCTATACAGTATAAGTGTATAATCTGAGGACACACACATTCAGATGCCTTAAAATCCTTTCATAGAATAAAATGGAAGCAAATTCCTAAGAAAGAAAGAAAGGGAAAGAAAGAAAAAAGAAAATTGTTTATAGTGTTTAAAATAAGAACTACGAATAAAAGAGTTGAAGTAGTAGAAACACAGAAAAATTACAAACTGAAGGATAAACTTTGTGGAGGAAATCTAGATGAGTTTTCACATGGAAGGAGATGGCCACCAGGCAAATGGTCAGGAGTTAGAGCTATTCCCACGCCGGCTGGAAAGGAAAAGTAAATACAAATTGCTCCACTGGCTACTGGGAAATCTGACTACCCCTAAAATTGCTCTAGCCTGCTCCCATGGACTCAGTTCTTAAAACTGCCTCCTTTGGGCTCCTTCCTTCTGTGTCTCTTCTAAGCAGGAATAGGCACCCGTTTTGTAGGACATGCTTGTAGTCCTCAGGCCCAGCATCAGAGAACAAAGTAGAAAGGGGTAACTCAAAGATAATCCTTGGGGGACACAGACAGTTGGTTCATTTCTTCTTCCTGGAGAGCCATAGATTTAAAATCGAAAGAAAAATGCAATTGAAAAAAGTAGGAAAAATTAGGAGAGAGGCCAGAGGCCACCTTCTACAATTCCTTCTACCCTTCCATTTTTTAGAAGTCAGATTCAAGTGAGGGATGCTAATTTAAGAATTTCCTTCATTTGACAAATGTTTACTGAATGTTTACTCTATGCCAGGCATTGTGTCTAGGGCTGGTCATGGGACC
This sequence comes from Globicephala melas, assembly GCF_963455315.2. Classification (NCBI taxonomy): domain Eukaryota; kingdom Metazoa; phylum Chordata; class Mammalia; order Artiodactyla; family Delphinidae; genus Globicephala; species Globicephala melas. The sequence goes on from NC_083321.1 coordinate 93,754,170, forward strand.
AAGAACACAGATCCAGGTGAGCAGGGGAGACACAACTGAACAGGTGTGTTGAATATCACCAGAGACAGGGACAGGGTGCTCCAAAGGAGCTCATTGAAAGAATGGACCTAAACTAGCTGGCAGGGAGCGGGGTGTCCAGATTCTAGTTCACTCACTAAACAGCAAGCTCTCCTGAGGCCAAAGACTGTTCCTTCTACCTCACACTTTTAAAGAATGTATCTAATTCTGTGGTTTTCAAACTTTTTAAAGCAGCAGAATTCTTTCTTCAAACGAAATCTTATCTGGCAGCCCAATGAATATAACAGGAAAAAGGAAAAGGACTTTGGTTGTAGTGGAGGTGGAAGCCTGAGGTCCTGCCCAACTAGATCCTCTATCAATCCCCTGCCCTGTTCTCATGCTTTGTGTGGCCCACCAGGTTCCTTGGACCTTGAGTGTTCTATAGAACATGTTTTTTAAAACCAACAATCTACTGAAGCCATTTATAAATGGGAACATAAGGTCCTAGGAAGTTAGAGAGATCTGCTCATTTCTTTCATATACCCCAGAACACCTAACATCGTTACCTACAAAATATGGACACAACATCAACATGGATAACTGATGGGAAGCATCAGGGTATAGTGGGAAAAAAACATGGACTTTGTTGACAGAGGTACCAGGGTCCAAGTACTGGATATGCCATTTAATAAATATATGTCCTTAGGCAAGTCACTTAATCTCTCTAAGCCTCAGTTAACTCATCTGTAAAATGAAAAGAATACAGTTCTTCCTTCACAGCATTTTCATGAGGTTGAAACATGATAAAGTAATAATAAAATAATGATCATCATTATTTTTATTTTATTGAGGACTCACTCCGTGGTAAGTACATAGCACAATGGCTGTCACTTGCTCAACAAAATCAGTTCGCTTCCCTCACCGCACACCAAATCTCTTGCCCCTTCGCCCTTCTGAGTAAGCATTTATGTACCTTTGGGCTCCTCTGGTAGTACATGCAGGACCACTGCTTTTTTGAACACCAGGCTCTCCATTTTGAAGCGGATTTCACAGGTATAGTTTCCCTGGTCAGCCTCTTCCACATTTTGCAGCAGGAGAGAACCGTCATGGTGTAAGATGTCCCCCACCAAGCTCACACGATTCTGGAAACGCCCCACAGGCACACTGATGTTGGCATAATAGAAGAGCACGTAATCATCCTGGAGGGCAATACAACATCAGAGAAAATGTAAAGTCCATGGCACCAGACCCAGGAGTCTGGATTCAAAAGCCCCTGTTCTGTGGAGGCAGCATAGTCATCATCACCACTGTGATCAAAAAGTACTTGGGGGCTTCCCTGGTGGCGCAGTGGTTGAGGGTCCGCCTGCCGATGCAGGAGACACGGGTTCGTGCCCCGGTCCGGGAAGATCCCACATGCCGCGGAGCGGCTGGGCCCGTGAGCCATGGCCGCTGAGCATGCGCGTCCGGAGCCTGTGCTCCACAACGGGAGAGGCCACAACAGTGAGAGGCCCGCGTACCGCAAAAAAAAAAAAAAAAAATAGTACTTGGTACCCAATTCACCGTCAACAACATCATCATCATCATCATCACCATCATCGTGTGCCTGGCAATACACTAACTTGCACAAGGCTCTGCGGCTCATTTTACACAAAGACAATTGGAGAAACAGGGTCAACACATTTCCATTTCTTACAGTTTAAGGTAAAATGTAACACCCACTCTGAAGATCACTCTGGGGATTCAAACTCACAACTTTTGAAAAGCATCTCCCATCTTCACCCTGTGTTCTGCCATGGCCTCCGCATTCGATGGCATCCAAATGTAATCCCACAGACAGGCTGTTGTGAGAATCCCCAGCATGTTGGCTGTTACCGCTGTCCTTTCTGCCCTCCTCCAGGCAGCTTATCATAAGGCATGGGAAGGAGTCATCAACAGGGAATGGTTTACAGACTGGGAGGGGGAGCCACTTAGACCATGGGTATTTCCCTCTTATAACAATAAATACTAATAAAAATTTGAGTGACAGTAGCATGATAGGGATAACATGCTCTGAGCTACAAAAGCAATATTTCATTTGCAAACATTGGGACTTTATTGTCAATAATACATTACTTAGGACATATTTCGCAAATGATCCTGACATACAAGTATCTGCACAGAATCTCAGATGAGGCTTAATACACTCTGTTTCCTAATCCAAAGAGCTCCCATGAAAGGCCTTCACTCAGCCATGCTGAATCTGCTAATGCCAACACTTTAAGCAGCCGTGAAGGAGAAAGAGATGATTCCCCAGCACATAAATGGGTCAGTGGAGGCTGAAAGAATCTGCCCCCTCCCCAAAGAAAAGATTCCTGTGACACCATTCCTGTGCCTAGCCCATAACTCTTTTTGTCTAGACCAATGCGTTTTCACTCTTCTCACCCTCCCACCCACCTATGCTACTCTACAGATGGGAGAAATAGAGGAAAGGAACTAAAGAACTTTATGTGCATGTCTCCCATTAGCTTCTCAAGGTCCCGAAAAGTAAGCATTACCATTATTATAATCACTTACATCTTCACAGATGGGGAAGTTGAATGTCAGAGAGTTTGAGTCATTTACCCAGCTGATTACACAGCCAAGAGGCCAGGAGGAGGCTCCGTTCTGGCAAGCTCCAGAGCCCAAGCTCCTGCAACCCCGTCTCATGGCACTGGATGACCTGATTCTCCCTCTCCCCACATTCTGACACCATTGGCCAGGGACTTTTAATACACAGCAGTGTTTCCTCCTTCTTACCTTGAAGTGCTCTCCTGATGAGAACATCCAGTCTACCTTGGTCACAAGTTTCTCTTCTGTGCTCTGGAAAATACATCCCAACAGGGCTGAATCACCCACGTGGACTGTTAGCTCCACGGAGGAAACAATCAAGTCATTCAGGCCCAAGAAATAACCTACAGAAGTCGAAAAGGCAAGAGGAGGCATCATTCAGACAAATACACTCAGCAACAAAAACTAGTATTAATCTCCAAGTATATGCACCTTTCCACCCCAGATGACCCAACGTGGACAAAGTATTCAGAGGCCCTTCATTCCAACCAGCATGGCATTCCCAAGGGTAACAGAAATACTGTAGTTCCCCCCACGTAGCTCAAATCAGAGGAGTTCTACAATCTTCATGCTATATAGATGCTAACTGGTCCTGTGCTCCTAGCCAGTCCCTTCCCCTTTTCTAGAATTCATCCCTGCAATCTCCTTTCTAAAGAAAGAAGAGAGGGAATTCCCTGGTGGTCCAGTGGTGAGGACTCTGCGCTTTCACTGCCAAGGGAGCAGGTTCGATCCCTGGTTGGGGAACTAAGATCCTGCAAGCGGCGTGGCATGGCCAGAGAAACAAAACAAAAAGAAAACAAGAAGAAAAGAGAAGAGAAACCCTGAAGTCTCTCCTTTCAGGTCATGAATTTAGACATCCATAAACAGGAAATGGGATGTCTCTGGCTCCTAGTTTCAGTTAGGGAACTGAAAAGCCAGTTCACAGGTACTTTTGCTTCCCTCTGCCTTTCTCCTTCTTTAGTTCCTTTACAAAAGCTTATCTCTGAATTTGCTGGCTGATTCTGGCTGTAGTGCAGGTCCTTGTAATTAGGCCAGGACAGAGCACAGCTCCTCCCTTGAATTTCCTTTGTTTGCCTTCTCCCCACCTCCCTCCTCCAGCTCTGCCCTCAGCCCTGGCTTTCCAGTCTCTAGGGTTAGCCCATGCGGTACCCCTCCACTATCTGTCCATTGCTCAAGTAATTTCTCTTTTCCCTTAAAGAAAAAACCATTTCTAAAGAGAAAACCATTACATGGATATTTCTGTTTCCACAGGACATGCTCTATGCAAAGAGATAACCATAGCAAGAAAGACACATTTAGATGCTGGCCAGTTCCTATCAAAGAAGAGCCAAGTGAACGAATTTTGGAGTAAACAGAAAATGTGCCAACCTCTCCATCCAAGCTGCTGCCCCGGGAGAAGAGTGTTAACTTCCTGCCCACAGCAGGCAACACGCAGTGGGGAGGATGTGAAAGAAAACATGAACTCTCCACTCTCTGGAGGGAATTATTTTTTGAAAGAAATCAAAAGTACCTGCAAAAGCGACCTGGAATTTTCCTGTAAGGAAGAACTGAGCAACTTTAAGTGTGGTTAAAGGTATAAGAAGCTTATTTAATGTAATATGAAGAGCACTGTCTGTAGAATTAAATGAGTTTGCTAGAAAGCAAGAGCAACAACCAAAGCAAAGAGAAACTTATACCTGATAGGTAACCTTTGTACAGAAATGGCTGAAGAAATTGAGACTTTCTACAGAGGAGGAAAACCTCTCCAAGAAGTACAATACCCCCTGATGTCACCAGGCCACTCCACACGGGGTTGGATTGTTAAGTCTCTGGATGGAAGGGCAAAAACTTGCAGGCTGCTTCACCCAGGAAATGTCTAAATAGCCTCTGAGATTTTTATAACCCTGATTCCATGGGGAAAAAAATTCTCTAATACATACCAGTTTCATGTGTGTGTGTATGTCTGACTGCATGTTTGTGCACATGCTATGTTGCCTGGAATTAGAGCAAAGACAATTCTTTTGTGCACTTTGCTGAGTCAGTGTTTAGGTCACCATGCAAAGTTTAAGAAACTAATAATAAAGAGAAAAATAGAATAGATAAACAACAAGGTCCTACTGCATATTACAGGGAACTATAGTCAATATCCTGTGATAAACCATAATGGAATATAAAAAAGAATGTATGTATATGTATAACTGAATCTCTTTGCTGTACAGCAGAAATTAACACAACATTGTAAATCAACCATACTTCAACCATACTTTAAAAAGACAAAAAAATAGGGACTTCCCTGATGGCACAGTGGTTAAGACTCCATGCTCCCAATGCAGGGGGCCCGGGTTCAATCCCTGGTCAGGGAACTAGATCCCACATGCATGCCACAACTAAGAGTTCACATGCCACAACTAAGGAGCCCACCTGCCACAACTAAGACCCAAAGCAACCAAATAATTTTTTTAAGTTCTTTAAAAAAGAGAAAAAAATAAAAAGCTATGAGAGCAAAGCATCTCATTAATTTATTCTTCCAACAGAGCTATATCCATGGGATAAAGAGAAGACAAGGGGACAAAAGGATGAAAAAGTTAGAAAGAGATGGGATTAGCAAGAAGAAGCAGCCCTGAGCACCGTAGGAACAGGAGACTCCAGAGCAGGCTTTTTAAAAGTGGAGCTTAAGGAGAAACCTGAAGGATAAGGAAGGCTTAGGCATGCTTGCTAGGGTGAGGTGGGGAGAGAAGGTTCCAGGCAAAAGAAACCATCCAAAATTGGGAAAGAGCTCAGCGCATTTGAGGAACTGCAAGAAGACTAGTGTAGCTAAAGCACGAAAACAATTACAGGGATTCTGGGACTCCCTTTGGTAATTTCATTTCCTGATCTGAGACTAGCTGTGGTTTTAAAGATAACAATTTAAAGTGCAGGAATACCAGCGAGAAACTTTCTTTGTATCCCATAGGAAGGTCCTAAAACACCGAGTCAGGACCCAAAGGCATTCTGTTTCTAATAGCAGCAGAGGAATATTCAGCTTTCCAAGGAAGAGTCTCCTACCTGGCTTCTAAAACAGCTGTTGAAGCAAAACGGCTGTTTCAACAAAACTGTGAAGTTCCAGGTTGGGGTTTCCATTTTCAACAAAGCAAGGGGAAATGAAAATATATAAAACTGGCTTCTGAACACGCATGAGACTTACAAGAAATCAAATACCCTCCTTGGTCCCTTGGCTTCTACTTACTGAGTAACACCGGCACCAGGATGCGTTTCGGTGGGTAAAACATGCTGCTCTCAATTTTTCAACCTTAAAAGAAAAAAAAAGTCAGAAAATAGTGTCAAGAGAAGTTCATTAATTTAACACATCAATGGAGAGTTCTGTGAGTCAGCCTCTGTCTGAGGCACTGGGCTGCAGCACGTAGCAAGGAAGACAAGGTCCCGGCTGATAGCAGCTTGCACGTGGAGGGGAGATGGAGAGGAAAAAAGCAGCAAATGAATGAATAAGAAACAGTGGATGCTGGTAACTGCTATGATGAAACAAAACAGAGTGGTATTTGGAGAGTCACTTGCGGGCTGCCTCAGACTGGCTATAAGGGAAGATTAGATGAAAGTTGCTTTTAAAGAGAAAAAAAGCAAACAATTCCACGATAGCCTTGAGGTGACAACCCTAGACAATCTACAACCTGAGAGTTTCACATAAACAAAAGATTACAGGATACTCAGCCTGAAATTTTTACCTATCTCTCCAACTAAATTAAAATGACTACCTTTAAATATATAAAGAATGTTCTGGACATGTAAGAAAAGAGATACGCAAATACGAGGAAATTTTTTAAACTCAGTTATGACACAAAGAAGCCACATGAAAGGTCCACAGTGAGATTTTTTTTAATATTTTTTTAGGCAGGATAACATGGATAGAATGCGAATTGGGTTGTGCATGGGCAAAAGTACTTTTAAAACGTCTATATTATCTCTGTGGTATTAATTTCAATGCATCCACCAGCTCCTGGGAAAGAATTCACTGTCTGCACAATGCCCTGCAATTTTCTTAACAAAACAGAAGAACCCTAACTCCCAGGAGTTACAATTCAACAAGCCTTGGGTTCCTACCTACTACTGTGGCTGGTCTCCGTCATGATCCCTGCACCTCTAACATTTTGGAGTAATTCCACCTCAGAATATGCTAGGAGGAAAGGTCTTCTTTGTGTATTAACATCATAGTACCCTACCCAGCTCTGCTGGAAGTCCAGCACGTGTGGTGGCCATTTTAATGTATAAAAAATGATTACCTAAGAGATTTTGTTTTTTAATAATTTGTCTGTTTGATGTTTGCCGTTTTGTCTGTCTGTTTTTCTTTCTTTCTGGCTGCATTGGGTATTCGTTGCTGTGCACGGGCTTTCTCTAGTCGTGGCGAGCGGGGGCTACTCTTCGTTGCAGTGCGCGGGCTTCTTATTGCGGTGGCTTCTCTTGTTGCGGAGCATGGGCTCTAGGTGTGCAGACTTCAGTAGTTGTGGTGCACAGGCTCAGTAGTTGTGGTTTGCAGGTTCTACAGTACAGTAAGAGATTTCTTACCTGTATTCTAATCAACAAAGTCCTCCATCTGAAAAATCAGGGTCAAACTGTTTAAGGTGGCCCTACCTAGGTCTCACTTATGCAGAAAGTCCATTGACCTTGCTGAACCTCAGTTTCCTCACCTATAACATGGGGATAACGACACAAGGATCAAATGTGATAATGCAGATAACAGTGCTTTGAAAAACAGAGAGCATTACCACATGAGATCCTATTTTTATAGCCTAAAAGTCAGATAGGAAACAGAGTTTGTAGCCTTAGAGGAGATTTTGGGTTCTGAGAATCTACCTTTACAAGAACAGCAAATGATGAATCAGAATGAACTGGAAGCTTCTTAAGTTTCAGTTCTTGAATTCCACTACAATGTAGATAACAATTACACTGACTCAGATTACCAAAAGTCACATTAAATTTCCCCAAATATGAGTACTTCTAATGAAAATACAAGCTCTCAGGATAGCCACAGCTTTATTCCTGCTGCATGACACATGCCTTACCCTATGCATACATGCGTGAGCATGATAAAGGGCTTCCTTTATATCATAACTTTAATTCATCATATCTCAGATATCTAAGATCCCTGTCGTGTTCTGGATGAATTCTTCTCCAGGGAGTTGGTTGTGCTCCCTTCACTGCCCAGCAAACAGCTCTCATATATTCCCCAAAGCAGTGCGCCATTTGCACGGAGGAGTAATCATTGATTACAGTGTAGAGTTATCTATACTCTCAGGGGCAGGACCATATGCGTCTCATTTATGAGTGTCCCACGCCCATGTTACAGTATCGGTGAAGTGCCTGGCATATACTGGACAAGTGCTGACAGCTGCCAATACAACCATCAAACTGAAATCAACTTAGACATCGTGCAAATGCACCACTCTATTCTAAGTGGAAACCGGCGACCCCAAAAAGACTCTGAATCTAGTCACCAACCTCAAGACACACAGAGCTACACCCAAACCATTTTCAAACAAATTCTAAGAAGTGTGCAAAAATCTGATAAATAGAAGATACCCATTTTCAGTCTTAAGTACTCAAGTGCACCACTAGAACTCTGTGTGAATGAATAGAGAAGCAATGATTTAACATAAAAAGCATTAAGTTTTTAAAAAATTATCTTCCCAGATCAGACATTCCATTAAGTAATTCTTTGATATTTGGGAAACCACTCAGTCTCCCCAGGCCTCATTTTTAACATTAAAGGGTCAGACTTTTTCCCCCTAGTTAATATAGCACCACACTAGAAATCAGTAGTGGATACTCAATAAACTAGAGAAGGTTATATGCCAGGCACTGTCTGAGCGCTCTGCACATTAACCAATTTAATTCTCACAACCCCCTATGAGGTTTTACAAATGAGGAAACTGAGGCACGGATTGGTGAAGTGACTTGCCTAATAACACAGAGCAAGTGGCAGGCCAGGATTCAAACCCGGGCATTCTGGATCAGAGCCTGTCTCTTTACTAGCCTGTACTGCTCTTCCATGTGTGTGAAAGTAATCAATGTTTTACAGCAAAGCTTCCCTGAACTTCATTTACCAAAACAAGATTAATCTGCTCCCCCTGACTGAATGCTCTTCCCATCCCCTTCCCCTAGTTAACTCCTGTTCATCTTTCATATCTCAAACTAAATGTCATTTCCTCAGGAAAACCTCTCCTGAACCACCCTTCCGAGGGCAGACCCTAGCCACATGTTTTAATAGTACCATTTCTCTTTCCTTTAGGGCATTTGTCACAACTTCTAATTATCTATTTACTTATATGCTTGTTTGATTAAAGTCTTGCTCTCCACCCTCACCCCCACGAGGCCAAGAGCTGTGGCTATGGGCCAGTGCATCTCCAACACCAGCGCAGAGTAAGACCCAGAGTGGGAGTCCAGGGACCACTCATCAGATGAACTAATAACACCTAACCAGGCCAAGAACACTAGTCAAATTTGAAGATTCCTAGTTAGTTGGCAAATATTCAGAAATTCCTATCATATAATACAGATAGATAGATATTACACACACACACATATATAGTTCAGAATTTTATCATTCAGATATGTAATTCAGTATGTATATATATTAATCTCAGTCTCTAAAAATCTAACCAAAGCATTCAGATGCACCTTCAGCACCTTGATAGACTCCAATTGAATCCTCAACTCAGCCTGCTTCCTTTCCCGGATACTGACTTATCTCTTCACCAGCATGTTCTTGAGATAATTCTGCATAGTAAATTATCTCACATGTTGGCCAAATGTTTGGACCTGAGCTTATGGCTCTTTCAAAATATAACTCTTGGCAAATACTTTCTATCACTCCTGGGGAGTTGTAAGTATCAGGACCCCCTTTTCCCCAGTGTAGGGGAATTGTTGTCCTTGGCACAATTATAACAGAAGAAAAGATCTTCAGAAAAGAGACTCATGACAATGAGACTACAACACAGGATGTGGAAATGACCCCCAAATATTACGATATTACAAGACAAAATAAGGGAGAGGCATTCTCTCTCTCAGTCAAAGCATTTGCCCCTAGTGAGGACAAGCAACCACTGAGCACACAGACAACCTCACTGCCCTCCCTCACTCAGGCAGCTGCTCTACCTGCAAGGCTAAGTCCCCTCAATTTACACATCACTGTGTACCTCCAGGATTTTGGATGTTTTTAGGTATACGAGTCCACATAACCACTCTGAGGCATGAACATCTTAAAATGCATCCTTGTTTTTCCTTCCAAGACCATTTAGTACAGACTGGTAGGTTACATGGCTTCTTATAATACAGTCTCAGTTACATCGGTCAACCCTGTACTTGAAGGGGACCTTGAGAGTCATTACTCCTGCTCTCTCCTTTAGAATGGGTTCTATCTAAACCATCCTACTTCATCTTTCCTGAGATCAGGGCTATGCAGAGGGTGTGGCAAGTATAGACAACAGCCTAGCTCTCTAGGGAGGTTTAACTTCCTGACTTCTTAAGGTTAAATATTGGCCTGTCTAGGACTGGGAGAAGAGAAACAGTGCAGGAAGAGTTCTGCCATGAGTCCAAGGACAGCTAGTCACAGCTCTACCCGAAGCCACAAGCAACTTAAAAGCTAAAGCCCTGAAGAAGGAGTAGGAACCATTTAAAGATGCGTAGAGCAGGTGATAAACTAAGATGCGATATGAGAAAACGTGTAAGAAGGAGGAAGCAACACAGTTGAGTTTGAGAGTCTTCTGCTGACTAAGGACAAATCTGATGTGAGTTCATTTTGAGATTTGAATGAGGATCGTAGTGTAAGGTGGTTGCTGAAGTCAAGCTGTGTTAAACTGCCTGACTGCCCTGCTTCATTGTTTGTAACTAGAGCCGTGTGGCTGACAGAGTCTTTGTGCTCTGATCTGGTGTCAGGCCTGTGCCTCTGAGGTGGGAGAGCTGAGTTCAGGACACTGGTCCACCAGAGACCTCCCGGCTCCACATAATATCAAACGGCAAAAGCTCTCCCAGAGATCTCCATCTCAACTCTAAGACCCAGCTCCACTCAATGACCAGCAAGCTATAGTGCTGGACATCCTATGCCAAACAAATAGCAAGACAGGAACACAACCCCACCCATTATCAGAGAGGCTGCCTAAAATCATAATAAGGTCACAGACACCCCAAAAGACACCACAGGATGCAGTCTTGCCCACCAGAAAGACAAGATCCTGTGTCATCCAGCAGAACACAGGCACCAGTCCCCTCCACCAGGAGGCCTACACAACCCACTGAACCAAGCTTACCCACTGGGGGAAGACAACAAAAACAACGGGAACTAAGAACCTGCAGCCTGGGAAAAGGAGACCCCAAACACAGTAAGCTAAGCAAAATGAGAAGACAGAGGAACACACAGCAGATGAAGGAGCAAGGTAAAAACCCACCAGACCAAACAAATGAAGAGGAAATAGGCAGTGTACCTGGAAAAGAATTCAGAGTAATGATAGTAAAGATGATCCAAAATCTTGGAAACAGAATGGAGAAAATACAAGAAACAGTTAACAAGGACCTAGAAGAACTAAAGAGCAAACAAACAATGATGAACAACACAATAAATGAAATTAAAAATTCTCTAGAAGGAATCAACAGCAGAATAACTGAGGCAGAAGAATGGATAAGTGACCTGGAAGGTAAAATAGTGGAAATAACTACCACAGAGCAGAATAAAGAAAAAAGAATGATAAGAATTGAGGACAGTTTCAGAGACCTCTGGGACAACATTAAATGCACCAAAATTCAAACTACAGGAGTTCCAGAAGAAGAAGAGAAAAAGAAAGGGACTGAGAAAATATTTGAAGACATTATAGTTGAAAACCTCCCTAATATGGGAAAGGAAATAGTCAATCAAGTCCAGGAAGTGCAGAGTCCCATACAGGATAAATCCAAGGAGAAACATGCCAAGACACATATTAATCAAACTATCAAAAATTAAATACAAAGAAAAAGTATTAAAAGCAGCAAGGGAAAAGCAAATAACAAACAGGGGAATCCCCATAAGGTTAACAGCTGATCTTTCAGCAGAAACCCTGCAAGCCAGAAGGGAGTAGCAGGACATATTTAAAGTGATAAAAGAGAAAAACCTACATCCAAGATTACTCTACTCAGCAAGGATCTCATTCAGATTCGATGGAGAAATTAAAATCTTTACAGACAAGCAAAAGCTAAGAGAATTCAGCACCACCAAACCAGCTCTACAACAAATGCTAAAGGAACTACTCTAGGCAGGAAACACAAGATAAGGAAAAGACCTACAATAACAAACCCCAAACAATTAAGAAAATGATATCGAAAATTACCTTCAATGTAAATGGATTAAATGCTCCAACCAAAAGACTGGCTGAATGGATACAAAAACAAGACCTGTATATATGCTGTCTACAAGAGACCCAGTTCAGACCTAGGGACACATACAGACTGAAAGTGAGGGGATGGAAAAAGATATTCCATGCAAATGGAAATCAAAAGAAAGATGGAGTAGCAAATTTCATATCAGACAAAATAGTCTTTACAAGGGACAAAGAAGGACACTACATAATGATCAAGGGATCAATCCAAGAAGAAAATATAACAATTGTAAATATTTATGCACCCAACATAGGAGCACCTCAATACTTAAGGCAAATGCTGACAGCCATAAAAGGGGAAACTGACAGTAACACAATCATAGGAGGGGACTTTAACACCTCACTTTCACCAATGGACAGATCATCCAAAATGAAAATAAATAAGGAAACACAAGCTTTAAATGATACATTAAACAAGATGGACTTAATTGATATTTAAAGGACATTCCATCCAAAAATAACAGAATACACCTTCTTCTCAGGTGCTCATGGAACATTCTCCAGGATAGATCATATCTTGGGTCACAAATCAAGCCTTGATAAATTTAAGAAAATTGAAATTGTATCAAGTATCTTTTCTGACCACAATGCTATGAGACTAAACATCAATTACAGGAAAAAAATCTGTAAAAAATACAAAACATATGGAGGCTAAACAATACACTAGTAAATAACCAAGAGATCACTGAAGAAATCAAAGGGGAAATCAAAAAATACCTAGAAACAAATGACAATGAAAACACGATGACCCAAAACCTTTGGGATGCAGCAAAAGTAGTTCTAAGAGGGAAGTTTATAGCAATACAATCCTACCTCAAGAAACAACAAACACCTCAAATAGACAACCTAACCTTACACCTAAAGCAATTAGAGAAAGAAGAACAAAAAAACCCAAAGTTAGCAAAGGAAAGAAATCATAAGATCAAATCAGAAATAAATGAAAAAGAAATGAAGGAAAGAATAGCTATGATCAATAAAACTAAAAGCTGGTTCTTTGAGAAGATAAACAAAATTGATAAACCACTAGCCAGACTCATCAAGAAAAAAAGGAAGAAGACTCAAATCAGTAGAATTAGAAATGAAAAAGGAGAAGTAAAAACGGACACTGCAGAAATACAAAGGATCATGAGAGATTACTACAAGCAGCTATATGCCAATAAAATGGACAACCTGGAAGAAATGGACAAATTCTTAGACAGGCACAACCTTCCGAGACTGAACCAGGAAGAAATAGAAAATATAAACAGACCAATCATAAGCCCTGAAATTGAGGCTGTGAATAAAAACCTTCCAAAAAACAAAAGTTCAGGACCAGATGGCTTCACAGGCAAATTCTATCAAACATTTAGAGAAGAGCTAACACCTATCCTTCTCAAACTCTTCCAAAATATAACAGAGGGAGGAACACTCCCAAACTCATTCTACCAGGTCACCATCACCCTGATACCAAAGCCAGACAAAGATGTCACAAAGAAAGAAAACTACAGGCCAATATCACTGATGAACATAGATGCAAAAATCCTCAACAAAATACTAGCAAACAGAATCCAACAGCACATTAAAAGGATCATACACCATGATCAAGTGAGGTTTATCCCAGGAATACAAGGATTCTTCAATATACACAAATCAATCAATGTGATAAGCCATATTAACAAATTGAAGGAGAAAAACCATATGATCATCTCAATAGATGCAGAAAAAGCTTTTGACAAAATTCAACACCATTTATGATAAAAACCCTCCAGGAAGTAGGCATAGAGGGAACTTACCTCAACATAATAAAGGCCATATATGACAAACCCACAGCCAACATCGTTCTCAATGGTGAACAACTGAAACCATTTCCTCTAAGATCAGGAACAAGACAAGGATGTCCACTCTCACCACTATTATTCAACATAGTTTTGGAAGTTTTAGCCACAGCAATCAGAGAAGAAAAAGAAATAAAAGGAATCCAAATCAGAAAAGAAGAAGTAAACCTGCCACTGTTCACAGATGACATGACACTATACATAGAGAATCCTAAAGGTGCTACCAGAAAACTACTAGAGCTAATCAATGAATTTGGTAAAGTAGCAGGATACAAAATTAATGCACAGAAATCTCTTGCATCCCTATAAACTAATGACGAAAAATCTGAAAGATAAATTAAGGAAACACTCCCATTTACCACTACAACAAAAAGAATAAAATACCTAGGAATAAACCTACCTAAGGAGATAAAAGACCTATATGCAGAAAACTCTAAGACACTGATGAAAGAAATTAAAGATGATACATACAGATGGAGAGATATACCACTTTCTTGGATTGGAAGAATCAACATTGTGAAAATGACTGTACTGCCCAAAGCAATCTACAGATTCAATGCAATCCCTATCAAACTACCACTGGCTTTTTTCACAGAACTAAAACAAAAAATTTCACAATTTGTATGGAAACACAAAAGACCCCAAATAGCCAAAGCAATCTTGAGAAAGAAAAACGGAGCTGGAGGAATCAGGCTTCTGGACTTCAGACTATGATACAAAGCTACAGTAATCAAGACAGTATGGTACTGGCACAAAAACAGAAAGATAGATCAATGGAACAGGATAGAAAGCCCAGAGATAAACCCATGCACATATAATCACCTTATTTTTGATAAAGGAGGCAAAAATATACAATGGAGAAAAGACAGCCTCTTCAATAAGTGGTGCTGGGAAAACTGGACAGCTACATGTAAATGAATGAAATTAGAACACTCCTTAACACCATACACAAAAATAAACTCAAAATGGATTAAAGTCCTAAGTGTAGGGCCAGAGGCTATGAAACTCTTAGAGGAAAACATAGGCAGAACACTCTATGACATAAATCACAGCAAGATCCTTTTTGACCCACCTCCTAGAGAAATGGAAATAAAAACAAAAATAAACAAATGGGACCTAATGAAACTTAAAATCTTTTGCACAGCAAAGGCAACCATAAACAAGACAAAAAGACAACTCTCAGAATGGGAGAAAATATTTGCAAATGAATCAACTGACGAAGGATTAATCTCCAAAATATACAAGCAGCTCATGCAGCTCAATAGCAAAAAAACAAACAACCCAATCCAAAAATGGGCAGAAGACCTAAATAGACATTTCTCCAAACAAGATATACAGATGGCCAACAAACACATGAAAGGATGCTCAACATCACTAATCATTAGAGAAATGCAAATCAAAACTACAATGAGGTATCACCTCACACCAGTCAGAATGGCCATCATCAAAACATCAACAATACAATAAATGCTGGAGAGGGTGTGAAGAAAAGGGAATCCTCTTGCACTGTTGGTGGGAATGTAAACTGATACAGCCACTAGGGAGGACAGTATGGAAGTTCCTTAAAAAACTAAAAATAGAATACCATATGACCCAGCAATCCCAGTCCTGGGCATATACCCTGAGAAAACCATAATTCAAAAAGAGACATGTACCACAATGTTCATTGCAGCTCTATTTACAATAGCCAGGACATGGAAGCAACCTAAGTGTCCATCGACAGATGAATGGATAAATATGTGGCACATATATGCAATGGAATATTGCATATATGTATATATGCATATATATACGCATATATACTCAGCCATAAAAAGAAATGAAATTGAGTTATTTGTAGTGAGGTGGATGGACCTAGAGTCTGTCATACAGAGTGAAGTAAGTCAGAAAGAGAAAAACAAATACTGTATGCTAACACACATATATGGAATCTAAAAAAAAAATTGTTCTGAAGAACTTAGGGGCAAGACAGGAATAAAGGCGCAGACATAGAGAATGGAATTGAGGACACGGGGAGGGGGAAGGATAAGCTAGGACGAAGTGAGAAAGTGGCATGGACATCTATACACTACCAAATGTAAAATAGAAAGCTAGTGGGAAGCAGACACATAGCACAGGAAGATCAGCTCGGTGCTTTGTGACCACCTAGAGGGGTGGGATAGGGAGGATGGGAGGGAGACAGAAGAGGGAGGAGATATGGGGATATACGTATATGTATAGCTGATTCACTTTGTTATAAAGCAGAAACTAACACACCATTGTAAAGCAATTATACTCCAATAAAGATGTTAAAAAAAAAAAAGCTAAAGCCTTATCACCATCATCATCATTATCATTATCATTTACTCTTTTATTAAGAGCAAACCTTACTCCTTTTTTCTCTGAGCATCTTAACACAAGTTACTCTACACTACAGAAAGGAAACGTGTCCCCATTAGACTACCTTATGGCAGTCCTCCTGCAGAAATTGACAGCTCTGTGATTGTGGCCTCACAATCCAAAAGGATTGCCATTAAATGAATACTTTTAGAACCAGCCTTCTTCTGAGTGAGAAAAGTGCAAGTCATTGTTTAAGAAATACAAAGAAACTGCTTACCCAAGATGAGGAATGCCAGGAGAAGCAATGCACTGAGCTCTCCCACAACTGCAATTGCTAAGTCCAACTGAAGACACTTCTGCCTGCACAGAAGTTCAAGCTCAGAGCAAACCAATGCGTGCATTCTGAGTTGGCTGCAGAGACACAAACAGGAACCTTTAAATCAAGGTTCTTGTTTCAGTCATCTGGCCTATTACCCACTTGTTATTTACACTTTCATTCTAAAATGAGGTAACAAATTCACCTTACTGAGGAGAGCCTCATGTTCCAGACCTCTGCAGGTGTCATCTCCCCTTCTAGATTACAAACTCTCCAAGGGTGGGATCTCAAATGGTCCCAGGCAAACATGCTGAGAAAGAAATCAGCCTCTTGCAAACAAAATAAATTTAAGATTAACACAAAACATTTTGCTCTGTATCTAAAATATAGCAACCTTTCATTTTTTTTCTCTCAACACAGAGGGGCAATATAGCCAATCACTCAATCCCTGCTTCCAAAGATGTGCCTGCCCAGTCCTCCAACTCACCACCTAGGCATGTCAGTTTCCACTGACCATGTGATATCAGCATTTCTAGAATACAACAAGCATCTTATTCCCCCAGAGAATACTGTGGGTGACTAGATAAAAACTCAAAGCTTCTTCACGTTGAGGTATCTTTTGCTTTTAAGTTGCCACTTGAAAATAAGTGTTCTCAGTGTACGCTCCTTCAACCTTGCCTGCACTGGCTTGCCTCACACGTGGGCATACTTGTTTTTTGGAACTTGTCCTGTATCATTTGAAAAGCTGTTGAATGCTTGCTCTTTACCAGGGCTATGCTACATGGTTCTTGAAAACTGGTGTGCTGATAAGCCAGCAATTGAGTAAATACCCCCACCATGGCCTATTTCAAGCTACCAACACTTTAACAATTGGCCTGCAAAATTCCTAAAAATTTAACAATCAGCTCTTACGGTGTGAGCTGGCTGCAGCACCCCTTGGAATCTATGCAGATTCTTGCTGGGGTACGGCTCAGTCATGAATGGTTACTTGATGCTGAAAACCACAAACCACCCCCCTTCTCTTTCACAGGACAGCTCTCATCTAATATGTAGATATACACCAAAAAGTAGCCAGAAAGTGCAAAGAAGTTTATTAACTATGACGTGGTAAAGATCTCAAGAGTTACACGTCTGTGTGCATGACCCAATAGTGCATACCCTCCTACAAAAACAAACAAACAAAAAACACAGTGAAATGCAGCAGTTAACAGTCCAACACTGGAGTCAAAGGGTTGGAGCTGCCTCGTCTTGCAGCAAAGTTCTAAATTGCGCAATTAAATGAGAGTGTTGGTCCATGCCCTACTAGTCTTCTTACAGGTCCCCTTTGGAACCATAACTGAGTGACACACAAGAATATTCAGATTCAGGATTTGGCCGCCAGAATTTTTTCTAAACAAGGACGTGCAACATCCCCTCATGAAGCACCAGAGTCCAGTTTGAGAGCTGCAGAGAATGTGCCCCCAAGAAGCTTGAGGTTAACAGGCCACATGGGAAACACAAAGCATTTTATAAGTTCACATTTGGTAACAGAATTAAGAGTTCAATGGACAAAACTCATAAAGTAATGTAACCACAAGTAAAGACTTCAGCAGGCAAAGAAAAATTCTGAAAGGCTTTTAAGCCTCTCTGAAGCTTTCAGAATTCAATTCCCTTTCTAGACAAGGCTGGTCTCCATACAATGTGATAAGAACTCATGGAGCAGCAAAAAGAAAAATAGAAGATATTAAACAGAAGATATTAAAGATATTAGAAGATATTAAAACAGTAAGTTAAAAAAAGAAAAAGCTTGATCTTCCTTCCATCCTTAAAATGCATGTGTCCCAACACTGCTTTGTGCTCCTTTGAAGAAAAAAGGCTGTAACCCAGACCTCAATATAAGGACTGAAGAAGGAAACTGAGAGCAGCCCTAAGACTGTGATAAACATATCCCACTGTATTAATCCTCATCACATGCCTGAAAAGAAATTACAAGAAAACTCAGCCAAAACTCGTTCTTTATTCAATGGGATGTGACTTTACCTGGGTTCCTATAACATCATCTCTTTCTCAAAGAAATGAGGACCCACAAAAATTCTACCTCACAGCTAGATCTCTATCTTCAAATGTCTTAGAGCCCAAATTATTTACTTTCATTACTCAAATTGTTTTCCTCTCTGTGTTGAGGTGTCAGATTGTCTCACTAGATTGGCCCTAGACATCCACATACTTAACAAGTAGCCCAAGACTGTGAGATTTAACCACTGGAAATGTAGACTGCCAATCTCGCCTTTGCCTCTTCTTCTTTATATGACCAGAGGTAAATCATAACATCTATTAACTAATCAGACTCTCTAATCGATGGACTAGATTAACAAAAGAGGCCAGGCCAAATCTATGAGAACTAATAACCCAAATTTTTAAAAATAGGTCTTAGCAAAAAAATATAAAAGTGATTTTTGCACAGCATACAGTATATTATGCTATAATATGGAAACCTCCTGAGCCACCTAGCAAAAAATCATGGAAACGGGCTACCTTGTTAAAAAATCAAAGATGGGAAGAGAGGATAATTTTTGTCTCTCATAATTAAGAAGTGAACTCCATCCCTCTATTACAGAGGACTGCACAGTCAACCCTTCCTGATATGTCATACATTTTCTTTTAATTTATTTTTATTTTTGGCTGCGTCGGGTCTTCGTTGCTGGGCTTTCTCTAGTTGCAGTGAGTGGGGGCTGCTCTTCGTTGCAGTGCGCAGGCTTCTCAATATGGTGGCTTCTCTTATTGTGGAGCACGGGCTCTAGGCGTGCAGGCTCAGTAGTTGTGGCACATAAGCTCAGTAGTTGTTGCTCATACATATTTCTTAATGGCTTCTAGAAAATCCCATGTAAATTAAAATTTGAAATATGTTGCTGCAGTAGAATGGAGGAAGCTCATAGAAGGTATCAGGAGAACAGAAGGAGGAAGTATAGGTTATTCACACCCTCACTTCCTTATCTCAAATATTATGCAAAAACAGTTTGTAAATACATTAGTTTGCTCATATTTTCCGCATTTTAGAAATCAAACAACTTTTGAAGAACAGCGTAGGTTAAAAGATGATTTCATTGCAAATTACTGGTAAAATAGTCTACTTAGCCCCACTAAAACCTTTTGAAGAGTTTTTCTTGCCTCTGATCTGAAAAGTCAAGAAGGAAATCATAAATCAGTCAGCTGTCAGAAAGTAAAATAACAAATTGCACCTAGTAAGACAAAAGAAAGGAATCCCTCTATCTCATCATTTCTTTCCTTAATTGTAAACTGAATGCACTTTAACACTTTAAAAACCCAGTCAAAGTAAACCACTGACTCCCGAGCCTACCAACTCTAAAAAAAAAACTGAGGTTATGCACTCCAAGCCTCCCAAACACAATTGATGATGAGATCATTAAACCAACGAGTATATGCTGTATGCTAACTCACAGCTGAAAATGTTCATGGAGCAAAAAATAAAGAATAGCTATCCCAGACAAACATTTTGCCTGGGAGCACATCAGGAAGCTCCAAGCTCCATTTCATTAAATATATGTACACATTTTGGCATCAGCAGTATGGCCAACATCTAGGATTCTCCCTCAAAAAATTGGAAGAAAACATGTAATACATTCAAGAGCAAAGGCAAAACAAAAAGTATCTTTCTATTTAGGAAAAGAATTCCTTCATTCAATTAGAGTATAAGTTATTTAAAGGGGTAGTTATAAGTTTCTTCTGAGAGTTTTTGAACAGTTTATAAATACAAAAAGAACATTTCTTCAATAAATAAATGGCTCCTAAAGTCTTCACTGATGGCTTCCAGAATTCTCCATCACTACTGTCCAAGCCAGCTCCACTTCTCTGGGAGGCTTTAGCTGACAGTGGAATGGGATATTTTCTGTTATTAGGTGACTCTTCTTCTATCATGCAGACTTTCATCAGTAAGTCTCTTCATAGTCTGAATCCTGGAGGGGAAAGAACAGTAGTTGTGGTGTGTATATGAAGCACAATGCCACAGTCAGAGTTCAGGCAAAGACCACACGTTAGGGTCCCCCAAATGGAACTTGGCTAGGGGAGACATCAACAGTGAAATGGCACTGACTCAACCCACCTAAATTCCCAAGAAGCATCACAGGACCTCATTATAATTGGTATCTATTGGGCTAATTTCTGCTTTGAAACCCTAAGGGTTCCCTTTTCCTGGGTGACTATTTTTTAAAACCTCAACACACATGAAAACATGCCTGTCTGTAGCAAAATGTGCAAGATTGTAGCTAGGAGTTTAGGCTAGGAGTCAGTCTGCCTCTGGGTTCCAATCCCAGCTCCACCCCTTGCTGGCTATGTGACCTTGAGTAAAGTTATTTAACTTCTTTAAACCTCAGTTCCCATCACTGTGCCTGGCAATTTGTAAGCACTCATTCATGATGAACTACTATCACTATTATTCTTATTCTTATTTTTATTGTTCAAACTTGTATTCATTATTTCTAAGCTCGAGTAGGCCATTAGTACTACCTGGCATACCCCATTTCTCTAGTCCACTCATTCTCCTATTCTCCTAGATGACTATTTTCATATCTTTCCCTCTTTCTCCAAACCTCCAACACATTCAGCTCACTTCATTCTCAGCTGATGACCTTATTTTCTCCCATCATTGGGAACAGAGAAACAGTCAGTAGGGAACTTCCACAAGCTCCCATCATATTTACCCACCCACCTGCATCTGGGCCCACCTACTTGGCCTTCCTTACTCTTCGTATGGATACATTCTCGCTGCTTTTATCTAAGGCCAACATCTCCACTGGTGCACTAGATCCTGAAGTCACTCCAGCAATCCTCCCCCCTCTCCTGTAACATCAAATTTTCACTTTCTACTGGCTCATTCCCATCAGCATACAAATGTACTGTAATTTCTCCCATTGTAAAAAGAAGAGCAACCCTTGACACACACCTCTCTCTACCTACTGCCCTATTTCTCTGCATCCCTCCACAGCAAAACTCCTTGAAAGTGTCATTTATACCCACTCTCACCAAAACATCTCTTTGTATTCTTTCTTGACCCTACCTCAGTCAGGCTTTCATCCCCACTATTCCACTGAAGCTGCTTTTGCCAAGGCCACCAATGACTTCCACATTACCAGATCATCCAGTAATCAAGTCTCAGTTCTCATTTTACTTGACCTGACTCAGGAACAATTGACACAGTTAATCACTTTCTTTTCCTTGAAACGCTTTCTTCATTTGGCTCCCAGGATACAGAGCTCTCCAGGTTTTCCTCCCACCGCACTGGACATTCCTTCTCAGCCTCCTTTGATAATTTCTCCTCATCTCCCCCATCTATAAACCTTGGAGAGCTCCAGGGCTCAGTCCTCTGAGTTCCTCTCTATCTACTCTCATTTCCCTGGTGGAAATATCTCTACCAGTCTCTATATACGAATAACTCCTAAATTTATATCTCCATTCTAGACCTCTCTTCTGAACTCCACACCCATATAACCAATTGCTTACTCCACATCTCCACTTGAATGTTTAATAAGTATTTCAAATTACATATATCCAAACTCAGCTCCCTTAAAGCTTGTTCCACCCACAGGCTTGTACATATTAGAAAATGGCAACTCTGTTCTACTAGTTGCTCAAGTCAAGAACCTTGGATTTATCCTTAACTCCTCTCATTCTTTCACACACACACATGCAACTCGTCAAGAAGTCCTTCTGGCTTTACCTACAAACTATAACCAGAAAACAACTACTTCTCACCACCTCCACCACCACCACCACGGTCCAAATCATCACCCTCTTCCCTTACTTGCATTATTGCTAAAGTCTCTTAATTGCACTCTGTTTCTGTCATGGTCCCTCATCACCTGTTTTCAACAGAGAAGCCAGAATTATCCTTTTAAAACATACATCGGTTCAAAGTGTT